>NC_132876.1:31810067-32119567 GCF_048164855.1 Canis lupus baileyi
CCTGTCCCAAGGAAGGCATCCAAATCTAGCTGCCTAACCGAAACCTACACTGTGGGTTTATAGCACGGACGTCAGGGGTTTGTGGAAGCCTTTACTTGTTAGTAACAGCTCCTGTTCATTGAGCCCTTGCTATGCACCAAGCATGGTGCTGAGTGCTTCACATATATCATCCAATTTAATCCTTTGAGGGAAATATCTTGTCATTGCCAGTCTCTTGTCATTGGAGTCTGTCTGACTCTAGAATTGGCTTGAAGAATTTTTTGGAGAAGCTATAAATCTGAGCACAGCATAGATCTTTTCCCCAGTTAAGTTCAGGATATTTATATTTTTTACTGATTTAAATTATTGACTTCCTAACCATGACTCAGAAGGGCTCTCTAGGGAGTAAACTCTCTCCAATTAATTATTAAATTACTCCCCACTCCAGGGGCTGCTGGGACATTTCTCATCCCTCTCTCAGTTCTTTCTCTAGGTTTGAACTGTCTTTATGTTTCCTTTTTGGAGACTTTAGAGTTGTGTGGTGTGGATTTTGAGTAATGTGGGTTTTTCAAGTTTTTCTAAGTTTTTATTTATTTATTTTAGAGAAAGAGAGCAGCACACGAGCAGGGGGAGGAACGGGGGGGGGGAGAGGGAGATCATCTCCAGCAGACTTCACACTGAAAGCAGAGCCCAATCTGGGGCTCGATCCTACGATCCCGAGATCAGGACCTGAGCCAAAACCAAGAATTGGATGCTCAACCGACTAACCCACCCAGGCGCCCTAAGTGATGCAGTCTTAAATTATTTGTTTCCTCCCAGAACTTAAATGGTGTGTTAGAATTGCACTTTCTTTTGTTCACACACTTTCATTCCCTTATAGTTTCATAGGAGGAAATACCAATCTTTACCCAGGAAAGCCAAGAGGATGAGGGAACACCTGCTTGTGTTCCCAGATAAATAGAAGGCAATCAGCAAAACACACACCAACTCTGAGGATAAAACCTCCAGGACTACAGACCCACCCCCCCATCACCAAAAAAGCCAGAGCTTCCTTATGATCTTCTCAGATTGGAACAGGACCCACATTACAAATGACCTTTCTAGACTTTCTTCTGAATGACTTCCCCATTCGAATCATTTCCAAATAGGACTATATATGTGACTTTGCACTTGAAGACTACTGCTCCTTTTTACCCTGAGGTTGATAGAAGGGAGAGGAAAGAAATGGATAGGGTTTTGTTTTAACCCCTCCAAGTCGTGCCCTTACTGGGTAGCTGTCCAGTTAGGAAGATTGGGAAACATTCCTTGTGGTCAGACATGAGCGAAGTCCATGAGCGAGGATGTTGTGAGTGCTGAGCTTAGAGAAACAAGAATCATGCAAACATTGGATTCCAGGGCATCTTTGCTTCACAAGCTCCCCATCCCCCCAGGCAGGAAGGATAGAAATTGAGAGGATCTTTGCTGCTCGCCAGCCTCCCCACTCACTTCTGTTGCCTCCACGTTCACTTCCCTCCCACCTGTACTTCAGTTTTAGCCAAGTAGTCCAAATTCCGTACAGTGAAAAGCATCAGTTTCTACTTCCGCTGGGAAATTCAACCCAGGGTAGTTTTAAGTAAACCTTTCCTGTCCACCTGGTGAATTGCCACGTTTAGCTTAAAACACCAGTCTCAGCCTATGCAAAATGCAAATGCCTCTGTTTATGCTGTTTACTAATGCACATGAGGGTAGATGAGGTTTCACTTTAGCCACCAAAAATGACCCACTAGAAAGTGGGCCCATTTATTTATTTCTTTAAAAAAGATTTCCCTTATTTATTCATGAGAGACGCAGAGACATAGGTAGAGGGAGAAGCAGGCTCCCTGTGGGGAGCCTGATACGGGACTGGATCCCAGGACCCCAAGATCACGACCGGAGCCGAAGGCAGATGCTCAACCACTGAGCCAGCCAGGGGTCCCAAAAGTGGGCCCATTTAATGAAAGAGTTGCTTTAGTCCTGGGTGGGGGGCGGTGTATGGCATGGGTCGCTGAGAACCTCAGAAGGCTGTGGCTGCTCCACCTCAGCTGTTTCTCTGCATTTTCCCTCACCTACCAAGTTTGTCCCTTCTTTTCTCTTTCTTGTCCTTTCTTCTCTCTCATTTCTGATCTCTCATTTTCTTCCTCTGCCTTCCTTTGATCCACTCTTCTCTCCATCACCCCTTGCTTTGCTTTCAAAAGCAAAGAAACAGAGGGGGAACGCAAAGAACCAAGAAAGCCTGGATCTTACCCTGGGGACACAGCATCTTTTGCTGTAACTTCTATCACCTGGTTGATCCCAAAGGCGTGTGGGTCAGCAATCTAGCAGAGAGGGGGCAGGTGAGGGCGACAGATGAGAGCTGTGTGTGTCCTGAGAGGGTGGTCCTCCTCTGATAGTATCATCGGCCTCCTGCACTTGTCCCCCTTCTCGCCTCAGCCTGGAAGAAGCAACTCAGGAAGCTCCAGCTGACAGGAGGCCCAGCAGTAGGCTATTTAGATGCTTTTCATGCTTTGTGGTGTGCAAGGATTCAAAGCTCTGTTCTTCTGAGCTGCCTGTCCCATTAGGAAAGTCGACTCTTAGGAACCAAAACGCACCAGGCCAGCTCCCCAGCTGCAACAAAGCCAAATCCTTCCCAAGGTGCCTGCCTGTTGCTAGGAAACTACGTGCTGGTACTGTGGGTCTTGTACCCACCCCCACCCCCTCACCGCCCCCCCCCACTGGCCCCAAGGGTGTGTGGACTGCAACCAGTTCGCTCCCTAGCTCTGCCAGGAGCCCTTCAGTTTTATCCTTAAGACTCCAGTATCCTCAAAGGGAAGTGAGAATCATCCCACCCCCACCCTCCGCTTGAATACTTCCCAAACTTGAAAGCAAGAAGTGAGAACCAAAGGCCGTTGTGCCACCCCCTTTTACTATCAAAGTGTACAACTGCCACCCACAGCAGTGCTGCCCACAGAAGCCTTTCAGCACCTCCGGGACAGAACTGCCTCTTGCTGTGCTGCTGGAAACTTGCGCCTCCTGTCTGTGAATAGGAGCACCTCCCGTCCGTGGCTAGGAGCACCTCACAGCAGCCTCCTGATCCTCATTATCCTGTAGTGGCACTGAGATGGGCAGACTCCCACGTCCCCAGGGCACAGAGACTCTTGACCCCACTGGGGACGTTTGTATAGTGACTAGCAAGTCTTAAGGAAGCGTATTTTCCCAGAGGGGGCTGGGAAATTGAGATTTTAGGAGGGAACCAGGCTTTGTCTCCAGTCCACTGACTCAAGCTGTTTTGTCTTTCAAGGCTCTGCAGGTTCTGTGACCCTGTCATTCCTGCACTTGGGGCGAAATAATGGAAGGAGGGGTGGAGGGAATGATGGCAGTGACATCCCTCGTAGGTCCCAACATTATGTGGACAGATATTTCAGTGTCTCGGGCAAGACCTAGAAATCTGGACGGCCCTTTCTAACGAGTGCAGGGGTGAGGACTGGGGATAAGGACACTCAGCCAAATGGTCTCAGGCTCCAGAAAGCTCATGTCAAGCCTGACTCTCGATTGCCCCAGGCCTAGAAAAATGACATGTTCTACTCAGACTCTGGCCAGCTGAACAAAGTAAAGGCATGACCTCCCCCAAACAGCACTTGATCTCTTGAGAAATATTGGTGTGGTGTTGTTGTTTTTCTTTCTAAAAGCCATATTTTAAAGATTATTTATTTATTTATTTAAGAGCATGGGCAGGGGGAGGGGCAGAGGGAGAGGGAGAAGCAGACTCCCCACTGAGTGCAGAGCCCTACAGTGGGCTCTCGATTCCAGGACCCCAAGATCATGACCTGAGTCAAAACCAAGAGTCAACACTTAACTGACTGAGTCACCTAGGGTCCTTCTTTTTCTTTTAATATATTGGTTCCTCCTAAAGCTAAGACACACCAGAAATGTGCAGTTCTCCAGCCCTGTTTGTTGGCTTTATTGTGTTCACCCTTCCTGAGAGCCTAAAACTGGCCTCTGGCCTCCTGCCATCCCTGGGATCAAGTCCCACTTCGGGCTCCCTGCAGAGGAGGGTCCAGGGAGCCTGCTTTTGCCTCTGCCCTTCTCTGTCTCTCATGAATAAATAAATGAAATCTTTAAAAAAATTTTTTTTCAAGAAAATAGATTTTACTTTTAAAAAACATGGCGGGGATCCCTGGGTGGCTCAGCAGTTTAGTGCCTGCCTTTGACCCAGGGCATGGTCCTGGAGTCTTGGGATCGAGTCCCACATCAGGCTCCCTGCATGGAGCCTGCTTCTCCCTCTGCCTGTGTCTCTGCCTCTGTCTCTCAGTGTCTCTCATGAATAAATAAATAAAATCTTAAAAAAATAAAAATAAAAAATAAAAAACATGCCAAGTCCATCTTACATTCTCCTGAGGTTAGGGTCACTCATTCAACATTAATTGAGCACCCAATACGTGTCAAGCACTGTTCTGAGCTCTGGGGGCTATGGCAATGAACAAAGCAAAAACAAGTCAACTCTCCTTGAGCAGGAAAATCCTTAGGGTCAAGGGTATACATGAGCCAGAGAAAGAGA
This sequence comes from Canis lupus baileyi, assembly GCF_048164855.1. Taxonomy (NCBI): domain Eukaryota; kingdom Metazoa; phylum Chordata; class Mammalia; order Carnivora; family Canidae; genus Canis; species Canis lupus. Next base: position 31,814,599 of record NC_132876.1, read on the forward strand.
AGTAGCAAATGACTCGTGATATGTCAATTCATTGTTTGTTTTTTTAAAATCTATCTCCTCTCTTTTCAAAGATCACCAAAGTTAGACAATTCAGAGTAAAATTGAATCCTCAGTGTCTCTGCAACCTGACAAATTATTCCTTGTCCTTAACATTGGTATTGTCCCCTCCAAGCCGGTGTGCCTCTCTGCCCTCCCACCTGGGGAGTGGTGGGCTACGGGGGTTGTGGGCTACAGTTATGGTGAAATAGAAATTGTCGGGCTTGGAAGAGCCTAGGTCCAAGAAAGCCCACTTCACCTCTCTGACCTTAGTTTTTGTCTTGTGTTTTGGTCTGTGAGATGAGATGACATATTCTGGTAGCAAAGCCTTTCCCAGATGTTACTGGCTTAACCTCAGATGCTCTTAAAGTCCAAAGAACCCTTCCAAAGACTAGCTGGGATGCTGTTGACATAGCTCGAGGGAGAGGTATTGGAAGCTTGGGCTGTAAACGTGGAAAAGGGAGTTGTGGATTGAAGACACAACGCAGAAGTAGGAGCAACAAGAATCGAGAACTGGATGCAGGGCTCGAGGGAATGGGGAGGAGGATTCCATGCTATCTGCATGGGAGCTGTGCAGTTGGAGTGGCTGGGAGATAGTGGGACCAACCGGCTCATGCTCCTCATGAACTTCGTGAAGTTTAGGAGCATTCTATTGTTCCAAACAGGAGCAATCTTGGTCCATGTTCATTTTTAAATAACGATGGGCCGTGGAGGAATTGCAACCCGGCCCGCCTAAACTGACATTTTGTTTTTATTACACAGCATTCCGGTGTCTTCCCATCCTCCCCTCCCTCTGGACTTTCTGATGAGCCCCAGTCGGCCTCGCCTTCGCCCAGCTACATGTGGTCCTCGAGCGCACCACCCCGCTACTCTCCGCCCTACTACCCGCCTTTTGAAAAACCACCACCTTACAGCCCCTAAAGAGGAATACCTGCTGGCTGTTGAGATTACTGTGGCTTTTGTATTTCTGCTTTAGTGGAAGTGTGTAGGGTACAAAATTTAAAGTGTGATTCTTAATGCATAAAGTTTTACGAAGGCCTGCCAAGCTAGGGAAAGATAGGGATGAAGCTTATTACTTATCGGTGCAGAGCAGGGGTGGCGAGGCTGAACCCAGCACTTCCAAGGGCAGCAGGCACTCTCTAAGCAAGACTGGGGAGCCATTCCCCCATTCCCACAAGAAGCTTGTCCCCGTTTGGACCTGCATTGTTTCCCTATGGCACCACCTCTGTATTCAGCGGCAGCGTGGTTGCCACCTCTTTCACTTTGTCCTCAGACCCTTGGCAGATTGCCACCCTAGCACCTTGGGTGAAGCACCTGGCTTATATATAGGCCCTATCTTTCCCTACCACTAAAGTCAGTCCCTAAGGAAAATTTCCCAGATGGAGCTACCCAGTGGTTCCAATACAGAGAGTTCTGGCTAAGATTTTGTTTGCTTGTGTCTGGATGTCGAAAAACGCTGCCTGTATCTTGTACTCCTTTCTTCTCTGTATTGTAAAAATGGCTGTTGTGATCATTCGGCTCAGCTTTCGTTATCAGTACCTCCCAAAGGGAAAAGTGCAATATTCCCTCGAGTCGTGGGGAACAGGATCGATTGTTTAGGATGCACTGAAATACAAAGAGCAACGTGTGAGGTTTTTTGAGTTGATCTGTTACACATCCGTAACTTAGGAGACAGTGGTGGTGCAGTATTACAAAAGACATTTGCTATGGGAGATAGAAATCTTACAGTTAAAATTCGGAATCAAAAATGCTAGATTAGGTTCCTGGGTGGTGATACGAATTGTTACTAATCTTTGTGACTATTTAATCTTCAAATATTGTGCTTCAATCCCAGCAAACCGCACGTATCCCGCACCCCACCCCAAAAGAATCATCTGTATTTTAACACCACTGCTCTTATTGGTCCTTTTTTTTGTTGAGACCAATCATGACAGTGTTCAAGATTATCAAAGTGTTGCAATGCCGCTTTAAGTCTGCAAAACCTCAAAAGTAGCTAACTTGACAAATCTTAAGTGTTACCGTAGATTTAAAAATCCATCTGGCACATTGTGATAGGTGTTTGTTCGGTTCTTTTATTTATGCATAGCTTTAAACCATCCACCTGACGAATTTAACACTTTGGCACCCATGCCTTCACTTCAGAATGAACACTTTCACTGCGATCTTATGTTAACCTGAGAAATGATTGATTTAAAGGAAGACTGATAATCCTACACTTGTATAATGTAAAAAATACAGGGGCTACAGGAGGGTACCTAATTTGACAGTTCTGCAAACACACAGAACACATACTGGAAATTTTTCCGGCCAATTTTGCTACCTCCCGACTTGATGGAGTAGAGGTAGCAGGCAAATGCTGGTGCTCCCATCTACCTTGTAGACACCCAGCCATCAAGAATTATCAAGGCACAACAAGTGCACTCATTGTTCACAGTAAATGTCTGCAAAGCATTCAGTTTAACTTCCAGCATCATGAATGATGCCTCATCCAGAGTTCAAATCGGACAAACTACAATCTCTTTGTGTCATATAAAATTAACTCTTATTTTCTACAGTTCTGAGCATATTACATTCTATTGGATTTCAAAAAGGGACTAATAACCAATTGACTTACTATACAAATACCAACTTGTAATACTCGATGAAATTTTTTTTGCCATTTACACTGTACCTTTTGCTTTAGTGAACATATAGGAGTATTTAATTTTTTAAAAGGCACCATTACACAGTATATCCTACATTTATCACATTTCTTAAAATGTTAAGACTCTGACTCATTTCTATGTATTTTTCTTACTTTACAAAATAACTTGAAACAGAATAGATTTTGTAACACTTAGTTTGAGCAGCTTCTTTTTTTATTACATTGAATTATATAAAGTGCATGTTACCTTAGAAAAATTAATATTTGCTGCTTTACTCTTTTGCAAAACATTTGCTGTAATGAAGGAATTTGTATTTCCAATATGTACCTTGACTGCATTTTGTAATATTTACTGCTTTATTCCTAATTCTGCTTTACAGTATTGAACTGGGCATGAAACATTAAAATATTAATCCAGAACCTGTATAAACTGGATGTTGCTTAAAATCTGTATCACTGCCATGTTGGAAACCCAGACTGCTTTTGTGATGTTTCAAATTAATAAAACTATCGTCCTCCTTATCCACGTATGTGCATCTTCATGGAACCTACAGAAGTATTACAGACATCCTGAAGTAACAGACAGAAAAGCCCACCCACTTTTGACTATGAGCTCAAGGTACAATGGGGATGCAATTAACCAACATATAAAACCTGTCAGAAGATAGAAGAGGGACAGTAAAGTATCCTCCAAAGTAAGAAGGCATTTTGAGACCCAACAAGGAAGCAAGCGAAGCAAGCCATTCCATGCCACTCCACGTGGCTTACAGTTTTACTCAGGATAACTTATTGTTGGGGGGGGTGGTGACGGGGGAATGGAGCAGACCACAATCCAGGCACTACACTGCTATTCTCCACAAAGTCCGGACCTTAAAAAAAAAAAAGTCTGGACCTTAATCCACAGATTTTATAGAGCATTGTGGTGAAGTCAAAGTGTAGTTATCTAAAGTGTTGCCATCTGTATACCAGAGGGGAGGGGAAGAAATTGTTAACTCTAGTATAGTTGTTTAAACAACTTTAGGAAAGATCAAAACAAGCCTCCTTGTGTCCGGTCAGGGTATATGTTAACCTCCAAGCAGCCTGGAACATGTAGCCCCAAGGGAGGTCATTGCACAGACATGAACAAGATGGAGAGCCAAAGATGGAGTATCATTAGCACTCCTACAAAACTAGTAGGAAATTTCATTTTCTTGTCATCAGAAATAGCCCCAGTCTCCTACCACAAAAACTGAAAAACAACACAATAGTGAAGTCTGTGTAATTTCTTTTTTTTTTTTTAAAGTAAGCTCTATGGCCAATGTGGGGCCTAAACTCACCGGCATGCTCTACCAACTGAGCCAGCCAGGTGCTCCAGGTATAATTTCTGAAAGATAATCTTATAAAAAATACACTCGAAAATCAGAATTATAACATTTTATTTTTGCCATAAGAAGCTCTACGAACTAATACCAGGTAAATGGTTAATGAAAAGTAGAACTTAAAGTCATATGACAGGAAAGATTGTACAAGTATGAACATTACAGTATTGGGTGGAAATGAACAAGGTTTCGTATGATTGACAGAGGCGAGGAAGCCAGTGCTATTGAATTCACATTGGATCCTTCAGAATACGCATGCCTTGACAATACAAAATACCTTGACCATTTTTAACCATTTATCTTTTTGGTACAATGGAAAAGAGACAACACGGATTCCTCATAGTAGTTGCATGTGGGGGATCAGTACTACCGAGATAATGATCATTTAAGATATATTTTAAAGTAAATTTTGCAAGATTGCTATGGCATTTTAAGATCTTTGCCTAGTTTAGCATTTTCACTTTCTGTCATCTCTTTCAACAAATTGCTATTTCAAACAGTTCCAATCCAGAAGGTTTACAGGTAATTTAGCACAGGAGCAAATTTGCAGCCAACTTGAAAGAAAAAAAGAAGGAATTTAATAGCTAGAAAGCTAAGTATGAAATAGGAAAACACCACGGTAAGTTTTAAACAGAATCTTGCTACAGATTTCCAACCCAATAAACAGTGGGAGTGAATGGTTTCAGCCCCAAAGGAGTAGTTCACAAGAATTCTGAACTTTGGATATAGAAACTTCTGAAAAAACTGAAGACCCTGACATACATGCAAGGAAGAGTCTTCTGGCAAAAATACAAGTTAATATTCCAGTTTTCCTTCTCCCAAAAAACTCTAGAAGATATCTTCATTGGGCACAGAGTTTAAGTTTTATACTCAGAATTTGCACAGCAGCAGCAAATAATTACATCCATATTATTCAGAATGGAGAGTTTTCTATTACAGACTCAATTCCTGGTTTGTCAAAATAGCCTGGTAGAAACTCTCAGGTTTTATTATGATCAACTAATTTCCCTAGCAATTAAGTTTGAAAGGTCTGGAAGCTCTGCTGGCCATCAGTATCACCCACACTTGCAGAAGTCCTTATGTCTAACTGGTGAGACAGCATTAATGAAACTCGAATAAATTTCCACTGAAAATATTTGAGTGCACCTTATAGTCAAAGAGTAATGTTGTTACTATCTACCCAGAAAGGAAACAGATATTGTGATTCCAGAGATCAGAGTCTTAAGTTATAAGGTAACTTAAACTTTTCCAAGGATTAGTTCACAAAATGGTTTGAATGTCCAGACTCACAGAACAGAAAACAGACAGATGCACATCATTCTAGCCCTCGGTAAGCCGAAGATTGGGATATTTTTCCTCCTTCTCATATTATTGCAAATACTGAGGCCTGATAACCTCACCTACCAACTGAAACACTGAAACCGTTATCTTCAAATCTAGCTTACCGTCAGAAGAATGATGTATACATGAGAAAATGTGATTAAAGCTTTAAGTTCAAAGTCAAGAAATAGACTATTCTTAAAAATACACAGAGAAAGAAAACATGTTGAATTAAGAAATATTTAAGCAAGGTTACAAAGGACTAGCAACTATGCACAACAATCTTTTTCAGTATCTATTAATTTTTTTTCCTTTGCAAAAAGTAATTTACAGAAGTTCAACACATTAATCCTGTTATAAAGGCTAGGCTATATATTTGTTCCAACCTGCTTCCTTTTAGTATTAGCACTTGAAGGAGTTTTGACTTTATTTTCGAAGTGTTTAAATAGGTGTCCTTTTAAAAGGAAGAAAGGTACACTTATTGTTCTCAAGATAAACAGGAATCGACAAGCCTATATAATATTTCCATATATAGTTTCTGATTGCTATAATATTGCAGCACTTTGCAGATGGAATGGAACTTACTTTAGAAGGGGTAAAAACATAAAACGTCTTGTGAAAGGAAAATACTAGATCACGGATTCAACTATTTCAAATGAAAACTTTTCCTATTAGAAATTCTAAGTAATATGAACATTTAAAAATATATACCAGTAGCCTCCCACCTAAAATATGTAGGAGTCTCATTTATGGAATCTATCATTTATAAAGATTTATACATAATGAAAGATTTATTTGGTGGCTTTCAGATTCAAACTTTGAAATTTCTCAAGGGAATATTTTTAACCATACAAACAAAAAAGGAACTCTCCATTCACTTCCACTCTCTATCGTAAGAACACAGAATTCAAAACAAACACAACAGAACTTTTCCTCTCCTCCTGTCTGCAATACAGAGATTTGTTTTCTATTAACATGTTTGCCCACAGAGACCACACTGCAAAGGTATATATACAGTAGTCCAGCCACCAATGTCTTTTCCAGACGATGGCAATAAAAGCAAAACTTAACTCTAATTAGCCAAAACTCTTTCTTCAGATGAGACACTTGTCTGCACGGCCATTTTCATGGCAGGAGGGAGGCAGGAGGTTGCTATCCATTTGGACTAGCAGAATACACAATCAAGCAGAGACTTATTCTGAAATTTTCCAGAACAACTTTAGAAGTTCTTGTTTACTTTTTATGCCACATCCAAAACACAACACACATTTATAGTCTCAATATTAAGATAATTGAGAATTTAGCAGTAAAGTGCTAACATGGAAGGGGAAAGTTATAAACTAGGGTATGCTAATAACTCCAGTTATTTTCAAAGAACATTCAGACTGCTTCAAATTCTATTCAGGAAACTATCTCTCCAAGCTTCTTTTCTCTTTGCCTCTTTAAAACGAGCTGAAAGCTAACTATATAAACAGATACTCGTGGGGGGAGGGGGACTTTTCAATCTCTACTCAAAACTTTCAGAATAATTTTCTTCTAAAAATTATCAACAAATAATCCAACTAGACTGCCTTCAGATGACACAGCAGATCAAAGGAACTCATTTTCACCTTGTTTTACAGGTCTTTTGAAACCCCTGCCCCTGAACGCAAACCAAACTTTCTGAGATTTCAAAGTTCAATAAGATTCTGGTATTATAAATTCAAACTCAGTACTGCCATCTGTTACATTCTGTTTAAAAATTGAATCATTTTCCTGCTGAATAAAAATATCTTCCCAGGTCATTGGCTTGTTCTGAGGAGTAGATGTGGTCCCTACTGCAGGTTCTTTTCCAGCATCAACCTTATACCCAATAGCATCATCCTTCATTACAGGCATAGCGCCTGACCTATCAGAAAGATATGCATATTGTCTAATCTGTAAAGACCTGCATGGATGTAAACGGTAAAGCTTTGAGTCTCCAGAAGGATCTTGACTATGAACTGATTTTATGTGTGAAGACATAAACTGATAGTTGATGAAAGATTTGCCACAGGCCAAACACTGGTACCTTCGCTCCCCTGTGTGATGAATTTCATGTTTTGTGCGATATTCTGCAAGAGGAAATACCTTCTCACAGTAACGGCAAGGATACTTCTTCTCCCAAGAATGTATGTTAAAATGTCTCCGCAAGCTTGTCAGACAGACATATGACCTTTTGCACACAATACAGATATAATAGACCCTCCCATCTACTATTAACTCATAGTGATCGTCATGTTTTACTTTCATACGCTTGTTTGCAGGCTCACCACTAGATGTTTTTGGTATCTCATTCTCAAGTCTGGCCTCCCCTTCGTCAGGGTCATCCTTGACAGGGATCACTATGTCATAAGTATCTTCACCGATATTTGCATAAACCTTGCAACCCGTCGACAAGCCTTCAATCTCAGTAGCTGTATCTAAAGTAATGATCTTCTGACCCTCCATTAGATGTTTTGATCCTAAGCCTGCATCATTAGTGTTTCTAGTAATTATATCTGAAATTTTTAGAGAATTGGAAAGTGGTTCTTGCAGAAGTGTAGGAATCTGCATCTTCTGTACCAACGATCCATCAAAAGTGGCATTTTGGGGGATATCGGCCTGGGGGACCAAAGATGTATTACTGACCGCCGAATCTGGACTGGAGCTAATAGTGTCATCATCATCATCTATAATTTCCTCCTCCTCCTCTTCATTGGCCTTGTTTCCCGTTAAAACAGCACTGTTTGGTGTCTGCTGATTCTGCACAAGCAAATTGATTGAAGGAGACATATGATTTGGAAGTGAGGAAGTAACATTTGGTGGTGTAGTAAGTGGTGTCTGATTTAGCAAAATAATGTTGGGAGTCAGATGTGTCGGGGCTGAAGATACCAGCAATTTTTCACTTCCTTGCGTCTGGCTCAGAGTTGCCTGATTCACAGAAGTAGGAAGTTTCTGAGTAGGTGTGAGATTTGGCAAAGGGGGAGAGTTATTACTAGTACAAGGTGCAACATCTGAAATGGCAACGGAACCCGGGCTAGGCTGGACCTGAGCCACTGCATTGGTACTCGGCAAAGTATCCTTTGCAGGCAGAATTTCAGAGCAGAAAATGACGTCATCGTCATCATCATCTGAATCGGTAACAATAATCTTTTTTGTCTCGTAATCTTCAGCAGATAAGGAAAAAGACTCTGTTATAATAGGCATTATAGTGGCCCCGTTATCTTGGGCTTCATCTTTTGATTTTTGTATTTCAAGGTTCTTGTCACTAGAACCAGGAGGTAAGGTTTCTGCATTACCGTCCTGAGATGTACCTGAGATGCTTTTAACCTGTGACAATGGGACACCAAGCTCTGCTATAAATTTAACCCCTAACAGCTGCCCCGATTTAATCAACTCATCAAGTAAATCTGATCTAACACGAACAATTTTAGAACTATAGATATAATTGAGAATTTCAGCAAAGATCTCTGCTCTTATAAAGCTCAGTTCAACAACTTGCCCGGCAACTGAGAAGAGCTGATGGAAGTAAGTACTAGAAGCTGAAAGAATATTCCTGTGGGCCCGGAATTTTCGGTCTTCCACGATAACGGTAACATCACAGAAGAGTCCATGGCCACGTTGCTCATTCAAGGAGTTCAGTAGACTGCCAGAGTACTGAATGTCTGTAGCAGAAATCAGTTTTCTACTCTCCATGCCTGTAAGAGAAAGGGAGGAGGAAGGAGTAGAAGATTAGAAAAAAGAAAACCAAGAAGTACTCTATCATTCAGAATGTAAGCTGCAGCAACATTAAATAGTGTATTCAAGTTTTAACTGAAGTTTGGCATAACTTTTTGGCTTGTATGTCAATTGTTCATACAGGCTGGTTTTTGGACCATGCATCAAATCTCATGACTTCCCCCTGAGAAGAGACAAGCGAGTTTTTAATTGATCTACAGATTTGAACGGTAATCTCTTCCTCTGAATCTCAGATACATGCGTCACCACTGAGCAGTTTTTTTAAGATTAGAATTAATTTTCTTAGTTCCACTTTTGGGTTCTGTCCTCAAGAAGACTTGAGAGTTCAGTTTTAACGGTCTTAAAACTTTAAGAAAACTCTTCATCATGAACACACAGAAGTTATTTCACCTGTAAATGAATGATTTCAGTTCAGAAAAGCTTGCTGTGTGCAATATCTATCCTATACTCTTCCTAAATTTTATCTGGTCTTTAAAAATACATTCAGGGGATCCCTGGGTGGCTCAGCAGTTTGGTGCCTGCCTTTGGCCCAGGGCGCGATCCTGGAGTCCCGGGATCGAGTCCCGCATCTGGCTCCCGGCGTGAAGCCTGCTTCTCCCTTCTCCTGTGTCTCTGCCTCTCTCATTCTCTATGTCTATCATAAATAAATAAATCTTAAAAAAAAGAACATCTTTAAAAATACATTCAAAAGCTACTCCCTGCAGCCAATGACTGAATTAGTGTTTATAAACGCTGCCAATTATTACCTTTAGACTGTCAGTTTTCTTTCTTATTTAAATTGGGGTGCCTCATCTAGATAAACTCTGAAACACCTTTTTTACCCTCTCCCCTTTCATCATCTCCTTGCCCCTTCCCCTCACCTCTCTACTCTTACAATCTCCAGAGGTGAAATGTTAGAGTGCCAAGCGAAGTCAACAGATGGTACTGTGAAAAAAAATAAGACAAAGGAAAGGTCACCATTTCTTAATGCTTATTTGCACGAAAACACGAAACATTTCAATTTGTTGGTAAAGAATTAAGTAAAGAATTATGTGCACTGGTAGCAGAACTTTTTTATACCAGATGTGTTAGTGAAAATGAAAACATAAACTTATTGGAAGAGAACAGACAATTACTCTAGAAAAAGGGATGGGGATGTCAGTAAAGAGCAATGCAGTGTACCACCCCCAGAACATTCTATTTTTGGAAGTCACAGAATATATTCCCAGTAACAAGGCCGCTGAGTTGTTGAAAATATATACATATATTAAATATATACTTAATTTTTATATATCTAATTTTTATATTTTTTTACATATATATGAACAACTAGCTGATAAGTACTTTAAGTAGAGAAACACTTTAATTGCCAACATTCTTTCCCTTTAAAGTTACCAAAATAGTGGCACTGTCGTCACAGTGCTTAAGTTATATACACGTGGAAGGTGGGGCGTCTCAAGCATCTTCGAAATTTTCAAAACTGCAGCTTAAAAACAAAAAAGTAGGCAAAAAGTCTAGAAATGACGATTTGAAACATCCGTTAGAAGGCGTTGCTCGTTTAACAGTACCAAGGAATTCCAGGTTACCACCAAGGCATTCATCAGAAAGGGTGACCTTTGGACGGCGAGCCAGCAACCAGGGCTTCCGAAATACGGGGATTTCGACAGAAGTCGCTTTTAAGTAGGTAGATAGGTTTTTTTTTTTTTAATGCAATTTTTGTCGTTTGCAAATGGACTCTCGGAACGGGGTAATGCAATAAAACGGACGCGTCCAGGTGACACTGGGAATTGGTTTCATTTTGTTGAGATTCCTCCCGCGTCTCCCCGTCAGGGTGGGCCCAGGAACGCCACGAAGCGCTCTGCACCCACCCCCGAGACCTGCGCCCTGCCTACGGAAAAGCCATTCCGCATCCCTGTGAGACAAACCCTTGACTGAGGGCAGGTGAAGGTGGAAAAGAGAAACGCCATCCGCGACCGAAGCGAACCGACACGCGGCTCCCTGCGGCAGCTGAACCCCATCTTCCTTACTCCACCCCCTCTTCCCCATTTGCACCCAGCCGGCTGCAGCCGAGGGCTTTTTTTTTTCACCCCAATTCACGAGAAAAGGCAGCTTCCTGCAAATCCAGATGGAGGTACGAACGACACGGCGAGGGCGGGGGTCCTCGGGCAAGCCGGGGAAAGTAGAAGGTGGCGAACGGGAGGGTGGGGTGCTGGGAGGGGATGAGGCCAAGCAGGCGGCATTGTTGTGCCCTGGGAAGGGGACGGGAGGGGAGGATGGGCCGGGCAGAAAAGCTCTAAATCAAAGTAGGGGCTACGAGGAGAAAAGGAGGCACAAAAAGGCAGGCGGAGGGCTAGGAAAAAGCCAAGTGGGTCCCCGCGGTGGGCTCCCCACGCGCCGGGCCTACCCGGGGCACCGGCTGCCCCTCGGCCCCTGACGGCGGAGGGGACCGCGGCGCGGCCCTCCGGGCTCGTCCCCTCCTTCGCTCCCGGGCCCACACAAAGGAAGGGCCGGAGGAGCGGAGCCTCCGACTCCGCCGCTTCCTGGTTCAAGTGAGGAGAATGCAAACGCAGGCGCGGCCCAGCGACGGAGGCAGCGGGCGCGCTCCCTCGCCCCTCCCGGCGCAGGGCCGGGTCCTCACCTGCTTCCCGGCGCCGCCGCTTCTCCTCGTCGGGCCGCGCGGACGGGTGGGAGCCCTCCAACAACCAGAAGCCAGACTCCGCGGCGATTCGGCTCCTTCTTTAAACGTCGCTCCAGTCTTGGTCGACGTCGACGCGGCTGCCGCCACCGCTGCTACAGCTGCCCCGCGCCGCCGACAGAGGGCACAGCACGGGGACGCAGCGCTGAAGTCGAAGGCGCCCTCCTCCTCCGAGCGCAGTTCGGGTCTTTCCGGAAGGGCCCGAGCTCCTAGCCGCCCCCGTTTCGGCGCCCTGCTCTGCCTTCGGCTCCTTCCGCAGGGGGCGGAGAGAGACTGGGAAGCTCTGGGAGCCTTTCGGCCCTTTCCGGAGGGCGAAAGGGTGGGAAAAAGGGAAGGGAAAGATGGGGTGATGCGGTCCGTCGCAGGCGGCGGGGACGGGAGGGAAGCGAGTCGCCTTCACCGAAATTGGGCGCAAGCTGCTAGGGCGGAAAAACTTTTCGAGACCATATGAGTTTCACTACTTTTGCAAGTTTGAAACTGCCCGATTAGCCCGGATCTTAGACGATGAGCCACCTTGAAATATAACCGGAATAAATATAATCGGGTCGAACTGATCGACTCTGGATGATTCAAGTTAGACGATGACAAGTTAAACGACATTACAGAAACTATTTTTAAGAAATAAATCTAGGACACTAGACAGTTTTCTTAATTGAATACTAGGCGATGCGGTACTATCTTCATTCCTTCGCTTCGACCAGCGTTTACTGACCACGTGTCTGAGCTATACCAAATCTCCGGCTAGGTGCCGTGGAACACAAAAAAGAGTAAACCAGGGTCTCTCCCTTCCCAAAGAGCTCATTAGATGGGTACACAAATGTCGACCAAAGTGTTTTTGTGCAAGGCGTAGAACACAGAGAAGGAAAGCGCAAACTAAATGTCCCCATTTGAGCTGTATCCTGAAACAGGAATAAATGAACACTTGCACTGTTGATTTATTATTTTTACTTTTTACGTAACATTTCCTCCCCAGGGGGTTTTAGCATCTGACACATAGTCGGTGTTCAATAATTGTTTAATGAATGAATAAATGAGTGAGCCGTGGTAATTTTTTAAAACCCTCTGCTAATACACTTCTGCCTGAGTACCATGATAAATGAAGCAACAGAATGTGTGTTTGGAGAGCAAAATCTCTCCCTTCGGGCGGGTTATTTATCGCATCCAACTACGGAGCCAAAATATTAGCTTTTTTTCGTCAACAATTAAGGCCATCCACTACCTTCATTTTCTTAAAAAAAAAAAAAGTATAGGATAATATTGCATCCATTCCCCCAAACGTTAATTTGCATCTGTTTACCTTTCAGCCAGAATCCCTGTGCTTCCTTCCTACAAAAATCTTGCTGAAAATGTCCGTCAGGATATTCCAGAATGAAAAAATCACTATATCTAATGTCCTTCAACATGAAATCAGACAAGAATGTCACCATCGAACCATTCCTAATCTATTTTACATTCTCCTCAATAAAGTAAAGCCACATAGAAAAATACCACAGTGGTTGTATTTTCACATGGAAATAAGAAATACACACGAAATTCCTCAGGCTCTGCAAGATTTTGTATTGTGAGAAAACAATGTGAGAACTATTGCATTATTGGGGTTTTTTCAATTAGGACTTAAAATTATGAGTTTCATTGTTTGATATAAAGACATTTCCAGCAACCCGGGTGGCTCAGCAGTTGAGCATCTGCCTTGGGCTCAGGGCGTGATCCTGGAGTCCTGGGATCCAGTCCCACATCCGGCTCCCTGCATGGAGCCTGCTTCTCTCTCTGCCTGTGTCTCTGCCTTTCTCTCTGTGTGTCTCTCATGAATAAATATATAAAATCTTTAAAGAATAAAAGACATTTCACAGGAGACAGGAGTACACTGTTATAAAAGAAACTAAAGCAGATAGTAGTATTATCCTGGAACTGAGAACTTAAAACGAGTTAGCAGATTTAACCAAACGAGTTAGCAGATTAATGACCGTTTTCCTGAGTCAACCTCGTGCAAAATTTAGGAGGAAAAAAATGTTTTTAGAAACCAGGATGAAGTACTGCTTGAAAATTTAGGATCTATTTACCTTTCAGTAGCTTAGTTGGCTAAAACTAAAATGAGACATATCTTTGAAATACGGATCACAGTGGCAGTAGCTGCATGCTTGATATCAAAGGTTTGTTGATTACCTCTTAGTAAACTGGAAGATGCAATACCATTTCTTTTGTGCCAGCATTGCCAGCACCAGGGTCACCAAGAGAATTGCCTTGCCTTTTTTCTTTTCCTGAAAGGGCTTTATTTATTTTTAAAATTTATTTTTATTTTCTAGGCTTTATTTTTTTATGATTTTATTTATTTATTCATGAGAGACACAGAGAGACAGGCAGAGGGAAGAGCAGGCCCCCTGGGGGCAGCAGCCTCATGTGGGACTTGATCCCAGGACTCCAAAGGCAGACTCTTTGAGTCACCCAGATGCCCAGAATCAGTTAGGTTTTAGAACCCTACTGTCAGTGTTTGCTTGACTTGTTTGAACCAATGAATTCCTTGAGGGCAGCAACTGTCCTCCTCTGTGTTAAAGTGCCAAGATTCTTGTGAGTGCTTAATATATATTCAATTGATGATGATAAAATTTTTTTAACATGACATTCAGGGGTACCTGGCTGGCTCAATGGTTGAGTGTCTGCCTTTGGCTCAGGTAATAGTCTTGGGATCCTGGGATCGAGTCCTGCATTGGGCTCCCCACAGGGAGTCTGCTTCCCCCTCTGCCTATGTCTCTGCCTCTCTCTGTGTGTCTCTCATGAATAAATAAAATCTTTTAAAAAACCCAAAATCTTAAAAAAAATCCTGACACAATAAAAATCCATGTGTTCATATGTTCACTAAATACCTATCATTTAATACCTATTCTGTGCCTGGCAATGTTGTAGGCAGTGTGGGTACAGTCAAAAAGATGAACTCCCAGTCTTCATGAAACTTAGATTTTAATGGGAGAGACATATGATAAACATATGTGCATATGTTATCTAAGTGCATAATATCAGATAGTAATGAATGCTGTGAAGAAAAACAGTGTAAAGGAACAGAGAACGATGAGGGTGCCATTGTAAATAGTGTGGTCGGGAAAGACCTCTCTGAAAAGATGATGTATGAGCAAAGAACACAATAAACTAAGGGAAAGAGCTATGCAAATATCTGGGGAAGAACATTCTAGGCAATGGAACATGCCAATGCCCTTCAAACAAAGATCACCAGGAATACACCCACAGTTGGGTTTATTATTCTTTACAGGGAGGGAGAACAAATACCATAGGGAACTGTGGGGTGTTTCAGTAAAAGGATGTTAAAAAGAACCTATTGTAGTAAGTATTTGAGCTATTTAGCCCCACATCTAAGGAGAGGGGAGTTCACTCTAGATCAGACGCTGTCGGAAAGCAGGAGCAATTTTATGATCGGGCATCTCAATAAATCTTATCTATAGGGAGGGCAGAGGAGAGTGGGAATAAAGCTATAATTGATAAAATAGCAGTCACCTATTTTGGTGTTTTCTGAGTGACACAGTGACCTGTCTTAAAAGCTATGATTAGACAAAATTATAAATTGGTTTTGTTTTGCCTCACTTCATCAGTCTCCTAGTGACTTTGTCTTAGGTTAATGTTGTGTGAGTTTATGTCCAACAGAAGAACATGGCATGCCTGCTCTGCTACCTGCCAGATATCAGGGGCTGCCTCCTGCTTCTCAAACAGCAAGTGAACAGCTTGGAGGAGGCACATTAGTGGCCTTCTCATCTTTAACAAAAAAAATAGTCATTTAATACTGCATTATTATTGTCATACATATGGGACATACTTATACTAAAATGTTGCTCATTGTTTATCTGAAATTCGAATGTAGGTGGGTCTACTCTTTTTTTTTTTTGCTAAATATGACAACACTAAAATAAACACACTGTCAGCTGTGTAGAAATACTTTGAATACTTTGTGTTTTTTCTTCCCATCCCCCATTTAGACTTTTCTTTTAATTCAGGATAGGCTCAGAAAAAAACATGTAACTCGACTCGAGCCATTTCGATATATGTGTACATGTACACACATATCTATGCATATAGTATGCAAACATACATATACACGCATACACATGAGGCACACTAAGCGCCCAATATTATGTAATATGCTACATACACACAAGCACAGAAAGGACCTGAAACACAAGCAGAATCGGCTGTGTTGTTGATATGGCCATTCTGTGAAATGTATCCCGTGGTCCGTCATCCTTCCCTTGCGGTTATTTCAAGTGTAAGGCTGAGAAAGACACGGTTTTCTATCTAAATGAGACCTGCCGAGCCCCCTACGGAACTGGAAGAATGAGCGCTCCGAGCCGCTGGCAGCGGCGGCTTATTTACACGGATACGCCACCCCTTTCACATGGGCTGGACGCCACGTAGCCCTGGGGAAGGATTTTGCCGACGTACCCGGAACGGTTTCCACGTTTTTCTCAGCTTTAGGGAGGTTGCGCAGCGGCCTTCTGGGAGCCAAGGCAACGGAGACTTTCCCAGGCTCGTGAGAGTGTTCCCTGCTTTCGCGGCAGCGATGGCCCCCCTGTCCCGGTCTGCCTCCGGAGACGGAGGCCTCGGGTTCGGGGGTGGGGAAGCGTCGCAGTTCTTTCCGGAAGAGAGCGGAGCGCAGCCGGCCCGCCCGCTCCCCGCGGGCCCGCTGCTGTCCCCCGCGCAGCTGAGCCGTCGGGGGGGCGGCCTCGCCCCAGGCTCCCCACACCGGTCCTGCCGATCCGTCCGCGGCCTCGCTCTCCAGGGCCCGCCCTGCGCACCGCGGGGCACGCCCTCGCCTCGGCCCCCGCCGCGGAGCCCGCGCGCGCCTGCGAGTTGGGGGCGACGGCGGGGCCTGGCCTCCTGGGCGAGGAGAGAGGGGAGGTGAGTGAGACGGACGCACCTTCGCCCTGAGGAGCCCGCCGGCCTTCAGAGTCGCCTCCATCCTTCATCCCGCTGCTTAGTGTTCGCACTTCTCTGAACCCTTCTTCCTGCCTTGCGCCCGTTTTCATCTTGTTCTTCAGTCCGCCCGCGGTGGCCGCTTATTCGCCCCTTGGCTCCCTTAACGTTCTTCTGTCCTCGGGTGCGCGCCTCCAGTGCCCTGGTCTCCCGCCGCCTCCCATCCTCTAGTGGACATGGCCAAGGGTCGCAGATTTATGTAAAGCATTTATATTCGCGTTAAGTTGCCATTCATGAGCATGTTTTTATACTCCGCTGGACTGAGTTCGTGGAAAGGAGGATTTTATTCATTACAGAATTCACAGCGTCTAGCGCATCCATTGCGTGTTGGATGAGCAGATCGGTTTGAGATAACAGGTATGTAAGTGGAATATGTAGGGAGTTTGGAAGGGTCGAGGTTACGGTTGTCGTTGTTAGTTTTTTGTTTTTTGTTTTTGTTTTTGTTTTGATGATCGCTGTGCCCAGTGTGGGGCTCCAGTTGACAACCCCAAGATCAAGAGTTGCACGCTCTACCGACTGTGCCAGCCAGGCGCCTGGAAACGGGTTTAAATTAGAAAGTAGAACCTTTCTCCAAGAGGTGATTGGATGAGTGTAGAAAAAGTGATGTGCTCTACTGGATTTGAGGCTACCTACAAAGGTTTTGTTAAAAGGGGTCTCACTCTTGGGCGCCTGGGTGGCTCAGGCTGTGATCCCAGAGTTCCGGGATTGGAGCCCCACATCTGGCTCCCCGCAGGGAGCTTGCTTCTCCCTCTGCCTGTGTCTCTGCCTCTCTCTCTCTCAGAAATAAATAAAATCTAAGAAAAGAAAAGGGAGGTCTCACTCTTGACCTAAGAAAGGAGGAGGGTGAGATCGGCTTTCCTCTAATGAAAGTGAATATTGTAGTGGAAAGGTAGTTTAAGAAAGAGAAGGAAAAGAGTTTTAATTATTGCTGTGTGAGTGTTATGTCTACTGTTTATTGAACGTCAGATACCCCATACTGAGGGCCTTGAATGTGTTTTAAAAAATTAGAAATTTAAAAATCATTATAGGCATTGAGAGTTAGGTTGAAATTACAACAGTTGGGCCATGTCTTGATTATTCCTTTTCTTCCTAGCAGTGGGAGGTAATAAAGCATAGTGAGGAGGCGAGTCTCTGGATTCAGACTGACGGAGTTTGAAGCTCTGCTTTGCCACTTATTACCTGTGTGGCCTTGAGTGTCAAGAGTTTAGCAAAGCTGCTCCACGGTACTGCTGTCTGGGCATCCATTTGGTTTCGTCAAGTGGCCTGCAGGGACCTTAAACTTACACTAGCCCTGCCTCATGCAAGCACATGCCCTAGATAGCAGCCCTCAAAATCACAGGCAAATGTTAAGTTCCTGGTATGACTTCCCCAATAGCCCTTGTGATCAACTGTTCCCCTGCCTCCCAGTGCCTGTTTGCTCTATAGGTCCCTTAGATAAGATCCCTGTGGGGCTTACCAAAACTCCACTCTTTTGGTTTAAATTGATGGATCTGGCCCTAACCTGGGAACTCCAAAGCCCTACGTCCAGAGACCCTAGTAAAGGCACTTGCCTCAGGTCCCTAGTCTCTATCTGCACTCTGCCCTGACCTCCTTGTGTGGCCTTTGGAGGCATTCCCTGTACTTCTTCCAGGTCTTGTGAGTAATTAACTGCTCTCTTTTAGTTTCTCTTGTGGTCTGGTGAACTTTGGCTCACCATCCTGCACCCTGTGTTCTACCTAACAAATGTTAATTGAACAAAGTCAGAGCATTGGGCAAGTTATTTAACCTCCCTAGTTTCATTTATTCACCTGTAGAAAGGGAATAAAAATAGTGCTGATATTTTTAGGGTTGTTGTAATGAGTTAGTGCCTGGAACAGAATATACATTCCTGTTAGCTACTAGGGTTTCATGCCTGGGAGCAGAAAGAGTAAAAGCAGTTCTGAGTTCGTTCACTGAAGACCTACATCCGAGTTAAATGTTTCAGAACAATGCCCCCAGTCTGTGTCAATCAAACCAAACAGCTTCTTATTTTAGAATTCTAACTAAAAGATGAAAGAACGATTTGCATTTGTGCATGTGGCACATAAATAATTTATCTTACTAGTGCAGATGAAACCAGGCAGCAGTAGAGACTATTTTAATGGTGTCCTGTTTACCTTGTGGGTGAGGGAGGGGTTTCCCTCCTGGCGTTAATGGGGAGGCTGAACACAGGACATCTGACACTGGACAGATGAGATCCATAGGCTGGCAGAGTACTGAAACCTACTACTCAGGGATAAAATCTGTAACTGGGCCCATCCCTTATAATAAAGAGGTTTTTTTTTTTTTTTTTTTTTTTGGCTAGGGGATCTTATCTACAGGAGCAGAGTGGGGAGAAGAATCTGCAGTTAGGCCATTGGTTTTCCCAGATGTCAAGGCAGTACATAATAATAGGCCTTAATTTTACGCCGTACACCACAAGAACTGTGTGCCTTTGCAGCCTGGCAAGCATCATTGGTCCCTATAGTCCTCAAATTTTCCAAGAACTGTTATTTGTATGTTTATTTTTAGATTGCTTCTTGAAGTGGGAGACCCTCTCAATCTAACTCTGCATTGTTCTGATTGATACCTTTCCCCCTGAATAAATAAAAATTTATTTAAACAAACCAAATATGTTTATTTTTTTTAAGATTTTTTATTTATTTATTCACAAGAGACACAGAAAGAGAAGAAGAGACATAGGCAAAGGGAGAAGCAGGCTCCATGCAGGGAGCCCGATGTGGGATTCGATCCTGGATCCCAGGATCACACCCTGAGCGAAAGGCAGACGCTCAACCGCTGAGCCACTCAGGCATCCCAAATATGTTTATTTTGTAAGGATTTTTTTGAAAAACCAAACAGACACAAAAGCGGCTAGATTTTGCAGAATTGTGCCCATTTTTTTTCTTTTCAGTTTGCACATAACAAAAGTTGAAACAGAAGAAATGACAAATAGAGTAAGAACTTTAAAAATTATTTGTGTCCTCCAAAGAGCAACAGTGTACTACTCCTTTTCCAAAAAGAAGCTAAAGGGGAAGCATAGAGTGGGAACAAACTCTGAATCTCAATGAATACAACTTTTGTGACCTGGAACTTTTCAGAGCTCCCTGTACTGCCCTCTACTTCTAATACTTCATTTTTTTAAAATTGTCTTTACTAATTCTCGGGTTTCTGAAAACCAAAGCTTTAACCAGATTCAAATAGATTTCTTTCTCCTTTCATAAATATGTACAAACAAATGAAACTTGTTTCCAAATGTAAAACTGTGTCACATATTACAGAAGACAAATGAGCAATCAGGAACTATGTCATGCAGGAGGCAGAAGAGATGCACTTGACAGCCTCCCCAGGCTGCATTTCTAGCATGGCTACTCAGGCTGGCTGCAGTCTGTACCATTTGCATTATAACATCAATCCTAAGTGTTGAATTTACATTTATGATGAGTTTTTAATAATTTAAAGTTTAAAATGTAAAGGGAAAATAGGACTTAACTGGACCTATTGAATTGGACCTATTTATCTCCAGATAAATAGGCGCGCGCACACACACACGCACCCCATACACCCCACAATTTAGCCACTGAGTTATAATTTGGATGCCTGTATCTTCTAGGAGATTAAAGGGGGAGAGGATTGAAGATTTAGGAGCTCCTGAAGTATGTATATTGTCTACAGAGAATCCTTGTTATGGACTGAATTGTGTGTCTCCCCCCCCCCCATTCAAATGTTGAATCCTAATTTTCAAAGTGACTGTATTTAGCAATATAGCCTTTAGGGGCACCTGGTTGGTTCAGTCTTGGGTTAAGCTTCTTTCTGCCATCTGTTCGGGTCATGATCCTGGGGTCCTGGGATCATGCCCTGCATCCAGCTCCCTGCTCAGTAAGGAGTTTGCTTTTCCCTCTGCACTCTCCCCCCCCAATTCATGCTCATGCGTGGTCTCTCTCTCTCTCAAATAAATAATCTTAAAAAAATAAAGCCTTTAGAGAAGTAATTTAGGTTAAATGAGGTCATAAGGCTAGAGCCTGAATTCAGTAGGACTGGTATCCTTAGAACAGGAAGTGATACCAGATATCTCCCCACCACCTTCCCATGTGTACACAGAGGAAAGGCCATGTAAGGACACAGGAAGAAGTCGCCAGTCTACAGGTGAGGAAGAGAGGCCTTCCAGAAATCAGTCTTTTTTTTTTTTTTTTTTTCAGAAATCAGTCTTGATGGTACCTTGATCTTGGTTTCCTAACCTCCAGAATGGCGAGAAAATAAATTTCTGTTGTTCAAGCCACCCAGTATATTTTGTTATGGTATTCTTTTACTTTACAAAACAAAAAAATTGTTTAAAAAATAAAAACATGGCATATATCTAAGAATTCAAACATGTTGCTGGTGGATTTTAGGATGCTAAGTGTTCTTTTTTTTTAAGATTTAATTTATTTATTAGAGAGCACAAGCAGGGGGAGTGGCAGGGGGATAGGGCGAAGCAGGCTCCCCACTGAACAGGGAGTCCAATGTGGGACTCGATCCCAGGACCCTGGGCACTTAACCTACTGAGCTACCCAGTCACCCTGCTAAGTATTCTCTCTCTTTTTTTTAAGATTTTATTTATTTATTCATGCGAGAGGCAGAGACACAGGCAGAGGGAGAAGCAGGCTCCCTGCAGGGAGCCCGATGTGGGACTCAATCCCAGGACTGTGGGATCACACCCTGAGCCAAAGGCAGATGCTCAACCGCTGAGCCACCCAGGCGTCCCGTTTGTTAGCATTTTGACATTGTTTTTTCAGATATGGGATTTTTTCTTCTTTTTCTTTTTTCAAATATTTTATTTATTTATTTGAGTGAGCAAGAGAGAGAGCACGCATACGAGCAGGGGCAAAAGGAGAGAGAGAAGCAGACTCCCCTTCTGAGCAGGGAGCCTGATGAGGGGCTTGATCCCGAATCCCGGGATCATGACCTGAGCTGAAGGCAGAAGCTTTACCAACTGAGCCACCCAGGCACCACCAAATAAGGGATTTTTGCTGAGGTATCCAAGGTAGATTACAAATATCATACTTTGATGCTAAATATCTCTGTTTGCAGCTCTTTTATTAAAAAAAAGACATTTTCCTACTTAACCACAGTACCATTATCTCACCCATTAGATTAGCCCTGGGTGTTCTGGGCCCCAGGGCCACCAGAATATCCATCTCCATTTGGGCTCCAGAACAAAAATGGCATTATAGGGTCCATCTAAGATTATGATGGCAACATGACCCTTGGCAACAGGGGACATATTTTTGAGAATTAAAACTTTCTGATGGGGATGCCTGGGTGGCTCAGTGGTTGAGCGTCTGCCTTCAGCTCAGGGTATGATCAGGGTTCCCAGATCAAGTCCTGCATTGGGCTCCTCACAGGGAGCCTGCTTCTCCCTCTGCCTATGCTTCTGCCTCTCTCTCTGTGTCTCTCATGAATAAATAAATAAAATCTTTAAAACAAAACACTAAAAAAATGTGTTCTGATGTCTCCAACACTTGGCCCTCCTAGTCTTCTTTTTGTTTTAGTTAAGAGTCTCTTATGGTTTGTCTCCCTTTCTGTTCGCATCTTATTTTATTTTTCCTGCCCTTCTATGTTCATCTGTTTTGTTTCTTAAATTCCACATATGGGTGAAATCATACAGTATTTGTCTTTCTCTGGTTGATTTATTTCGCTTAACATAATACCCTCTAGTTCCATCCTTGTCATTGCAAATGGCAAGGTATCATTCTTCTTCTTTTTTTTTTTTTTAAGATTTTGTTTGAGGACAGGGGAAAGAAAGAGAACATGAGCAGAGTGTGGGGGTGGGCAGGGAGGCAGGAAAGGGGACAGAGGGAGAAGCAGACTCTGCTGAGCATGGAGCCCCATGCAGGGCTCAATCCTAGGACTCTAGGATCATGACCCAAGTGGAAGGCAGCTACTTAACTGACAGAGCCACCAAGGCTCTTCAAGATTTCATTCTTCATGATGGCTGCATAATATTCCTCTGTGTGTGTGTGTGTGTGTGTGTGTGTGTGTATACATATATAATAGCCCAGATGTCCATTGACAGATGAATGGATATCTGGGCTATTGTGGCTATTGTGGACACTGCTGCTATAAACATTGGGATGTAGGTGCCCCTTCAAATCACTATATTTGTGTCCTTTGGATAAATACCTAGTAATATAATTGCTGGGTCATAGAGTAGTTCTATTTTTAACTTTTAACTTTTTGAGGAACCTCCATACTGTTTTTCATAGTGGCTGCACCAGTTTGCATTCCCACCAACAGTGTATGAGGGTTCCCCTTTCTCTGCATCCTAACCAACAACTGTTGTTTCCTGAGTTGTTAATTTTAGCCATTCTGACCAGTGTGAGATGGTATCTCATTGTGGTTTTGATTAGTATTTTCCTGATGCCCAGTGATGTTGAGCATTTTTTATATGTCTGTTGGACATTTGTATGTCTTTTGGAGAAATGTTCATGTCTTCTGCCTACTTCTTGACTGAATTTGTTGTGTTTTGGATGTTGAGTTTGATAATTTCTTTATAGAATATAAAGATTATAGTTCTTTATCTTTTTTTCTTTATCTTTTTTTAAGGATTATTTATTTATTCATGAGACATACAGAGAGAGAGGGGGGCAGAGACACAGGCAGAGGGAGAAGCAGGCTCCATGCAGGAAGCCTGATGTGGGACTCGATCCCGGGACCCCAGGATCAGGCCCTGGGCTGAAGATGGCGCTAAACCGTTGAGCCACCGGGGCTGCCCTATAGTTCTTTATCAGATAAGATATTTGCAGATATCTTCTCCCATTCTGTAGGTTCCCTTTTAGTTTTGTTGACAGTTTCCTTTGCTGTGCAGAATCTTTTTATCTTCATGAAGTCCCAGTAGTTCACTTTTGCTTTTGTTTCCCTTGCCGCTGGAGATGTATCTAGCAAGAAGTTGCTGCAGCTGAGGTCACAGAGGTTGCTGCCTGTGTTCTTTTCTCAGATTTTGATGGATTCCTGTCTCACATTTAAGTCTTTCATCCATTTTGAGTTTATTTTTGTGTGTGGTATAAGAGAATGTTCCACTTTCATTCTTTGCACGTGGCTGTCCAATTTTCCCAGCACCATTTGTTGAAGAGACTGTCCTTTTTCCAGTGGATAGTCTTTCCTGCTTTGTCGAAGATGAGTTGACCATCAAGTTGAGGGTCCATTTCTGGGATTGCTGTTCTGTTCCATTGATCTATGTGTCTGTTTTGTGCCAGTACCACACTGTCTTGATGATCACAGCTTCGTAGTACAGTTTGAAGTCTGGAATTCTGATGCTTCCAGCTTTGTTTTTCTTTTTCAACATTCCTTTGGTTTTTCAGGGTTCTTTTCTGGTCCATATGAATTTAAGGATTGTTTGTTCCAGCTCTGAAAAATGCTGACGGTATTTTGATAGGGATTGCATTGAATGTGTAGATTGTTTTGGGTAGCATTGATCCTTTGGCTCAGGATCAGGACCTGAGCCAAAGGTTGACACTCAACCACTGAGCCATCCGGACACCCCAATAATTGTTTTTCCAATCCATAAGCATAGAATGTTTTTCTATATCTTTGTGTCTTTCTCAATTTCTTTCATAAGTGTTCTATAGTTTTCAGAGTACAGATCCTTTACTACTTTGGTTAGGTTTATTCCTAGGTATCTTATGGTTTTTTTTGTTTTGTTTTGTTTTTTTGTTTGTTTTTTTTTTTGTTTTTTTTTATCTTATGGTTTTTGATGCAATTGTAAATGCAATCAATTCCTTGATTTCTCTTTGTGCTACTTCATTATTAGTGTATAGAAATGCAACAGATTTCTGTACATTGATTTTATATCCTGTGACTTTGCTGAATTCATGTATCAGTTCTAACAATTTTGGGGTGGAATCTTTTGATTTTTTTTAAAGATTTTTATTTATTTATTTGATAGAGTGTGCACAAGCAGGGGGAGCAACAGAGGGAGAGGGAGAAGCAGGCTCTCCACTAAGCAGGGAGCCCGATGTGGGGCTCTGTCCCAGGACCCTGGGATCATGACCTAAGTGGAAGGCAGACTCTTAACTGACTGAGCCACCCAGGCACCCTTCCTCTTTTGGGTTTTCTACATGACCCATCATGTCATCTGTGAAGAGTGAAAGTTTGACTTCTTTGCCAATTTAAATGCCTTTTATTTCTTTTTTTGGTCTGATGGCTGAGGCTAGGACTTCAGTACTATGTTGAACAGCAGTGACGAGAGTGGACATCCCTGCCATGTTCTGACCTTAGGGAAAAAGCTCTCAGTTTTCCCCCATTTAGGATGATACTCACTATGGGTTTTTCATATATGGCTTTTATGATATTTTTTTTTAAATTTTTTTAAGGTATTTATTTATTTATTTGTGATAGTCACAGAGAGAGAGAGAGGCAGAGACACAGGCAGAGGGAGAAGCAGGCTCCATGCACCGGGAGCCCGATGTGGGATTCGATCCCGGGTCTCCAGGATCGCGCCCTGGGCCAAAGGCAGGCGCCAAACCGCTGCGCCATCCAGGGATCCCTGGCTTTTATGATATTGAGATATGCTCCCTCTATCCCTATACTGCAGAGAGTTTTTATTAGGAAAGGATGCTGTTGGGATACCTGGGTGGCTCAGTGGTTGAGAGTCTGCCTACAGCTCAGGGCGTGATCCCAGGATCCAGGATCAAGTCCCACATCAGGCTCCTTGCAGGGAGCATGCTTCTCCCTCTGCCTGTGTCTCTGCTTCTCTCTCTCTCTGTCTCTCATGAATAAATAAAATTTTTAAAAATCTTTAAAAAAAAAGGATGCTGTATTTTGTCAAATGCTTTTTCTGCTTCTATTGAGAGGATCATATGGTTCTTGTCCTTTCTTTAATTAACGTAGTGCATCATGTTGATTAATTTGTAGATGTTGAACCAGTCTTGTAGCCTAGGCATAAATCCCACTTGGTCATGGTGAATAATCCTTTTCATATACTGTTGGATCCTATTGACTAGTAACTTGGTGAGAATTTTGGCATCCATGTTCATCAGGGATATTGGTCTATAATTCTTTTTAGTGGAGTCTTTGGTCTTGGGATCAAGGTAATGCTGGCCTTATAGAATGAGTTTGAAAGTTTTCCTTCCATTTCTGTTTTTTTTAAAGATTTTATTTATTTATTCATGAGTGGCACAGAGAGAGACAGAGACAGACACACAGGCAGAGGGAGAAGCAGGCTTCCCACAGGGAGCCTGATGCAGGACTCGATCTCAGGACCCCAGGACCACGCCCTGAGCCAAAGGCAGATGCTCAACCACTGAACCACCCAGGCGTCCCCCATTTCTATTTTTTGAAACAGCTTCAGAAGAGTAGGTATTAATTCATCTTTAAATGTTTGGTAGAAGTCCACTGGGAGGGCCATCTGGCCCTGGACTATTGTTTGTTGGGAGATTTTTTTTTCAAGATTGATTGATTGATTGATTGATTGATTGATTCATGAGAGATACAGAGAAAGAGGCAGAGACAGAGGGAGAAGCAGACTTCCTGTGGGGAGCCCCATTCAGGACTCGATCCCAGGACGGGATCATGACCTGAGCCACCCAGGTGCCCCTGTTGGGAGATTTTTGATTACTGATTCAATTTCTTTGTTGGTTATGGGTGTGTTCAGGTTTTCTATTTCTTCCTGTTTTAGTTTTGGTAGTGCAAAGTTTCTAGGAATACATGCATTTCTTCCAGATTGCCTAGTTTGTTGGCATATAATTGCTCTTAATATTGCCCTATATTTGTATTTCTTAGGTGTTTGTTATTATCTCTCCTCTTCCATTCATGATTTTATTTATTTGGGTCCTTTCTCTTTTTGATTAGTCTGGCTAGGGGTTTATCGATCTTATTCTTTCAAAGAACCAGCTTTTAGTTTCATTGATCTGTTCTTTTTTTTTTCTATATCATTGATTTCTGCTCTAATCTTTATTATTTCGCTTCTCCTGCTGGATTTAGGCCTCATTTGCTGTTCTTTCTCCAGCTCCTTTAGGTGTAAGATTAGTTTGTGTGTTTGAGACTTTCTTCTTTCTTGAGAAAGGCTTGTATTGCTCTTAGGTCTGCCTTTGCTGTATCTCAAAGGTTCTGAACTGTCGTGTGTGTTTTTTTTAAAAGATTTATTTATTTATTTATTCATGAAAGAGAGAGAGAGAGAGAGAGAGAGAGAGAGAGAGAGAGAGAGAGGCACAGACACAGGCAGAGGGAGAAGCAGGCTCCAGGCAGAGAGCCTGATGTGGGACTCGATTCTGGGTCTCCAGGATCACACCCTGGGCTGAAGGCGGCGCTAAACTGCTGGTCCACCAGGGCTGCCCTGAACTGTCGTGTTTTTGTTTTCATTTGTTTCCATGTATTTTTTAAATTTTTCTTTAATTCCCCGGTTGACCCATTCATTCTTAAGTAGGATGCTCTTTTTTTTTTTTTTTTTAAATTTATTTATGATAGTCATAGTCACAGAGAGAGAGAGAGAGAGAGGCAGAGACACAGGCAGAGGGAGAAGCAGGCTCCATGCACCGGGAGCCCGACGTGGGATTCGATCCCGGGTCTCCAGGATCGTGCCCTGGGCCAAAGGCAGGCACCAAACCGCTGCGCCACCCAGGGATCCCAGTAGGATGCTCTTTAACCTGCATTTATTTATGTTCCTTCCAAATTTTCTCTTGTGATTGAGCTCAAGTTTTAACGTATCATGGTCAGAAAATATGCATGGTATAATCTCAGTCTTTTTTGTGACCCAGTCTGATTTGTGACCCAGCATGTGATTTATTTTGGAGAATGATCCATGTGCATTCTGTTGCTTTAGGATGAAATGCTCTGAAAAATCTGTGAAGGGGACGCCTGCATGGCTCAGCAGTTGAGTGTCTGCCTTTGGCTTGGAACGTGATCCCCGAGTGCCGGGATCAAGTTCCACATAAGGCTTCCTGCATGGGGCCTGCTTCTCCCTCTATGTCTCTGCCTCTCTCTGTGTGTCTTTCATGAATGAATAAATAAAAAAATCTTTCAAAAAAATCCATGGAGGCCACCTGGTGCAGTGTGTCATTCAAAGCCCTTGTTTCCTTGTTGATCTTCTGCTTAGATGATCTGTCCATTGCTGTGACTGGGGTGTCAAAATCCCCTACTATTATTGTATTATTATCAATGTTCCTTTAATTTTGTTGTTAATTGGTTTATATATTTGGCTGCTCCCAAATCAGGGGCATAAATATTTACAATTGTTAAATCTTCTTGTTTGATACTCTTTTATTATAAGTGTCCCTCTTTATCTCTTATTCCAGTCTTTGGTTTAAAATCTAGTTTGATAATAAGGATGGCTATTCCAGCTTTCTTTTGATGTCCTTTAGCATGATTAATGGTTCTCCACCTCCTTACTTTCAATCTGGAGGTATCTTTACATCTAAAATGAGTCTTTTGTAGACTGCATATTGTGATGAATCTTGGTTTTTAAAAATATTTATTTGCAGAGAGAGAGAGCACAAGCAGGGGAACAACAGAGGAAGAAGGAGAAGCAGACTCACTGTTGAGCATGGAGCCCTATATGGGGCTTGATCCCAGGACCCAGAGATCCTGACCTGAGCCAAAGGCAGCTGCTTACCCGACTGAGCCACCCAGGTACCCCTAGGTTTTGTTTTTTTAATCTAATCTGATACCCTATGTCTCTTGATTAGAGCATTTAGCCCATTTACATTCAGAGTAATTGTTGAAAGATATGAATTTAGTGCCATTATATTACCTGTAAAGTCACTGTTTCTGTAGATTGTCTGTTCCTTCTATTCTTAATGAGAGCCTTGCTGGATAAAGTATTCTTGGCTGCATATTTTTCCTATTTAGCACACTGAATATATCATGCCAGTTCTTTCTGGCTTGCCAGGTCTCTGTGGACAGGTCTGCTGCCAGTCTAATGTTTGTATCCTTGTACGTTAAGGACCTCTTGTCCTGAGCTGCATTCAGGATTTTCTCTTTTATCTCTGAAATTTGCAAGCTTCACTAATATATGTTGTGGTGTTGACCTATTTTTATTGATTTTTGAGAGGGGTTTCTCTGTGCCTCCTGGACTTGAATGCCTATTTCCTTCGTCAGATTAGGGAAGTTCTCAGCTATAATTTGTTCAAATAAACCTTCTGGCCCTCCCTTCCTTTTCTGGGACCCCTATTATCCAGATACTATTTTGCTTTATGGTATCACTGATTTCTCAAAGTCTCCCTTGTGGTTTAGTGGTTGTTTTTCTCTCTTTTGCTCAGCTACACTTTCTTTCTTTTCTTTTTCTTTTCTTTAAAGGTTTTTACTTATCTGATAGAGCACAAGCGGAGGGAGCAGCAGGGAGAGGAAGAAGCTGACTCCTCACTGAGCAGGGAGCCGGATGCGGGGCTAGATCCCAAGTGCCCAGGATTGTGACCTGAGCCGAAGGCAGTTGGCCAACTGACTGAGCCACCCAGGTGCCCCTCAGCTATTTTCCATCATTTTGTCTTCTACATCATAGACTCTCTCTCCTGCCTCCTTTATCCTTACTGTTAGAGCTTCCCTTTTAGACTGCATCTCTATAATACCATTTTTAATTTTGGCCTGATTAGATCTTAGTTCTTTTATTTCTACCATAACGGATTCTCTAGTGTCTTTCATGCTGTTTTCAAGCCCAGCTAGTATCTTTATAATCGTTTTTTTTTTTTTTTATGATAGTCACACACACAGAGAGAGAGAGAGGCAGAGACACAGGCAGAGGGAGAAGTAGGCTCCATGCACCGGGAGCCCGACGTGGGACTCGATCCCGGGTCTCCAGGATCGCGCCCTGGGCCAAAGGCAGGCGCTAAACCGCTGCGCCACCCAGGGATCCCCTTTATAATTGTTTTGAATTCTAGTTCTGATTTCTTACTTATATCCATATTGATTAAATCCCTGGCAGTGAGTATATCCTTCCATTCTTTCTTTTGGGGTGAGTTTCTCTGCCTTGTCCTTATGTCCAGAAAAGAATAGAAGACAGAAAAGACAAAAATAACACCACCACCACCTGAAAAAGAAACAAACCAGAAGAAAACACAAACAATACAAAATAAGAAAAATCAAACAAGAAGTAAAACAGAACAAAACAATGAACTAGATCCCAAAATAGGAAAAAAAGGAAAAACTTATATATGTTCAAAAATAAAACAAAATATAATGAAAGGGAACCAAATATATATACATATACATGTGTGTATATATATACATATATATGAACACTTTTATATAAAAATTAAAAATAATTTAACAATTGAAAAAGTAAGGGGCACGTGGGTGGCTCAGGGGTTGAGCGTCTGCCTTCGGCTCAGGTCGTGATCCCGGGGTCCGGAATCTAAAATTTAACAAAAATCCCTTACCCCTGGACAAGCAGATCCCGGGGTCACATCGGGCTCCCTGCAGGGAGTCTGCTTCTCCCTCTGCCTGCGTCTCTGCCTCTCTCTTTCATGAATAAATAAATAAAATCATTTAAAAAAATTTTTTTGAAAAAATAATAGCTAAAAAGGAAAAAAAAACAAAACTGAAAGACTAAAGGATAATAAAAGACCATGAATGCTGTATACTGTTTTCCCTGATCGCTGAAGTTCTACAGTCCTGTATGATCATTAACCTTGGTATTAGCCGGAAGCTCCTGCTGGTGTCTGGGGGCGGGGTTTGTTGCACTGATTCTCAGTTGTCCTTGCCTGGGCGGAACTGCACCTTCCTTGCCAGGGGGCCCGGCTCAGTGTAAGCGGCTCCAGATTGCACTATGTGGTGCTGTTTTGCTCTTTGCTGGCTTTCAGCACTGATGTGGGGGATGAATATGGCAGGGCCCCCATCTCTAGCCCCCGAGCTGAAAGTTTGCACCCCCCACTCTTCAGTGAGCCCTCACGGAAAAGCAGTCACTCTTGTCTCCCTGGTTTCTGCCCACACTCTGTGTTCACCCAGCCTGTGACCGAGCATTTTTATCTTAGGCATGTGACCCAGTGTCGAGTCTCCAAACTTCACAGACTCCTATGGCACAGACCCACACCATTCCTCTCAGGGGAGGGCAGGGGTCTCTGGGCGCTTCTGCCTTTTGCCCGGCTCCTGCCCGGGAGAGTAGTCCTGCAAGTGGGCAGCAGTTCTCTGTTTATGGCAACAGCAAGCAAAGTCCGCGCCTAGGCCCGCTCTTTGCACCCAGCTTCCCCACTCTGATGCCTGGGAACCCTGCTGCACTCAGGCACCACTGTTCTTGTGGCCCTGGGGATCCTGAGACCACACCGTCCCACCTGGGATTCCGCCCCCACTTCACTACCTGAACACCTTTAGGCCAGGGACGTCCCCCACCAGAGCAGACTTCTAAACGTTCTGATTTTGTGCTCGGCTACTTCTAATACTTTGTAGTAGCCTTCTTAAGTAGGCTTCTTCCCCTCCACCTAGCCTCCAGTATATCGCTATATCACCTCAGGTTCACATTTTGGCACCTCATACCTTCCAAAAAGTAGTCACCTTTCTAATTTTAGAATTGCAGCATTTCTTATCTCAGATCTCTGATCGATTTTGCAGGTATTCAGGTGATTTGATAACCATCTAGCTGAATTCCAGGGACCAGACACACTTAGGGTCCCCTATTCCTCTGCAGTCTTAACTCACCCCTGTTGTGCCCAAGATTGTGAATCCGAGAAACCACCAAGGAGCCGACACCGATGCAAGTACACGAGGGTTTATTTACAAGCTCGAGCTTGGGTTCAAGTATACTCCACACAGCAGAGCAGGGGCTTGGACCCCTAAGTGGGTTACAGCTGGGTTTTTTATGGGCTGGTCTAGGGGATTTTCAGAAGAGGTGGAGGAATTTTTTTTTCTTTCCAATATGGGGAAAGGGTCGGGGAGTTTCTTATGATCTGATATGGGATTTCCTGCCGAGGACATTCTGCAGTTTTTCCTGTAAAGTTCAGCTCTTATTCCCAGGGGCCCAAGATGGCTGTACTTGTGCTAATGCTAAACTTGAGGTGGAATGGCCTTAATTTTTCTCGGCCTCCACAACCCCCAACAGTAACCCCTATCTCTGGTTTTGTATGCTTCAGCATTTCTCCCTATCTCGGATTTCTGTGAGCCTCGTCATGCAGCCCCTACCCGTGTCTCCCTTCCTAGTCCTGCATGTCATGGATGGACCTCCAGGGCATGGTGCTAAATTAAGTCAGTCAAAGACAAATATGGTATGATCTTACATGTGGAATCTATTTTTTTTAGAGATTTTATTTATTCATCTTAGAGAATGTGCACAAGTCAGGGAGAGAGGGAGAGGGAGAAGCAGGCTCCCTGCTGAGCCAGAAGCCCGATGTGGGGCTTGAACCCAGGATCTGGAGACCATGACCTGAGCAGAAGACAGATGCTCAACCATCTCAGCCACCCAGGTGCCCCTTACGTGTGGAATATAAAAAAATCCAAGGGGAGCCTGGGTGGCTCAGTTAAGCAGCCAACTCTTGATTTTGGCTCAGGCTCCTGGGATCGAGCTCTGAGTTGTGCTCTGCACTCAGTGGGGAGACTACTTGAGGATTCTCTCTCCCTCTCCCTCTGCTCGTCCCTTCATTCATGTTTGCACATGCTCTTGCTCGCTCTCTCTCTCAAATAAATAAATCTTTTTTTTTTAAACCCATAAAACAAGAAACCAAGCTTATAGAGAACAGATTGGCATTTGCTAGAGGTGGGAGATATAGGTGAAGAGGGTCAAAAGGTACAAACTTTTGGTTATAAGTCATGAGATATAATGTACGCATGATGACTAGTTAATAATACTGTACTGCATATTTTTAAAGTTGCTAAGAGGGTAGATCTTAAAGTTCTCAGCACAAGAAAAAAATTGTAACTGATGACATGTTAACTAGACTTAAATGATCATTTTGCATTGTATACAGACCATTATAACATTTCATTATGTTGTACACCTGAATCTAATGTATGTTGGTTATGCCTCAATAAAATTATTTTTTTAAAAAAACATTTCAGTTGACCTCACTGTCCACTCATCATCCATTATCCTAATTAACAGAATTTACATTGTATTTAATCCGTCTGGAAGTTTTCAAATTCTAAATTGTGACACTGTGGGCCTCCTCTCCCTGTCTGACTCTTTGCTTTTTCTCTCAGATTCAGGATCTAAGGCCCTTCCCCTGCATGAGTATGTAATTGTAAAGAAGGATTCACATGTAAAGAAGGATTCACATGCACCAGTAGTTAAACCTCCACAAACAGTCGGAGCCCACAGTGGGCTGTCATCCTGGCCAATATTAGGTCCCTGTTCCCAATACTTCATAAAACAGGTCTATTATATTTGCAAAAGAGTTAAGGAAAAGCATATGTTAAGAGTTTCTTGGAATTCAGGCTGTAGAGTTTGAAAGTAGATGAGAACATTTTCTTTCTTTTCAGAACTCCATCAAGGGACCACTACATAAACCCAGCGAAAGCAAGTCACCAAACTTTTTCTTTTCCTCTGAGTTTGCTTTGCCTGTTTGAGAAGGAAGAGGCCTGAGCCTCCCAAGTCCTGGCCACACCTGCCTGGTGAGCCCAGCTGTGGCCTTAGGTTGCAGCACTCAGGGGGCTGCTTTGTTTTTTTTTTTTTAACAAGACTTTTTTTTTCTTTTTTTTTTTAATTTATTTATTCATGATAGTCACACGGAGAGAGAGAGAGGCAGAGACACAGGCAGAGGGAGAAGCAGGCTCCATGCACCGGGAGCCTGATGTGGGATTCGATCCCGGGTCTCCAGGATCACGCCCTGGGCCAAAGGCAGGCGCCAAACCGCTGCGCCACCCAGGGATCCCAGGGGGCTGCTTTGTTGAGCTGCTTTTCAGACACCCACTGCTAGAGCCACATCCTGTTTCCAACAATGCATTCACACACGCTCTGCAGCAAAGCTAATAATGAGCTCATCCTGATTTTCCACCTGCAATACTTTGATAAAATTTCCCTGTCATCTCAAGTTATCACCGTTTGATCCCATGACACACAAATAAATCATCACTGCTTGAGAAAATGGAAAAGTAAAAAAAAAAAAAAAAGAAAATAGAAAAGTACTTCAAATTAACATAGGTACAAATCTACCTAAAATTGACAGCCTTCCCCTACCCATCAAATTCCAGAAAACCCACCTGTTTGTAATTGTACTGCCAAAAGCCGGGGGGGGGGGGGGGGGGCGGGGAATGTCCTTTAGACATTAGAAAATCCTCAAGAGAATATTTACTTATACCTTTGGTAAGAGCTTCATAACATTGAACTTGTGTGGCATCTGCAATCCCTGTGTCAGAACACCCATTTTCACCCTTTTTTTAGCAGTGGAAGTTTATCCATTGTTGTGTTTTTTTTTTTTTTTTGCTTTGGTTTTTAGACAAATTTAGGGATGCCTCTCCCTACATTGCTTTACCAAATGCTTAAAAACAACAGGAGGACTTGGACTGGAAGCTCTCTTCCTCCATCAGCCTCAAAATGACTAAGCAGACATTAGGCACTCCTATTCTGTGTTCTGTGGACAAATGGCTCCCTTGCACTAGTGCCAACATACTTAGAAAATCACTCATTTTAGCTCAGAGCTTCTGCTTGCTTTTTAATATTTTAAATAATTGAGTAGTTGAACTCTCTTATACGCAGCCGCTTCTCGGTGCATTAATGTTCCAGCATGACTACACAAGAAACAGATACTAGTTTACGAAGGGCTACCATATCCACCCTAAAGGATTTCTGTTAGGAGTTGAGCTTTATTGCAAAAAAAAAAAAAAAAAAATGGCTGGCAGCCCGGGTGGTTCAGCAGTTTAGCGCTGCCTTCGGCCCAGGGCGTGATCCTGGAGACCGAGGATCGAGTCCCACGTTGGGTTCCCTGCATGGAGCCTGCTTCTCCCTCTACTTGTGTCTCTGCCTCTCTCTCTCCCCCTGTGCCTCTCATGAATAAATAAAACCCTTCTTTAAAAAATTGCATATGTATAGCACAGGTGTAGAAAAATGGTTCTACTTTCATTTCCTTTAGGAATTAACATTTCCATTGGTAATGGGCAATTTCCATAATCTGGAATTTATCTGATTTTCTA
Source organism: Canis lupus baileyi (assembly GCF_048164855.1). Lineage (NCBI taxonomy): Eukaryota > Metazoa > Chordata > Mammalia > Carnivora > Canidae > Canis > Canis lupus. The sequence goes on from NC_132876.1 coordinate 31,849,364, forward strand.
TCCCTTAAAGCCCCCAAATTCAAAACTTGTTTTCTGATCATGGAAAACAATAAAAATCAACATGAAAAAGCCCAGGACAAAAGTCCTGAAGCATGTTTTAGAATGGCTGCCTGGCCCAATTGCTTTTCACAGGTTGACTCACCTGCACTGTGGTTTCATTTACACCCATGCTTACTGCAAGCTCCTTTCTGAGAGGAGAAAATCACCAATGCCCGGTATTTGGAGATGTGGATGACATTAAATACACGGAGATTATTTCAGGCTTGTTTTGAGATTTCTATCCCCTTCATGCCCCTCCTCCCAGGACACTTATGTAAATACTCAGTTTGAGGTTTGCTTTAGGGGATGGTTTTGCCTCCCATGCAAAATATAATGTAGGACTAAATAAATCAGTAATCAAGGTACACTTTTTTTAAAAAATGATTTTATTTATTCATGAGAGACACAGGCAGAGACACAGGCAGAGGGAGAAGCAGACTGCCTGCAGGGAGCCCAATCAGGACTCAAACCCAGGACTGCGGGACCATGACCTGAGCAGAAGGCAGATGCTTAACCACTGAGCTACCCAGGTGTCCCCAAGGTACGCCGTTTAGTGCGGTACTTAACGTGAACATTAAAGTCATTGCAAAAATAACTTATGATATAAAAATTATCAAAATTTAAATATAGGTAGGACCTGATCCTGTACTTGCTCCACCGTGTCATGCACAGCCCCAATAAAACGTTATTTACAAAACAGGATTCTGACCGATGTTTCCCTACTTCCATTTTTTTTTAAGATTTATTTATTTATTTATTTATTTATGATAGACAGAGAGAGAGAGGCAGAGACAGGAGGAGAGAGAAGCAGGCTCCATGCCGGGAGCCCGACGTGGGACTCCAGGATCGCGCCCTGGGCCGAAGGCAGGCGCCAAACCGCTGAGCCACCCAGGGATCCCCCCTACTTGCATTTAAACCCTGCGTGATGGGCAGCCCCGGTGGCTCAGTGGCTTAGCCCCGCCTTCAGCCCAGGGCCTGATCTTCGAGTCCCGGGATCGAGTCCCACGTGGGGCTCCCTGCCTGGAGCCTGCTTCTCCCTCTGCCTGTGTCTCTGCCTCTGTGTCTCTCATGAATAAATAAATAAAGTCTTAAAAAAAAAACACTGCATGAAAATATTTGCCTTGATGGCCAGTGGGTTTGCCCCCACCCCGGAGTCTTGGGTGGGGGACCCTGGTGGCCTTCGGCCGGTTAGGTGGCTTTTGGCTCTGAAGACGGGGGCGGCGGGGGGGGGGGGGCTTGGCGGGCGAGCACGCGGCCGGGGCGTGGCCACGGTGTGGGCGGGGCGGGGCGGGGCGGGGCGGCGGCTGCAGGGCGCTGCCGGCAGGGGGCGCGCGCGGGCCGGGTGTCCTAACTGGCCGCTCAGCGGGCGGCTCCAGATTCCCGCGGGGCGCCGCCCGGGGAAGGGGCTTTGGAGCGTGGTGCGAGCCCGCCGCGGGCGCGGGCGCGGGCGGGGAAGCGGGAGAACGGAACTTCCCACCACGCCCCCGGGCCCTGGGAGACGCCGGGGAAAATGGCTCAGCGCTCGGCCTCGCGGGACGCAGGTCGGTGCAGGGCTGTCGCCCCGAGCTCCTCCAGGGCGAGGGACTGAGAGGTAGGGCTGGACAAGGCGCGGGGCCCCCGGCAGCCAAGCGACGGTAGTGCCGCTCGCCGTGTGGGCTCCGAGCACGACTCTTCCCTTCCGGCCGGTGGACAACTAATAGGTGGGACTCCGGGTGGGGGTCCGTTCGCACCCAGAGTCCGCGAACCCCGTGATTCGGACGAAGCGATTAACGTGAGGGCTGCTTGCTTCCAGTCTTTGCGATAATGAGCTGAAAGCGGAGCCCCTTGGGTGCTCAGATGCACCCTACAAGAAACCCCACACGCCCCTTGAGAAAGTCCCAAGTACTCCACGTTTTTTAGTAGTAAACCCACGTCTGGGTGCAAGTGGCCCCCCTGCCCAGTGCTTAGTGTATTCAAGAACCCTGGCAGTACAAGGGGCCCATCCTTTGACTTTGGACACAGCGGTGGAGTCCGCTGGGCTCCGCTCCGTGGCTGCAGGTGCCCCACAACAGTGCAAGTTTGCCCTTTACTGGGCCTGTGTTGTGGACCAGGGCGAGTTTCCATAGTCCCCTCCACCCCAACTATCTTCCTGAATTCTTGTTCCCCACTGAAAAATGTCAACTAAGAGCCAGGCCAGACTGATGGCTTTTTTTTTTTTAAGATTTTATTTATTTATTCATGAAAGACACAGAGAGAGAGAGGCAGAGACACAGGCAGAGGGAGAAAAGCAGACTCCATGCAAGGAGCCTGATGTGGGACTCGATCCCGAGACCTCAGGATCAGGCCCTGAGCCAAAGGCAGATGCTCAACCGCTGAGCCCCCCATGTGTCCCCCTTTATGGTTAAAATGTATTTACAGGTACCCTGGGACGTGTTAATATCCTAAATATTGAGAAGGGGACCATGCTGGACAACTGTACCTGGTAAAAACCTGTACAACCACCTTTATCATCGTCCCCTTTTTACAAAAATTTGGCCAGGGTGGGATGGTTCTACCTCACCATAGCCAAGCCACGCCGTGCCTTGATGAAGGAAAGGGTTCTGCTCACGTGACTTGCAGATGTGGCCTTTCTTCTAGCGAGTTGGAAGAGAAAAATAAGGGCAGGAGAGGGAGGCTGAGCCTGCTGTGTCAGCAACCCCGCCATTGAGGGGACATGGGAATTCGATTCAACAGCTCCGTAGTACCTTTATCCTGGAGGCATCAGTTTATCATTTTTGGTCATTAGTTAATTCCCTGTATCAATGCTTTTAAATTTTTCATTTCTTTTTTATTGTAGAGTAAGCAGGGGGAAAGGCCGGTGAGGGAGAGAGAATCTCAAGCCGGCGCTCTGCTGAGTGCGGAGCCCATGGGGGTGGGGGCTTGATCTGAGGACCATGACCGGAAGCAAAAACCAAGAGTCAGAGGCTCAACCGACTGAGCCGCTAGGTACCTCTTAAATTTCTTATTCTTTTATATTTTATGTATTTATTCATGAGAGACACACACAGAGAGGCAGAGACACAGGCAGAGGGAGAAGCAGGTTCCCTATGGAGAGCCCAATACAGGACTCCATCCCAGGACCCCAGGATCATGCCCTGAGCCTAAGGCAGATGCTCAACCGCTGAGCCACCCAGGCGCCCCTAAATTTCTCACTCTTTTTTTTTTTATGATAGTCACACACATACAGAGAGAGTGAGGCAGAGACACAGGCAGAGGGAGAGGGAGAAGCAGGCTCCATGCACCGGGAGCCCGACGTGGGACTTGATCCCGGGTCTCCAGGATCGCGCCCTGGGCCAAAGGCAGGCGCTAAACCGCTGTGCCACCCAGGGATCCTTCTCTTTTTTTTTTATCACACTTTAGTGCTGGTGTGATGGAGAGGGGGTAGTGTAAGATTTGTGCACACATCCTTAATGTGGTCTTTGGAAGTCTGTCTTTGAGAGTAGCAGTTATTTGCAGATGATCACACCAAATTGCTTTATATATACTATTTCAGCCACTTTATTTATGAGGGTCCATGGGAGCAGAGGGAGGGAGATTGTTATCCTCCGGTGGTCTGCAACAAGGACAGGACGTCTTGTGAAAATAAGGTCCCTCGTGTAGCCTTCTGCACCTGTGACCTTCGGTCAATAAGCCTCTGCTAGCTGCTGGGTGAAGAGCGCGTGTGCCAGGCTGCGTCACGATGCCCGGGCCAGCCACTGTGCTGTGGGTTCTTTTTTTTTTATTTAAGATTTTATTTATTTATTCATGAGAGACAGAGAGGGAGAGAGAGGCAGAGACACAGGCAGTGGGAGAAGCAGGCTCCACGTAGGGAGCCCGACGTGGGGCTCGACCCGGGACCCCAGGATGAGGCCCTGGTCCGAAGGCGGCGCCAAAACGCTGAGCCCCCCGGGCTGCCCTGTGCTGTGGGTTCCTACGGGCTGGAGAGGCGACTGCCCGCCCCGCCCCGCCCCGCCCCGCCCTCCACTCCCTGTGTGACCCGGGGCAAGTGCGTGCCCCCCGCATCCGCGGAATGGTACCTGCCCGCACCGCCCGCTGTGGAGCGGCGCTAGTACAGACCCGCGGTGAGCACTCCGCCGGCGGCCGGTCCTGCAGTTAAGGAGTCGGCGGGGGCGGGGGCGTCATTCTGTACCAAGGACAAACTGGAACCCGCCAAGGATTCCCTCAAACCCACAAGGACAAAAGCCCGGGAAGACCCCGGGGCCTCGCTCTGCCTCTTTCTGCCTCCAGCCGGGAGAAGGAGCCGCAAGCGGGCCCAGCGAGGCCGAGGCCAGTAGGAGAGATCCTGCGGGAGCTCCACTTGCCTGCGGCCACTGCAGGCCTGCACCAGCCCGGGGTGGGGGGTGGCCGAGGTCCAGCGCCACCGGTGCCACCAGCGCCTGGCCTCACACCAAACTTCAGGACACGATGGCTGTTGCTACTTCGCTTTTGCCTCCCCAACCTGCCCTGGTCCTCTGAGGCGGAGGGAACTTTCCAGGTGTTCGCAGAGAAATCCCTCTGGTTTTACGGGACCGGCTGTACTTTGAGCACTTTCCAAAGGACAGAGTCAGAGGCGGCTTTATCACCCAACAGCTGATTTTTACTCAAGAGCCTTCAATGAAAGGCCATACTTTTCGGTTTTGACTGGCATTAAGCTATGGAACCAGAGCGTGGGACGTACCTCAGCAGCCCACAGTTCACTTAAATTTATTATTTATTCTCTGGAGAAATTAGGGACGCCAGGGTGGCTCAGTGGTTGAGCGTCTGCCTTCGGCTCAGGGTGTGACCCCGGAGTCCCGGGATCGAGTCCTGCATCGGGCTCCCGTGTGGAGCCTGCTTCTCCCTCTGCCTGTGTCTGTGCCTCTCTCTGTGTCTCTCATGAATAAATAATAAAATCTTTAAAAAAAAGACCTGAGCTAAGATTTCTGGAGAAATTAAGTTAGAAATAGGAATATTAATTTAGCTGTTTAAGTTTTACATCTAAAAACCTCCTTATGAAGAGAAGCTCTGGTTACTTTTTTTTACAGAGTAATAGAAAACTGAAGGGGTTTTGTTGACAAACTAATCCTCTTGTGGTAGTAGTAATAGCTAATACAAATTTAGGACTTGCTATGTGCTAGGTACTAATGATTTTACCCGTATTCCCTCATTTAATCCTCCCAGCACCTCCAGGCAAGCAGTAGTAGGATCACTCCCACCTAATGATGAAGAAACTGGAGCCTAGAAAGGTTGTGATTTGTGTAAAGACACAGTTCCAGAGCCAGATTTCACACCCAGCCTACACCGTGGCACTACATTCCTACAAAAATTCCCACCAGTCAATAAGTAGACAGTACTTCAGCAGAAGATGTTCAAACAAGAATCTTTAATGCAGCATCTTTTGTAGGAGCTTAACAATTGAAAAAGCTTTTATGTCTATCATAAGGAACTGATTAAATTGATAAGAGTACATCCACTCAATACAATAGTTAAGCATCTGTTACGAATTACATTGCAGGAAAGTATGCACAGTGTGATCCAATTTTAATAAATATAGCATTTTTGCCAGGATACATATACATTAAGAGGTCTGGAAAATTATGCAGCTAAAATACTAACAACGATCATTTGGGAAGTGGTAGGACTCCAGGTAAATTAAAACATTAAGTTCTCCCAACTTCTCTTATTATAACAATATAACAAAAAAATAGGATAAAATCTTTAAAAATCACACTACTGTCCTTTCACTGAGAGATACTGCTTCCCACTTGAGCTCCAGCCTAGAAATCAGCCCCCAACCGCACTCAAGTGCTCTAAGACTTTGGACTAGTCACTTACCCTCTCTGGGCTTCTTGTTACATATATGTAACAACAAGAAGCTGTTTTCATTTCAAAAGCTCCTCCCAGCTCTAACATTCTTTGACTTAGCTAATTTCATTCCTAGCAAAGTTCTTAAAAACAAAAACAAAACCAGCATGAGGGGATTTAAATGTTGATCAACAGTTTCTTCACATCTTATCCGGTTTCTTTGGCATATGAAGTTGTTCCCATTCTTTGCTTCCCATCAGTCTTTTGAAAAGGGAATGTTAATGCATTTCACCAAAAATGTGTCAAAGCACTCTAGAAAAATAAGGGTCTTTCCCCCAGAAAGACTATTTTTAACCTATATATTGACAAAAAAAAAAAAAAAACCCACAACATGCCCAAACAACACACCCCACAATCCAAGCCAACAGAGAAATGAAAGCCATTCACACCCAGACACACTCTCCACTGCCCTCAGTCCCTATTCCACAGCGTTGGCCTCTCCCTTCAGATCACACTCTCCCCCTCCATCTAATGAGAATAACTAGCCTTTCTTCACGGATAGCCATGGGGCCACTGAAACTATTCTCACAGAGAAGTGCAGGCACTCACTGCCCAGCAGAGAGGATGACAAGCTGACTAGTCCAGGTGGCGGGATGATGTGAAACCCAAGGTGGTGACATGGGGTAAAATGGAGCTTGGGGAGGGTGCTGCGGGTGGAGGGGCGTGTGGTGTCCAAGTGGAGGGCAGACTGGAGCATGTGAAGGGCAGTCTGTGAGATGGGGATGGGAACGTGCAGCTTGTGGGGTGTTGTGTCACCAAGACCCGCTTCCACCTCTGCGAGCCCCCCCGCCCCCATCTCCTGCACCCACCGCCAGCTGCTCTGCTTAGGGAAATGCAAGAAAGCCCTTGCATCGCCTTTGAAACCTGCTTCCTTCCGGAAACCCGAAAAATCTGCCCTTTTAGAGGAAAAGTGCCCTATTTCCTGTTTTCCTTCCCAGCCAGGGAAGGGATAGTCTCAGCAGTCTGTTTTATGAAAACAGAAGATATTCTTCAACAAATGTAACATACTGAATATGCATCTTGCACATTCTCGCCCCCTTCCCCCATACCTGGGATCATCTCCCTGAGAGTCACTGGTCTGGAATCTTCTCACCTGCCTGCTCCAGGCTCCCTACTCCACCCCCACCTACTTTCTTAGCAAATACTTTCCCAGGTGGTATATCCACCTAGGAACTATCATTCTGAGGTCTCCTCCATTCATGTCCACCTGCTAGCTATGTGGCAGCAGGTAAATCACGAAAGTACTCCGAGCTAATAACATCAACCTCACAGAGTCCATTCATTTATTCATGCAGTCAATAGGTCAACTGAGCACCGACTCCAGGTGGGTCCTGGGCTACGTGGTGGGAATACATCAGTGAACAAGGTGAACGCCTTCCTTACACTCATGAAATGTGCCACCCAGTTGGGGGCCCAGACAATAAACTAATACACAGATGGTGGTAAGTAAGTGTGTCCACATAAGAAACATGGTACAGGAGAGAATACAATGGATTCAGATCGAGGCTGTGAGCTCAAGAAAGGCTACTCCAAGAGAGGGATGTGAAAGATGAGCCTGAAAGATAAGTATGAATAAGCCAGATGAAACGTTCTGGGCAAAGATCCTGAGTTGGGAGGATTTCGTATTTTTGAAAAGAGGCCATGTGGCTGGCTACCAGGAGTGGAGGAGAGAGACCCCACAGAAGTTTGGAGAATTAACCAGGGGACCCTCGATGGATGTGAACACATGTACACGGACATGCATCCACCATTATGGTATCATACAGAGTAGTTGCACTGCCCTGAAAATCCTGTGCTCCACATACTCATCCTCCCCATGACACCTAACCCTTGGCAACCACTGATCTTTTTATGTCTCCGCAGTTTTGCCTTTTCCAGAATGTCCTACGGTTGGAATCCTACAGTATGGAGCCTTTTCAAATTGGCTTCTTTTACTTAGTAAAAATGCATTTAAAGTTCTTCCGTGTCTTTTCATAGTTTGATAGCTTATTTCTTTTTAATGCTAAATAATATTTCACTGTCTGGAAGCACCGCAGCTTATTCATCCATTCACCTACTAAAGGACATCTTGGTTCCTTCAAAGTTTTGGCAATTCTGAGTAAAGCTTCATCATGGAGTTTGTTTTGAGAAAAGTTTACTTAATGCCTTTTAGGACCCTAATGAGCAGAAACAACAAACTAGATCATACCTGAAGGGCAATCAAGAAACCAGAAAACAAATTATTTGATACTCTCGAGTGTATTTAAGAGACATTTGAAGAAGTGATCTTCTTAAGATATTATTAAGAGATACTATTAAGAAAAGCTTACTGCTTTTCTTCTAATACCAGAATATATGGCCTACAAGAGAAAAGAATTTTTTGTTCGATTCCCGGTCCCTAGTCCCTTGAAATGTCAGGTAAATGGTGGACACTCCACTGGGATTTTTTAAATATATGGAGGGATTTATGTTCTCTACAGCATTATTTTTTCTTTTGTAAAGTAACATTGTCATTGAGATACAATGCACATACCCTGATGTTCACCCTGTTAAAATGTACGACTCCGTGGTTTCTGGTATATTTGCAAATTTGCACATCAATCTTCACTATTTCTAGAACATTTTCTTCACCCCCAGAAGGAAATTCAGACCCAGCGGAAAGATAAAGTGGGTTGCATAGGGTAAATACACCCTGGAACAGCAAACCGAGGAGCTCAGGTCAGTGAGCTTACTGTTCCAGCTTGGTAAACGAGGGTAAAGAACAAAATGTCTCTAGCTTGATCACAAGCCTGAAGTACAGAAACCCTAAGAGATGCTATCAATGTCTAGAATAAGGAAACAATGCCCCCAGCTGACTCCCAAAGTCAAACTGTGGGAAGTCTTCGAAGATGAAAAGCACAATCGTATTTTCCAGTGTCTGTATTATCATAATTGTCCATGTCCCTAGAAATATATTCTCAGTTAACCATATTGCTCGTGCTGGCATTAAATGTGGGGCCTAGTGGCCTATGGAGGGAGAGAGGCTCTTTCAAAAAAAGGAATCTTCTAGCATCAACTCTAGAATGCTCATATTAACAGGATGCAAATGGACCAAAAATCATTTTGACTTAGTTTTGCCATGTGTTCACTGTCTGGTCAGAGGTACATGCCCATGAATTCCTTTTATTTCTCCTCCTGTGCCTGCCTCTGACCCCTTCCTGTCTTATGTCTCATCCTGGCAGCTTGGTTGCTCTGCATAACTGCCAGGTGTGAAGGAAGAATGGCTTGCAATCCTTACTCACTCGAAATTGGGGGAGTCAGACTTCCTCACCGCTGGGAGAAGCTTCCTGCTGTTTCTATTCCTCAGGCCAGCCCGTCAAAGCCTTCGGCCCTAAGGGCAGTTTCCTTAGCCCTACCTAGGAAGGCCCAGTCAGGTGGAAACGAGGAAAGCTCAGGGATTTCTGGCTCCACACTCTCCATTTGTGATCCAGCGGGCACAGCTCACTGCTCCCACTTGGAGGGTATCTAGAGCAGAGCGAGGATGGATGGTGCAAATTATCTGGTACTCTTGGGCTTTCCTGCTCTGGACCATGTCTCCACTTGGGGCTGGACAACGGACCCTACCAGGTGCACCCAAGGTTCCTGAATCAGACTGGAATGGGGCAAACAAGAGAATTTTGTCCCTAGAAAGCCCACTGGTCACTCTGAGTATAGGACAAAGGTCAGTCCTGACAATGGCCTGCAAGACCCAATGTAAGCTGAGCTCCTTCCCCTTCAGTGACCCCATTATGCCTCCGACTCCACCTATCTTCTCACTCTAGCCATACTCATTTCCTTGCTGTTCCTCAACTGTCAGGCCCATCCCACATCAGGGCTTTGGCATTTGCTGTTCCCTCTGTTTGTAACACTCTCCTGAGATATTCTCACGGCTCGCCTTTTTACTGCCCTTTAGAACTTTGCTAAAATGCCACCTGCTTCTTGAGGTGGTTCGTGACTCCCTTAAGTCTAATTATACCACTCTTCCTTCCCTGGTTTATTTGTTCCTTTGCACCACTTAGGATCCTAGGTTTTAACTATGTATTTTCTTTTTTTTCCCCTAATACCAGAATATATGGTCCATGAGGGGAAGGACTTTTTTTTTAAGTTTATTTATTTTTAACTAACCTCTACGCCCAATGTGGGGCTCGGACTCACGAATCTGAGATCAAGAGTCACACGCTCTTCAGACTGAGGCAGCCAGGCATATGAGGGGAAGGACTTTTGTTCAATTCCTGGTCCCTAGTCCCTAGACATGTCAGGTAAGCAGCAGATACTCCATAGATAGTTTTTGAATACATAAGTGCATCTATCCTCTTTATAGCATTCTTTTTTCCTTTGTAAAATAACATTTTTATTGATAGAATTCACATAACATGATGTTTGCCTTGTTAAAATGTACAATTCAGTGGTTTTTAGTATATTTGCAAATTTGTGCCTCAATCCTGACTGTATCTAATTCTAGAACATTTTCCTCACCCCCCAAAAAAACTTTATACCCATTAGTAGTCACTCACCATTTCCCCATTCCCCAGCCACTGGCAACCACTAATCTACTTTCTGTTGATGAACTGCAATATTCTGGACCTTCCTAACAAATGAAATCATTAAATCTATGGTCTTCTCTTGTGGCTTCTTCTACTTAGCATCATGTTTCCAAGGTTCGTCCATGTATCAGAACTTCAATTCTTATTTATATTGAGATAGTTCACATATTTTAAAGTGCATAATTCAGTGGGTTTTAGTATATTCACAAAATTTTTGTGTAAACATATGGTTTCGATGTTCTTGGGAAATACACCCAAGCGTTGAATTGCTGGGTCATATGGTAACTCTGTGCTTAACTGTTTGAGTTACCGGAAAAACAGTTTCCAAAACGTCTGTCCTACTTTACACTCCCAACCTAGGAGTGTTTACTCAACAAAAGAGCTGAATCTCAACAAAAACAGCCGATTTTATGGTATTTTAAATTACCCTAGTTTCATCTACCACTCCACAGTTCTGTGGTAGCCTTGAAAAACAACAGCCCACATTTTCAGTACTAGGAGGGTGCAGAGTGGTCCTCTTTTAAGGCCTCATCCCCCCAAATCTTCATTATTTAACCTAATGGATTACTGGAAAACCCTCCTCCAAAGACTCATCTTTATTTGAACTGACGAGAAGCTCGCCTAGTGCTTAAAAAAAAAAAAGAAAAAAAGAAAGAAAGAAAAAAATCTCTTCTTGAGGGCATTGGCCAAAACCATTCACTGGAAAGTGTTTTTTTTTTTGGCGGGGGTGGGGGTGGGTGGGGGGGGATGCCTAAGGCAATAGATAACACTTGAAGGAAATAACAGACTAACCAAGAAGTTTAAAGGAATCGGCTGGGCAACTACATCTCCACAGGAACTTTGAAAAGTTCTGACATATTTCTGGGAATCTAGAAGGCCAAGTACATGCTTAGGGCATTGTACATGCTCAAGAAAGTGTGAGAAGGCCCTATACTTCTCAACTCTGGCTGACCTTGAGGCTAGTGAAGGTTAATACAGAGTTGTAAACTGCCTGATTGATTGATGAAAGCAATACACACACAGAGCCTCTCAGAAATGACGGGAAGATTTATTTGTTCCAGGCATTTAAGGAATATTTGTCCACCACTAGCCGACCACTGAGCTAAATGAGCCAAGACTTCAGTGTCTATATACAAAAACGAATAGAGTCTTTGCAGAATCAATTCAGAAAAGTCCTATACAGACACTAACTACAACAGGCAGCAGCAACATTCCTGTCAGGAGGGGCATCTAATTTCCAGAGTGGCCACATTATGATATTCAAAATGTCCAGTTTTTAATAAGATTTTACGAGGCACACGAAGAATTAAGAAAGTATGGCCCATGTATTGGGGAGAGAGCAATCAACAGAACTGTCCCCAAAGAAGCTTAGGCATTGGAATTCCTAGAAAAAGACTTTCATCAGATATTCTAATATGTCCAAAGAGCCAAAAAGAACAATGTCTAAAATCTAAAGAAAGATTCTACTCCAACACGTAAAGGGCTTGCAAGTCTTCACTCCCATCTTCATAACAAGAAACAACACGAACAGATTAAAAATCCATGACTCTTTCTGGATGCATCAGAGAACTGAGGTCATGGGACAAAGTGTACCCCAAACCCAGAGGAACCAGTGATGACAGACATGACAGATTACAGGGAATACAACTCCGCACATCTGAGGCAGGAACTGCTGGCATCCGCAACCAGAACTTCAACCAGGACTTGGGGAGCTTCAGTGAGCTACGGGTAGCCAAGTGTGAACTAGCCTGAGAGAGAAAAACTCCTGGGGGGCCCCATCTAAGTTAGCCAACCCCTCCACAATCGTGGTGCTTACCCCTAGAATCCACAAAAGGTTTTCTTGATAATGATCAGAACAAACTTGCCTCCTGTTGGGCCAGGGAGAGGCCAGAAAGAACTATTTTGAAAGCAGCCAAGAGCATTCTCCACTACAAAGGTTTACCCAACAAGGGAGAAGCCTGACTGGACTGGGGTAAGGGAAATTAGCTACCTTCTGGCCCCAGGCCCCCTGAGCCTTCCTTCTTCATATGAGGTGGGGAAAGAAAGCAGAGAAACACCTGGAGGGTCTCAGCTGGGGAAGAGGGGGGGATGACGCAGGTACATTCAAAGACTGAGATCTAGGCCTGGGATTACAGAATGCCTGTCCTCAGTCCAGACCTGACCAAACATCAACAGTGCTCCTGGCTAGTAACAGTGCATTATAGCCAAAAAGAACCACAAGGCTCAAATTCTACATACAAAGTGTTTTCTAGGGAAATGAAAGATGCTGGGGAACAATAAGAAAGACACCAGTAGAAACTGAATCCTCTGATACTATAGACACAGGAAACAGTAAATACAGCCTATCTCCTAGCCAGCTAAAAATAGACATCATACCAAAGGCCTATTTACTTCCTAATACCTGATAATTTCCAACTGACTTTCAACAAAAAAACCCTACATGATAAAAGGAAAGAAGAAACGATCTGAAGAGACAAAGCAGGTGTCAGAACCATATTCAGATATGGCAGAGATTCTGAAATCATCAGAAAGGGAAATTAAAAATAAGTATGGTTAATATGCTGAGGGCTTTAGTGGGAAAGGTGGACAACATGCAAGTAGAGACAGATAATATAAGCAGAAATAGAAACTCTAAGAAAGAATCTAAAGGAAAGATGAGAAACAGAAATGAAGTATACCTCATCTGATGAACCCATCACATGATTCGAAAGGGCTGGAGATAGAATCAGAGCACTTAAACATACGTCAATAGAAATTTCCAAACTGAACTGTAAAGAGAAAAAAAAATTGGAACAGAATATCTAATAACTGTGGGGCAAAGACAAAACGTACAGCATATGTATAATGACACTATCAAAAGCAAAGGAAAGAGAGAAAGAAACAGGAACTATCTGACATAATAATGGCTGGGATTTTTCTAAAAGTAATGACAGAAACCACACCACAAATCTAGAAATCTCAGAGAACACAGAGCAGGGTAAATGCCAATATACATATATATATCTCTATATGCACACGCACGTGCGCACACACACACACACAAACCCCTAAGCATATCATATTGAAACTGCATAAAGCCAAAGACAAAGAAAAAAATCTTTTAAAAAGTCAGAAAAGAAAAACACCTTACCTAGAGAGGAACAAAGATAAGAATTACATCAGACTTGCTTCAAAAATCATGCAAACAAGAAGAGAGTAGAATGAAATATTTGAAGTGTTGAAAGAAAAAACTCCCCAACCAAGGAGTCTATATCCAGGAAAATCATCCTTCAGAAGTAAGGGAAAGTAATGATTCTCTTGGTTGTAGTAGTTTGCTAGGGCTGCCCTAACAAAATACCACAAACTAGGTGACTTAAACAACACAAAAATTATTTTCTCACAGTTCTGGAGTCTGAAAGTCAAAGATCAAGGTGCTTTAGTGTTGCCTTTTTGGAGGCCTCTCTGCTTGGCTTGGAGACAGCCATCTCCTCACACGGCCTTACCTCTCTGTGTGTATGTGTGTGCATGAGTGCACGCATCCCTGGTGTCTCTTCCTCTTCCTACAAGGACCCAGTCATATTGCATTAGGGCCCCACCCTTATAACCACATATGACATTAATGACCTTTCTAAAGGCCCTGTCTCTAAATACAGTCATGTTGGGATTTAGAGCTTTGATATATGAATTTTGGAAGGGGACACAATTCAGTCCATAGCACTCAGACTAACAGAACTGAGAGAATTTTTGTCACCAGTCAATGTTAAAAGATGTTCTTCAGAGAGAAGGAACGTGGTACTGGTTGGAAATTTGGACTTACACAAAGAAAGGAAAGGTGTTAGAGAAGGAATAAATGAAGATTAAAATAGAATATTTTATTTCTCTTATTTAATCTAAAGGACGACTGTTCAAAGGAATAACAGCCACAATGTGCGGGTGATTACAGCACACAGGTCAGTGCGATAAATGGTAGCAGCATTACTGACGGGTGGGAGTGGGGAGCTGGGGATACCCACACTGTCCATAAAGTGGTGCGGTGTTATTTGAAGGTGGACCTGGATTAGTTGTAAATTTATGTTGCGCAGTCTAAGTCGAGGGAAACCACTAAAAAATTAAAAAGAAATATAACTGATACGCTGAGAGAGAAGAGAAAATGGAATAATAAAAAATGCTCAATTAAAAGAGAAGGCAGAAACAGGAAGATTAAAAAAAAAACAAAGAACAAGTGCAGCAAATACAAAATTTTGACAAACATGGTAGATAGAAATCCAACCGTAGCAATAATCACTTTAAATGGGAATGATCTAAATATGTCAATTAAAAGAAGAGACGGTAAGGGTAGATGAAAAACAAGACCAGACTATATACTGTCTATAAGAAACCCAATTTAAACACAGAAACACACATATATTAAGAGTAAAAGAGTGGGGAAAGGTGTACCACACTGGCACTAAATCAAACAAAAGCTGGAGTACCAATATTAATTTCAGACAAAAAAGGCATTAGAACAAGGAAACTTACCAAGAACAAAGAGGGTATTACATAATAAGGGGGGGGGGGTCAATTCTCTGAGAAAACACAATAATCTTTGAAATATATGCACTTTACAACAAAGTGTCACAATACGAGAGGCAAAAACCAATAATGCAGAGAACAATAGATAATCCACTACTAACGAGAGAGATTTCAGCACTGCCTCTATTAGTAACTGAAAGATCCAGTAGGCAGAAAGTCAGTAAGGATACAGTTGAACTAAACAGAACCATCAATCAGTGGATCTAACTGATGTTTTAATTTTTTCCCAGCTTTAATTTTAACTGACAAAATTGTATATTCTTAAAATGTGCCATATGATTTGATATATGCATATGTTGTGAAATGATGACCACAATTAAGGTAATTTTAACACATTCCTCATCTCACACAGTTACCTCTTCTGTGTATAGAAAGAAGGCTTAAGATCTATTTTCTCAGCACCCACGCCTTGCAGATCTGTTCTTTTCTCTTGGACTCTAGGCTCCTGTCACCACAACGTTCTGCCAAATCTTCCAAGATCTTCCAAGAAGCAGCCAAGCTTGATACCTCTCTTCGTATTTAGTGGAGCCAGAGGTACTGGAGCTGGGCTGTACGTCTTGCGCCTGGTATTTGTTCAATCCAGAACCCTGGAACAAACTGGGTCCGAATAATTGATATGAATTCTACACAGCGAACGTAGATTCCAGCAAACTGAAGAAAGAAGGTCGAGACTTCTAAGTGAAATGTTTCACAATAAAGCTGCTTAGAATGAAGAAGGTCTTCCAGAAGCTGTAGGCACAATTTTCCACTTACCTAGGAAGTATTTCCCCTCTAAATGCAGGAAATCATTAATAAATATCTGAAACTTGAAAAAAAAAAAGAAACAAAGATAGACTCTCTTAGCAAATGTCAAGTATACAGTACAGTATTACTAACTGTGGCCACCACACCAAACATTAGATCCCCAGACTTTATTTCTCTTTTGACCAGCATCTCATGCCCCCCAGGCCTAAGCCTCTGGTAACCACGATTCAACTCTATGTTTCTATGAGTTTTACTTAATTTTTTTTTAATTCCACATATGAACGAGATCATGCAGTATTTAGCTTTCTCTGTCTGGCTTATTTCACATAACAAAATGCCCTCCAGCTTTATCCATGTTGTCACAAATGACAGCAGATATTTAGATCTCACATTATATATCTCTCTCAGATTTTATATATATTTCTTTATTCA
Source organism: Canis lupus baileyi (assembly GCF_048164855.1). Taxonomy (NCBI): domain Eukaryota; kingdom Metazoa; phylum Chordata; class Mammalia; order Carnivora; family Canidae; genus Canis; species Canis lupus. The sequence continues at coordinate 31,865,512 of NC_132876.1, forward strand.
TCCATCTACAGACACTTAGGTTATTTCCATGTTTTGGCTACTGTGAATATTTGAATAATACAGCAATGAACATGGGAGTGCAGACATCTCTTCAAGAAACTGACTTCAGGGTAGCCCGGGTGGCTCAGGAGTTTAGTGATGCCTTCAGCTCAGGGCCTGATCCTGGAGACCTGGGATCCAGTCCCGCATCGGGCTCCCTACAGGGAGCCTGCTTCTCCCTCTGCCTCTCTCTCTCTGTGTCTCTCATGAATAAATAAGATAAAATCTTAAAAAAAAGAGGGGGGGAAACTGACTTCATTTCCTTCAGATACATACCTAGAAGTGGGATCGTTAGATCATATAGTAATTCAATTTTTATTTATTATTTTTTTAAAGATTTTATTTATTCATAGAGACAGAGAGAGAGGAGCAGAGACACAGGCAGAGGGAGAAGCAGGCTCCATACAGGAAGCCTGACGTGGGACTCGATCCTGGGTCTCCAGGATCACACCCCAGGGTGCAGGCAGTGCCAAACTGCTGCGCCACCGGAGCTGCCCAGTAATTCAATTTTTAATGTTTTGAGGAACCTCCACACTGTTCTCCATAGTGGCTGCACCACCCACCAACAGTGCACCGGGTTCCCTTTACCCCACTTCCTGGCCAATGCCTGTTATCTCCAGTCTTTTTGATAGTAGCCACCCCAACAGGTGTGAGGTTGTTGTTGAAGGGACAATTTCCCCCTTCCCCTCTTAGTTCTTTTGGCTGGTTGGCTGAATAATTAAAATGACACAAGATAGAATAATAGGAGAAAAACAGATTTAATCATATACCTATGGGGAATCCACATAAACCTAAGACATTCCAAAGATAGGCAAAATGAAGGATGGATGCCATCCTGAACTAAGGAGAAGTGGGTAGGGCCCTGAGACTTCAAAGGGTAGAAAAGCCATTCACAGGAAGATGAAAAAGAATAAATGTTTGGTAAATGAATATTTGCTGGGCCAGAAAGACACAACAAGATGCAGAGGAATTTTAACAAACAGACTTTGCTGGGCTTATCCCTGTCTACCACACCTACATCACACTTTACTGTAATTATCTAGGATGGTAGCTCTTTTCCTGGAAGAGGTCCTCTTCTCTAAATTCTTTTAGGCAGTGGTAAAGGTAAAAAGGAAGAGGTTTCTTAAAAATAATCAGCCTAAATTAATCCTCATGCTAAAGAGATACATTTTGGGGTGGCAAATTTTGCTCTCCCAAAAGGTGATAACTCATCATGGTTTTTTTTTTAAAGATTTTTTTTAAATTTATTTACTCATGAGAGATGCACAGAGAGGCAGAGACATAGGCAGAGGGAGAAGCAGGCTCCCTGCGGGGAGCCCGATGCAGGACTCAATCCCAGGACTCTGGGATCACGACTTGAGCCAAATGCAGACACTCAACCACTGAACCACCCAGGCGCCCCCTCAACATGGTTTTGATATGCATTTCCCTGATGGGGAATGATGCTGAGAACCTGCTCATGCACCTACCTGTTAGCCATGTGTGTGGCTTCTCTGAAAAACTGTCTACCCAGGCCCTTTGCCCATTTTTTAGGCCATTAGTTGTTTTTTCCCTGTTGAGTTATATGAGTTCCTTCTATATTTTAGATATTAACCTCTTAGTGGATATATGGCCTGCAAATATTTTCTCCTCTTCTTTCTGTTGTTTGTTTCCTTTGCTGTGCAGAGGCTTTTTAGTCTAATGTGGTCCCACTTGTTTATATCTGCTTTGGTGCATGTGCTTTCTGTGTCACATCCAAGACATCACTGTCAGAACCAACATCAGAGAGCTTTTTCCCTCAGTTTTCTTCTGACAACAGTGGCAGCCCATGCATGTAGACCCAGTCTAGGATGGTTTCTGATATGGGGCCATGGGCAAGCCACCACCAAATCTGCCACTTTGGCATACTCATAATTTTAAAGAAAAGTTAAGAAACAGTCAATGTAAGGATGCTCAGACTGTCCTGTCCCCAAGAAAGCAGGAAACAAATATCCCCTGTGAAAAATACCCTCCTTGTACTAAAAAGTGAAAAAAACATCCTTATGACCAGAGATTAAGACTTTAAAGCCAAGAAAACTGTAGAAACAAACATCGTGCAGGTTTTTTTTTTTCCCCTAATCTACTACCTCAGCCTCAATTCCACTTAGAATTCCCTACTAAAAAAAAAAAAAAAAAAAAAGAATTCCCTACTAATTAAAGCTCCCTAGCACCTATTTCCTTTATCCCATCAATTTCTTGCAAGTTTATTGTCTCTTTGTCTAAAAAGTATAAAAACTGCCTGCCGTGGTCATTTCATTACTGGGCCTCCATGCCCACATAATGACACTGTTTTTTTTCTCCCATTAATCTGTCTCACGTCAATTTAATTTAGTCCAGCTAGAAGACCCTGAAGGGGAGAGAAAGAATTTTTCCTTCCCTACACTGAATTCCTGATGGCCATCTTCTTGTGGATCCAAGAAGCATATCCACTTGCTCTGGGGTAAAGGACGCGTGACTGACGAGCAGTCTGCTCGTCTGCAATGTCCCCCTATGTCGGTGCAGGAGTGTTTCTTGGTGAGCATCTACGTGAGTAACAGAAGAAGCTTATTAGGAGCAGAATTGATTTTTACCCAAGTGGCTAGTCCCCACAGGGAGGCTTGTTCTACACGCCAATCTGAGTCTTGCCAGAGGCCCCCCAAAATGTCTAAGCCATTAGCCACAATACATAAGTCAGTCAATGAAAAATACAGCAAGCCTCCTTTGTTGACGTGGCAGGGACAGCCAGCCATTCATCCTGTGTGAAGCTCCACCTGTTACACTAAGCATCCCTTACCACACTCAGTAGGAAAAGTCTCTCTCAATGTGGATGGCAGCTGCACCCCATTCCTGCTTGTTAGTAGTTAACCAGGAGGGGCAGACAGTGAACAGGCCCGTTTGTAGTCCAGGAAGCCTATATATCTGGGACCTCACTGGGCTGGTGGAGGCAGTACCTCCTTGGAAAATATGCCAGGGAGCCAGAAGGACACTCCTAAGATCTTTTCTTGGAGTTATAAGACCTCATTTGGGCTCAGTTTTCTTCATTCCTGTATGTACCATTTATATTTTAGTACAGAAGACTCTTGAACCACCTCCACCAGGTGATTTGAGACATATGCTTGGATCCGTGACATGACTGGGATTTCTGGTTTTAGGATTATTTCACAGCCATTGATCATGTGCCCAGTATCCACCAAAGCCCAACAGCAGGCCAATAACTCTGCCCTGAGCTAAGACACTATGACACTGGGGCTCTTTGATTCAACTCCTGATTCACCAGGAGAGGCAGAGGGCCATCACCATGCAGACCCTGGTAGGACCATCTATCAAGTTCCCCATGACCTGGTACGGGCCCAGAGTTCCTTAGTGGGGAGTACATCAATCCCCTCCTTTGAGACCTGTTACTGGGTGACGGGGTCCAGAGCTGTATTTGGAAAAAGCTCTTGCCCAGAAAGTCCACAAGGGGGCTCTTGATCACCATTTTGACATTGCTTTGGTCAGTCAAATTTGTTATTTTTGCAGTCGTCACTTTTTCAGTTCCAAGAAATTTCTCAGTAAAGATCCAGCTTGCGTTGCTGAGCAACGGACCTAACCTCATTCTGAAGCTTAATTGGGCTCAATAACCAGCAGGAGCAGCATGAACAAACCTCAAAATCTTTGGTGAACCATCTCATCATCCACTGTTCCCACTCCCTCACTGCAGGCCCAAAAGACTACCAGGCTGGGCACAGGGCCCCGCAGCTTCTGTAAGGTTGCTCCAGACAAGTTTTTTATTGACTCATCATGCCAAATCTGTCAGAGCCCAAAGAGTACCTAGCTGAGGAAGAAGAGGGTCTCTGGTAATCCTACCCTCTGACCTCTGGAGATTCTTCTTCCTCCTTAGGCAAAGTGGCTACTGTCAGGCATTCTGGAGGAGGGTGTGTACAGTGATGCACATCACTAGGAGTCACTGTCCTTCATGAAGTTTAATGAGATTACCTCTTTCATCATGGAGGCAAACTAGTCAAGTTCCTAAGGTCTCCTCAGAGCACACTGGACATAGCAATCTCAAAGAGCTCTGCAATTTTTTTATTACAAGCATGAGTCTCCATAACACAATGCACAGAGCAGGCTGTCTATTGGCACCAGAGATCTGCTTAGATCTAAGAACAGTCATTGGATGCAACTCAGTTTACAGAGTCTCTGACAACTTCTGGTCCTGTCATCAGAGAACAGGAAACAGTAGTGAGGGAATTGCTTCTCTGGCTTTCTTATAGTCCCTCACTGTTGGATTTCTAATTTGATCCACCCAACGATTTCAGCCAGGGTGCTGGGAGCAAAGGAGAAGGACCAGTGGTCCACCTTGGAACCAAAAAGCTTATATAAACAATTTGAGGAGTGTCTGGATGGCTCAGTAGGTTGAGCAACTGACTCTTCATTTTGACTCGGGTCATGATCTCAGAGTTTGAGATCAAGCCCCATGTTGGGCTCTGCATTCAGCACAGAATCTGCTGGAGATTCTCTCTCCCTCTACCCCTCCCACTCATGTTCTCTTTCTCAAATAAATAAATAAAACTTAAAAGAAAGAAAGAAAAAAAAAACAATTGCTATCATCCTCTAAGAATGCCCCACGGCCTCTGCTGCCACTTCCTGACACCCATTGGTGAAGTGCCTTGTGAGACCCTCTGATTCTTGCAGCTGACTTGCTAGCACGCTCTGCTAATACCCTATTGGTGAAGTGCCCCATGAGATTTTAAGGCTTTGGGGTCTTTGAAAACAACATTGTGCTTGATCAACTACCCTGCTTGCTGCACCTCTTTTTCAAGAGCTGAGCTGAGATAGAGAGTTCAATTGCCAGATTTCAGAGTAACCGGTTAAAACAAAAAGTCAAAATAAAACTAAGAGTTGAGCCTGTAAACACTTCCTTGCATAGTATGACCAGGGGGTGAAGCAGAGAAGGTGCAGACTACCCCACTGTTCCATTTTGTCCCACAGAACGGCTCCAGCAAGGGTCAGATGGATTGGCATGGGAATCCAGGAACGGTTGCACCATGGAGGAAGCCCTGACCAGAAGGCTCTTGACATCTCATGGACCGAGAGGCAGGAGGATGGGAGGACGAAGGGCGAGGAGTGGAAAAGTCCTGAGTACTGAGTGGAGAAAATGTGTCTTTAGGTGCTCTACTGCCCCACATGAAGAGGCTTTAGCAGAAGTGCCTGAGGAAGGCCTCTGCCATAGGCCCCTGAGAAAGCAGCCTCCAAACAGAGGCACCTGGGCTAAGAATGCAGCTAATGCATATAAGAGTGTCGTTGACCAGGGGTCCTGAGTCCAAGACTGCTACTCCCTTCAGAGAATGCAGGATCTTGGCTGTGCAGCAAGTGTGATGTGGAGAAACCAGCCCCCTTCCATGACACCTGTCAAACAAACCTTTGTAACTGCCTGAAAGACCACACAAAAGTTTTTGGCCAGGAGCCAGACTATTTACTCTCTCCCATGGTCCCAGCACTTCCTATGAGAGGTCTTACTGTCCTTGTCCCAAAAGCAGGACACAAAGGAAGTCAGAGCTCTGCCCCTTAGGAAAGCCCTTGCTGTGGGGCTGGGTGTTTCCGGCTCCCATTCTAGAGGTACCGCATGCCCCCTCTACCACACACAAACACAGGGCACACAGGACGAGGGCAGGGCTACCGTTCGGGGCCTGCCGTGGCACTACAACATCCATAGCAGCTGGTCTGATGGGCTTTACAGGATCTGGACAAGGGAGCAAAACAGAGGCTGGTCACCATCACCGACAGTATTCTCAGCTCTGGAGCCACACCTGTTCCTAGAATCTGAGAAAACTTTCCCAGCTTCAGGGATGATGTGGGCTCTTTCCAATGCCCCATTTTTTTTATTCTGTCTATTGTGACCAGTCTCTTCATCATCATTATAGGGGAAGCTAATGTTTACTTGAAGACCTACAGCAAGACTGGCCATGTTCTGGGTGCTCTATAGGAATTCCTTCATTTCATCTTCTTTTTAGCCCTGTCAATTCCTATTATAATCCTATTGTTCAGAGGAGGCTCAGACAGCTGAAACAACCCACCTGAAGTCATGAAGCCAGTATGTGGCAGATCTGTGGTTTGCAACCCTGTGAGTCCACGGTTCATCCTCTTCTCATGAGGTCACACTACCTACCCCATTCCTTCCTCCCCGCTCCCATGCTCTTACCTCTATGCCACCTCAGCAGCACAATCTCTGTGGCAGTCCTGAACGTGTCTGGTGTTTTCCAGGCAGCGAGCTCAGCATCTCTTCCTGAAAAGAGAGAACACTTAGCAAAGTACTTTCCTTTGTTTGTTGGGAGGGAGACCAGTTGCTTCAACATGGGAAATCAACCACTCCATATACAAAGCACATTGATTAAAGGCAGGGGTTCCCAGCCTTGGAGATTTTATGGACTAAATGAAAAAAAAACTGGGTTCTGACACAGATCATGGTCTTTTCATATCACCAATTAAGACCATTTAAAAGAATATTTACGGGGATCCCTGGGTGGCGCAGCGGTTTAGCGCCTGCCTTTGGCCCAAGGCACGATCCTGGAGACCCGGGATCGAAGATCGAATCCCACGTCGGGCTCCCGGTGCATGGAGCCTGCTTCTCCCTCTGCCTGTGCCTCTGCCTCTCTCTCTCTCAATCTCTCTCTCTCTCTCTCTCTGTGACTATCATAAATAAATACAAAAAAAAATTAAAAATAAAATAAAAGAATATTTATACTCCTCCTACTACAAATGACAGTAATAATATGTAAACCTTAAGAAAAAAGGCTATAATGTGCCAGGCAGTGTTCTTAATCTTTCGATGAATTATTTGATTTAATCCTCATAAAAATCTTATTCAATAGGCAACACTTTTTTCCCCATTTTGTAAGCAAGAAAATTTGAAGAAAAAAAAAGCACTATGTAAATTCCTCCTGATTCTATGCTGATAACCATTATAGTATACTCTCTATCATCTGTGTTTCATAAAAGATATCCTTATTTTCCTTAGGTTTGTTTTTAGACTTTTTTTAAAAAAATATTTATTTATTTATTCATGAGAGAGGCAGAGACATAGGCAGAGAGGGAGAAGCAGGTTCCATGCAGGGAGCCCGATGCAGGACTCAATCCTGGGACTCCAGGATCACACCCTGGGCCAAAAGCAGGCGCTCAACCGCTCAGCCACCCAGGTGTCCCTAGACTTTTTTTTTAAGTAGGCTCCTCGCCCAGCACAGTTTGAATTCATGACCCCAAGATCAAGAGCTGCATGCTCAATGGACTGAGCCAGCCTGGTGCCCTGATAAAAAATACCTTTAAAGGAAAACATCAAGGGGCGCCTGAGGGCTCAGTCACTTAAGCATCTGCCTTTGGCCCAGGTCATGATCCCAGGGTCCTGGGACCGAGTCCCGCATCAGCAGACTCCCTGCTCAGTGGACAGCCTGATTCTCTCTCTCCCTCTGCTTGTGCTCGCTCTCTCTCGCGCTCTCTGTCAAATAAATAAATGCAAAAATATTTTTAAAAAGGGACGCCTGGATGGCTCAGCAGTTGAGCGTTTGCCTTTGGCTCAGGGCATGATCCTGGAGTTCCAGGATTGAGTTCCACATTGGGCTCCCTGCATGGAGCCTGCTTCTCCCTCTGCCTATGTCTTTGCCTTCTCTCTGTGTCTCTCATGAATAAATAAATAAAATCTTTAGAAGAAATAAAAATATTTTTTAAAAAGAGAGGAAACCAACAAGCATACAACAGAGGCCCTGATCTCAGAATCTGGGAATAACCAAGGAAAAAGCACAGAAGCTCTGGGTTTGAGCCTTGGGCAAATTAATGCTCTTTGTCTCTGTTTTCTGAAATCTAACATGAAAATATTAATGCCTATTGTGAGAAGAAATGGCCTACCACATACTGGGCCCTTAACCCAGTGACTAGCAAATAAGGACCCCCAGTACATACCACAGGCGAGGCTTGTCATTATTCTTCATCCTGGCACAGCCTTGCAAGCTCATCTTCTGCTGGAAAGAAACAGTATATGAATACTATAGACTGGTCCTCTTCTTGAGATCAGATAATTACTAGGACTGATTATACTCTCCTTCTCTCAACTGTCTCCCATTTCCCCCTCCTTGCCAGAACGGAAGCAGGCAGAAATGCTTCAGCTTTACATCCCATTGGTTGAAATGGTTGCCATAGCAGCAGTCATACATTTCCCTTCTGGGAACTCTGGGGAACACAGGCTGAAAGACTTCTGGGGCTTCTCCAGTAGCTGCTGCTTTCAACAAATATAAAGGATTGCGAGGAGCGGGTCCTACACACAAAGACCCTGCAGTGGTTCTCCCCGTTGACCACCCAGACTCTAAACTTTACTAGACCCCTGACACTTCCCGTCCCTTCTGCCCATCTAGCCTGTCATCCGGAAGGTAAAGGGAGAAAGGAACTAGAAATGGCCACTGAAAAGGAAAGTCAAGAGAGATTTGTTCCCATGGTTATGTGGGATAAAATCCCAGAATTTTCCTTCTCATGACAAAGCACCGGTTTCCATGGGGAAGTTCTAAAGAGGATCTATCTGTGGATAAAAATTCTGCCTCATTTGCTTGGTATTAGAAGTCACGGATTTGGCACTAAGTCAGTTAATCAAGAGCCATTTTACCAAAAGCCAAGTCACAGAATTGACCAAGTAAACAAACAAGCCATTCTTTGAAGGATCAAGTTACCATATGACTAATTCCCCAAAGCTTACCAAATTTACCAATTTAGCAAAAACTTTGTTTTCTTTCTTTCAGCTTCATTGAGGTATACGTAATCATAAAAATGCACATATTTAACATATACATTTTGATGAGTTTGGACATATGCATACACCTATGATAACATCATCAAAATGTTGGTTTTTTCTTTTTTTTTTAAAGATTTTATTTATTCATGAGAGACACAAAGAGAGAGAGAGAGAAAGAGAGAGACAGAGGCAGAGGCAGAGGGAGAAGCAGGCTCCAGGCAGGGAGCCCGATGTGGGACTGGATCCCAGGACCACGCCCTGAGCTGAAGGCAGACGCTCAACCGCTGAGCCACCCAGGCACCCCAGGTTTTTATATTTAAAGATTTTATTTATTTATTTAGGGATAGAGAGAGCATGAGCAGGGAGAGGGGCAAAGGGAGAGGGAAAAGCAGACTCCCCACTGAGCAGGGTGCCTGATGTGGAACTTGATCTCAGGACCCTGAGATCACGACCTAAACCAAAGTCAGATGCTTAACCAACTGAGCCACCCAAGAGCCCCGTTTTTTACCTTTTCTGAATATCTCCTGATCCCCAAGTGTTTTACAGATGCTGATAGAAGGACAAAAACAGGTGAGTAGGAGTAGATGGGATGGTACAGACTCTATGGAATGGATAGCAATTATTTCCAGAATGTTCTGGATGTCAGAAAGAAAGGGGCCAAGATCAGGCCTCCTAGATATTACTGGCCTCAGAGAAAGAAGGTTAAGGCTCAAACAAAACTAGGTCTGTGTAAAGAGCTTCTGTGCAACTTATACTTAGCTACTGAAGGTTACAAAGAGAATTCGACCCTCTTGCTAAAGAGAGATTAGGGGCCACCGATAGATGGCCAGAATTCTGACATAAGCAATGCTGACAGAATACGTAAGATTTAGATATTATTTGCAAAATGATTCACTATAGATATGCTCTTGGATAGGAAGACAGCATATATGTACATATGACCATTTGCTCCAAATAATTTTCTAATTTTAACACAATTTTAATTAAAATGAAAAAATACGCAGGAAAACAAAAGAACAGTCTAAAAAGTACGTAAGAGATTCAAATGACCACATATTTATTAGAACAAACTACGAAACATTAATTAAGACTAATGTTGGCTCCAAAGGGTAATACTTACCAGTGAAACAGAGGGGATATACTGGAGTAGTGACTGACATATATGACATTAACAAATGCCAAAATGTATCATAAGATGATGTAGGAAAAATGTTTTTTTGCTTTTTTAAAAAAGATTTTATTTATTTATTCATGAGACACACAGAAAGAGAGGCAGAGACACAGGCAGAGGCCCCATGCAGGGAGCCCAATGTGGGACTCGATCCCGGGGTCTCCAGGATCATGCCCTGGGCTGAAGGTGGCACTGAGCCACCCGGACTGCCCTGTTTTTTTTTATTTTTAATTATTAAAAAATTTTATTCCAGTATAGTTATCACATAGTGTTATATTCGTTTCAGGTGTAAAACATAGTGATTCAACAATTCTATACATTACTCAGCGCTCATCATGGTAAGTATATTCTTTTTTTTTCTCATTTGAGTCAGATTTAATATCTTACTGGTTTCCACATGAATTTTTTTTAAAAGATTTTATTTATTTATTCATGAGAGACACAGAGAGAGAGAGGCAGAAACATAGGCAGAGGGAGAAGCAGGCTCCATGCAGGGAGCCTGATGTGGGACTCCATCCCGGGTCTCCAAGATCAGGCTCTGGGCTGAAGGTGGCGCTAAACCCTTGAGCCACCCGGGCTGCCCTAATCTATGAATTTTTTTTTATAATAAATTTATTTTTTATTGGTGTTCAATTTGCCAAATACAGAATAACACCCACTGCTCATCCGTCAAGTGCCCCCCTCAGTGCCCGTCACCCATTCACCCTCACCCCCCGCCCTCCTCCCCTTCCACCACCCCTAGTTCGTTTCCCAGAGTTAGGAGTCTTTATGTTCTGTCTCCCTTTCTGATATTTCCCACACACTTCTTCTCCCTTCCCTTATATTCCCTTTCACTATTATTTATATTCCCCAAATGAATGAGAACATCTAATGTTTGTCCTTCTCCGATTGATTTACTCAGCATAATATCCTCCAGTTCCATCCACATTGAAGCAAATGGTGGTAAGTATATTCTTAATCCCCTTCACCTGTTTCACCCTCCACCCACCCACCTCCTCTCTTGTAACCATCTGTTTGTTCTCTATAGCTAAGAATCTGTTTTTTGGTTCGTCTCTGTTTTTCCCCTTCATTTGTTTTGTTTCTTAAATTCCACATATGAATGAAATTCTATGGTATTTGTCTTTCTCCAAATGACTTATCTTTTTTTTTAAAGATTTTATTTATTTATGAGAGACACAAGAGAGAGAGGCAGAGACACAGGCAGAGGGAAAAGCAGGCTCCATGCAGGGAGCCTGATGTGGGACTTGATCCCGGGTCTCCAGGATCATGCCCTGGACCGAAAGCAGCGCTAAACCGCTGAGCCACCTGGGCCCCCGACTTATTTCACTTAACATAATACCCTCTGGTTCCATCCATGTTGTCACAGATGGCAAGATTTCACTATCTTTTATGGCTGAATATATACACCATACCTTCTTTATCTATTCATTACTGATGGACACTTGAGTTGCTTCCATAATTTGGCTATTGTAAATAATGCTGCAATAAACACAGGGGTGCATATATCCTTTCAAATAGTGTTTTTGTATTCTTTGAGTAAATACCCAGTAGTGCAATTACTGGATCATAAGGTAGTTCTATTTTTAACTTTTTGAGGAATCTCCATACTGTCTTCCACAGTGGCTGCGGCAGTTTGCATTCAATGGGGAAAATGTTTTTTGCTCCCTTTACTTCAAAAAAGAAAGAACTAGACTTCTGAATACAGATATCTTTAGTTAAACCATACCAATAAACTGGAAGATTCACCAAAATAGGCATCTCTTGAAAATATTAAATTCAAATGAGCAGAGATATTGGCCATATCCAAGCTTTGATCTTGTCTTGCTTTTTATTTTTAAATTATATATATATATATTTAAATATTTTATTTATTGATTCATGAGAGACACACAGAGAGAGAGGCAGAAACACAGACAGAGGGAGAAGCAGGCTCTCTGAGGGGAGCCTGATGAGGGACTTGATCCCAGGACCCCGGGATCACAACCTGAGCCAAAGGCAGATGCTCAACCACTGAGCCACCCAGGTGCCCCTTTTCTTGCTTTTTAACATGTAAGGCTTCCAAACTGCAATGATATTATATGTCCACAGACTTACTACCATTCACTTAGGAAAGGGTGATGGCTTTTTCTCTCTTTTTTAAAAAACTACCAATTTGGGGATCACCTGAGTGGCTTAGTCAGCTAAGCATCCAACTCTTCATTTCAGCTCAAGTCATGATCTGAGGGTCATGGGATCAAGTCCCAAGTTGGTTCTGCACTCAGTGGGGAGTCTGCTGGAGATTCTCTCTCCCTCTCCCTCTATCCCACCAGACACGCGCTTGCGTGCTCCACACCTAAAATAAATAAATAAATTGTAAAAACCAAAAGATATGTGAAAATATGCATGTAACCATTTTCTTCTCAAACTGAGAGTCTAGTTAGTGAACCGAATGGAATATATGATGAATAAATTCCACTGTACCACTTGTCAGCTCTGTGATCCGGGCAAATAATCACTCTCTCCCTGTCTTTATTTTCTCATCTATAAAATAGCAATGATCCTAATTCATGCATATTGCTCAGCATAGTACTTGGCACACAGTAAGCCTGCCAAAAGTTTCAGCTGTTACTATAATCATTGCTCATTTTTTACTACGTGTAAAGCACACCCAAAGCTTCAAGTGTGGAAACAAAACAGTAGGTCACCCAGTCGGACAATTCAAGTGCTGACTGTGCAGTTAGGGAACATAAGAATGACACCCACAAAACCGTTTTCGGTGGGAGGCCATGGGTTACAGCTGTTCTCTCTTAATGTGTGATCCATACTTCAGGCCTCCTCTATGGTTCAGGGAGGGGAGATATCACGGTATAGGTAGGTTGAGACAGGGAAAGAAGAGGAAGAAGGTGAGTGAAAGGAGGCAGAAAATCTGAGAGGAAAAAAGGCAAGACCCAAATGACTGAGCTAGATGAGGAAGGGTTTGGAATGGGAACAGCACAAGCAAAGATGGAGGGTCAGAAAGGAGTAAGCATGTTCTAAGGAACTGCTGTGAGGTTGTAGTATCTAACAGACATCAGTCCAGAGATCAAACTTCGTTGTCATGACTGTAGCTGGAACAGATGAAGGCTCTTAGACTGAATGCATGCTCACTCCTCGGATTTCCTTTAAAGAGTATATAAAACAAAACACAATGCATACTACAGTTTAAAGAACAAAAAGATTAGGCAAAGTAAAAATGATTTTCTTGGATATTGGCTTTTCCTGCAATACATGTATGATCCTGATGAACTGAAGTTCTCTTCTACTGTGATTCTTTTTTTTAAAGAGAGAGATGGGGGGGTGAGGGGGGGACAAATGTAGAGGGAAAGGGAGAAAACCTCAAGGAGGGTCCACTCCCAGCATGGAGCCCAATGTGGGGCTCAATCCTACAACCATGAAATCATGACCCGAGCTGAAATCAAGAGTCAGACGCTTATCTAACTAAGCCACCCAGGCATCCATGTAATTCTATTTAATTGATATATCTATGTACAATACGACAAGGCTACCAGTTATGAGAGAGAATAAGCCAGTTTGTGCATGGTGCACAGGAGGGTGTTAACGGAGTTATTCAAAATATCATTTTTATTTTGCCTGTGGATTGAATTTTTCCCATGTTTCCAAGGGGAGGAAGAGTACAGTGAGGTGAATAGACCTGATTTATGGCCTTGGCTGTGGTTGCTGCTCTTGAACAGCAATTCAATGACTATGAAGATTACTTCCTCATCTCTTCACATCCCACATGTTGGTCAGGATTCATAGCTAGTAACTAACTTCCTTGCTTCCAGTTCAGAACGAATAAACACTGAACACTCACTTGAGTGGAGAGTTAAGCAATGTTTTAACACTACAAAATCTATTCAGGCAGCCCGGTGGCTCAGCGGGTTAGCGCCGCCTTCAGCCCAGGGCCTGATCCTGGAGACCAGGATCCGGTTCCACATCGGGCTCCCTGCATGGAGCCTGCTTCTCCCTCTGCCTCTGTCTCTGCCTCTCTCTCTCTGTCTCTCATGAATAAATAAATAAAAATCTTAAAAAAAAATCTATTCACCTAGCAAATTTGGCCATGGTGAGATTCCAAAGTCCAAGGTTTCATATTAATTAAATACCAGAACTGATTTAACACCTAGAAATATTTCTGACTCCCTACTGGAGTTCAGACTTTGATGTGGGTCCATGTAATTCATGAGACATCCTTGGAAATTTCTTATGATTAAGGTGAAGATGTGGCCAAATGTGATTTTGTGTTTCCTGGGGTGTTAGAGTTGGGACCTAGGTCAGGGTGAATCACATTGTAAAACTTCCTCTTAGTCCTGATTTTCCCTCATTTTTCATGAACATTTTAATCCCAATGAAACCTTTTAGGATGACCAGTGGAGTTAAAGGAAGGAAACCCTATTGCTTTGCCTTGTGATGGAGACCTTGGAAGGAGAGTTTAGGGGCCAATTTACATATTAATCTAAATTTACATGTGAATTGACTGATTTACAAATGAATCAGTTTCCCTTATAGGTTTTCTTTTGTAAAGCCCAGCTGTTTTAGAGCTACCTCTTTGTGCTCTATTGGCCTCTTCACTGGGGCAGTACCCACCAGTCAGCCCTCACTTACCACCAATGTCCCCACACCCCAACTGGTCTGGGTTCAGCCACTGCCATAGATTTATTTCTCCTCTAGGTCTCTAAAACCTTCTTTTCTACTTCTGATTTCAAAACATCCTTTGTTTTTTTGTTTTTGTTTTTGTTTTTGGTCTCCCTAATTCAAGGGGGTACCAGATAGGGACTCCTCCTTATTCTCGGTCTTATCTCCATTATTTGTCCTAAACCAAGATTCTTGGCCTTGAAATAGAAAATTATGATCCAACTCTGCAGTTCTCATAAGAGCCCTAGTTTTGTCTGGGGGCTGTGCTTTGGAGGACAGGGATACCAATTATGCCATCTAAAATCTCTTCTGTCTCTTTATATAACAAGACAGAACATGCTTTCAGAAGGAGTCTTTTGTTTTCCTGGATTCTACAATATCAGTAGAACAGCTTCCAAGCTATTGGCCTGCTTTTCTAAGAGAGTTAATTCAACATAAGTCCACAGCTGGTTGTTCCTTAAGCATTGTACTGCCAATTGGCAGGCACATCTTTGTAAGATTGGGGGAAATTTAGAGTTGTGGAATCACACTTGGCCTTTTAAGAAGAGTACAAATTGCAAGGCTCTCTTAAGGCCTGCAAAAACTAACTCCAAGGTGGATAATGCATGCCTTCAGGGAAGGTTGTTTAAGTTTCTGAGAGGCAAAAAGGTCCAGTACCATGGCTTGGGGAGGGGCCTTGACTCTTCAGCCCTTTAGGTGAAAGAGTTCTGGGCAGGACAGTGTGGTAAGTGCTTAGGATAGGAATCTGGCTGTGAACCTGGGTGTGTTGCCCAAACTGATTGACCTCAACACACAGGAAGGAGGACAAGGCCACCCAGAAGCTGGCCCTCCCTAGGTAGAGCTCTCAGGGCTCTTTTGAGTAGGCCCCTCCACTGCTCTGGGCCTGCATTCCTTATCTGAGGAAGGAAGGAAATGGACCTGATGACTGTGAAGGCCCCCTGCAGTGCCATATACAGTAGACTAGGTCACTGTAACAACTCATTTCAGGGGAATTCGGATGTACCGCTGGCCAAATATCCACAATGGGTTGTGTTATAGGTCATTATTAGGTCCATATCCCCATAAAACAGACATTATATTTGCAAAAGCTGTGGGAAAGAGGGGAACGGAAAGCATCTGTTAAAAGTTTCTTTGAGAAATTTATGCTATTAAGTTTGGAAGTATAATTATTTTTTACCTTTTTCCCCTATGGCTCATTTCCCCTCCAGGACTCAACTGAGGACAATGTAAATCCAAAGGAGAAAAAGCAACTCACCAAATCTTAAGATACTCTCTCACACTCTCAGCCTAAGGTGTACACACACACCTTCTCCCATACCACTATACTAAATTCTCTCAGGAGAGACTGTTTACATTGTTTAAAGGTAAAATGGCCCAGTGCTGAGGCATAGAGCAGAGCCTTGAGTCTGCAGCCCTTTGAGGGAAAGAGCTCTGGGTGGGATGGAAGGGTTAGGCAGTGAGCAGCTGCATCTGGCAGTGTGTACAGTGTCTGAATATGGGACTAGAACCCAAGGGAGGGCACAGCCACTCAGAGGCTGGCCTCCAGATTGCCCCCTTGTGCCCTCTTTTGCAGGCCATTTCTCTGCTATAGTCCTGTGTTCCCTCATCTGTAAAGTGAAAGGAATAGGCTTGATAACCTCCAAAAGTCCTCTGCAGTGCTTGGGCAACACTTCCTCCAGGAAGGACTCCCTAGTCAACAGAGATGGGATGGGGAACAAAGTGTGGGTTTATCCCCTAAGATGACCATCTCCCAGCAGACATATTTACCTTGAGGGCATGAAACATCCCTGGTTACTCTTTGTGACCTGAAAGGCCAGCCAGAGGATGGGCACAGAGCAGGTGTGTCTGCCAATCTGTAGAATATGGATGTGAGAAGCAGTCCAGGTAAGCAATCTTCACAGACCTTCTAAGCAAACATCTGCTACTCTTTTCCAACCTCTCCATTCACCAAATCAAGTAGCAGCTAAGAACAGGACTTTGCTGTCACATGACCTTGAGCTCAAATCATGGCCTTGCTGCTGTGTCACCTTGGCGAGTCAGCTATAGCAGGTGATGTGAATGTCCTACCACAACTCCTCAGCCATATGCGCTGGGCCCAACATCCACCTGCCCCATTTCCTCTGTGGACTGAAGCCCCTCTACCTGTGCATGGAAGGCTGGAAATGCTGGGGAATCAATGCTCCCAGGGACAGCCACCGACCAATAACCATGGGCAGTTGGTGTGTAAATGTACATTTCTGATGAAGTTGGATAGCATTCAAAGGGCTCAAAAACCACAAAGCTGTCAACCAAGAACCCTACAACCAGCAAAGCTATCTTTCAGAAATCAAGGCAAAGATGCTCCCAGTTACACAAAAACAGAGAAAATTTGTTGATTTCGAATGGAGTGTCCTTGGGGTATAACATTCTCTTAGGGTCTCAGTGCACCTCTCCCTGCAATGAGAAGAAATGTCTGAAGAACTGGCTCGGGGGCACCTGGGTGGCTCAGTCAGTTAGGCATCTGCCTTCAGCTCCAGTCATGATCCCAGGATAGAGCCTCTCTCATCAGGGTCCCTGCTCAGCGGGGAGTCTGTTTCCCCTCTCCCTCTGCATTTCCCCTAGCTTGTGCTCTCTCTCTTGCTCGCTCATTCTCTCTCAAATAAATAACATCTTGGGGAAAAAAAGAACTGGCTCTGATGTCCCCAAGACTGGGGAGCATGAGGGTGAGGTAAGAGATTATTGGAACTTATGAATCTTCAGGCAGTTACTGCCTCTCTCTGGAACTCAAGTTACTGTTTGTAAATTGAGAGTGTCTGTCCTCTACAAAGATTTTGAACCCAAAGTGCTCAGAGGCCTTATGGGAAGAAGAGGAGTCTGTGAGCCTTTTCTATGACCACTGGAAGATATATATAGATTTTTTTTTTACCACTGGAAGATATTAACTGAGTACTTACTATGTGCCAGGCACAGATTAAAGTACTGAGTGCTGTCCTCTAGGAAGGAGACAGAGATGAAACAAGAAAGCAAATAACCAAACCCTGGGGGGAGGGGGGGTGGCTTTTAGCTCAGGGGCTCAGAGAAGGCTTCTGAGGAGGTGGCATCCAAGCAGTCATGAATGCTGTGAAGGAGGCAGCCATACAAAGACCTGTAGAGAGAGTATTCCAGACAAAGAGTACAGTAAGTGCAAAGGACTCAAGGTGGCAATAAGGTTGGTGTGTTTTAAAGGCCCAAATGACTAGAACCCAGGGACTGAGAAGGGAGAGGAGGAAAAAAGGCTGAAGTATAGGCAGAACTGGTCTATAGAGATTTATATGATCCTTGATCTCCAATCCCAGAAATATAAATGGTAATTAGTTCATTCACTTCTCAGTACTCGGGACTAGGGAATCCAGGAGGGTAGGGCCCGGCTGGTTTCAGCATTGCTATACCTCCCGTGTCTATCACAGTACCTGGAATACAACAGATATGTAAACAGTGCCTGATGAGTAAATAAATGGATGAATGTGTGAATGAATGTATCTAGCTGTGTCCTTAACTCATTGTTTGACCTTGGCCAAGTATATTTCCCTAACTGGGCTTCAATTTCACTACCTCTTTGATACCCTGCAATGCCTGTTGAATAGTAATCTTCTGAAGTCAGAACCCTCCCTTTATGTGATGGCTGTCATGGAGAAGGCCTTCTTTGAAA
The DNA here is from genome assembly GCF_048164855.1 of Canis lupus baileyi. Taxonomy (NCBI): domain Eukaryota; kingdom Metazoa; phylum Chordata; class Mammalia; order Carnivora; family Canidae; genus Canis; species Canis lupus. Next base: position 31,883,788 of record NC_132876.1, read on the forward strand.
CTGGCTCATTCCTCCTCCCCATAGACCACCAGGAAAGCATCCAGATTACTTCCTCCAGGCATAATGGAAACACATGTGTGCTTAAATGTGTAGAGCCCAGTCAGTAGCTACCGGTATCCCACAAGCTTGGACCACTAAAGAGGGCCTGCCAGGAAGTGCTCCATATACTCAACTCTTTCCATTGCCCCCTTTTCTTTTCCTTCTACTTTCATTCCTGTGAAGAAAACCTATATGCTCAGATGAGCATCAGGCTCCAACCACAGCCCCTGACTCTGGCAGCTGAAGGAACAGGGTACCAGGAACCCTCTATCTGCCATGCTGGGCAGGTAGCAACCCCTGGAAGGGGAGCACAATAGTCCCAACCTAGGCTCTTATCTCCTGCAGTGACTGGCCACTCTCACTCTGTCCTGTCCCATCAGATTCTTAGGCCCAAAAGGTCCCTAGCAGTCACCCCTCAGTCCAACCCACTGGCTTTCATTTTTTTCCCTATTCAGCGAATGACCCTCTCTGCCTACAAGGTAAGGTGTTGGCTTGGAGGAGGAGAGCACCGAGTGGAGGCAGAGGTGGAGGAGGAAAAACAGTGGAGAGATAGAGTCACCACGTGTTCAGTCTGCAGCCTGGCTTCACAGCCTCTATGGATGGAGAAGTAAAGGAGGCCTGGGTGCTTGGCAGCTGGGATATGAGACTAGGACAAACCAGGGGGCACTGTGTGGTATAGAAAGGAATCCAGACCCAGGGAACACCCAGCCTGGCATCCCAGTATGAGAAATGCAGTCGCAGAGGACTCCGATGTTTAATTTCCTCCCCAGCAGCCATCCTTATGGAGGGGGCCAACTAAACACCAGGCCGGAAGCACACAGTAAGAGCTTTACAGGCAGATCTACTTCCAGTCAGAGGGATCTCAGCAAACAGATCCTGGAAAGTCAAGCCATGTGCATATGGGGCATATGGACTCTGGGCATAAAATGAACTTCACACTTAATATTGTACAGCCAAAAACACCTTACTCAAGCTTTTTTCTTTTTTTTTAATTGAAGTATAGTTGACAAATAATATTATATTAGCTTCAGATGTACAACATAGTGATTTGACATTTATAAACATTACAAAATGTCTACCACAATACGTTTATTTACCATCTGTTGCCATACAAAGTTATTAATATAATTAACTATATTCCCAATGCTGTACTTTCCATCCCCATGACATTTATAACGGAATTTTGTCCCTCTTAATTACCCTCTACCCATTCTGCCCATCTCCCCACAACCTCCTCTCTAGCAACCACCAGTTCTCAGTATTTATGAGTCTGTTTCTGTTTTTAAATTTAATGAAACTTGTTTTGTACTCTAAAATGTGACCTATGCTGGGAAATGTTCCAGGTGTACTTGAAAAGAATGTGTATTCCACTGCTTTTGGATGGAATGTTCTGTATGTATCTATTAGTCTGCCTGGCCTAATGTGTCATTTGAAGCCACTGTTTCCTTAGTGATTTTCTGTCTGGATTATCTATCTACTGATGTAAGAGGGGCATTAAAGTCCCCTATTATTACTGTCAATTCTCCCTTTACGTCTGTTCATTTTTGCTTTATATATTTAGGTACTCCTACGTTAGGAGGTTTACAACTGTCACATCCTCTTGTGGAATTGATCCCTTTGTCGTTATGTAATACATTTATCTTTTAATACACTCCTTTCGAAGCCTATTTTGTCTGATATAAGTATTGCTACCGTAGCTTTTTTGTTTCCATTTTCATGAAATGCCTTTTACATCCCTTTGCTTTTATTCTGTACATGTCTTTAGGTCTGAAGTGAGTCACTTGTAGGCAGCATATAGCTGGGCATTGTTTTTTCTACCCATTTGGCCACCCTAAGTCTTTTGATTGGAACATGTAATCTATTTACATTTAAAGTAATTATTTTTAAGTAATTATTGATAAGTATGTACTTACTGTGATTTTTTTTATTGTTTTTGGGTTATTTTGCAGTTCTTCTCTTCCCTTGTGGGAAGAGTTCTTCTCTTGCTCCCTTCCCTTGTGGTGTGATGACTTTGTTTAGTGCTTTGCTTGGATTCCTTTCTCTTTTTTTGTGTATGTTATAGGTTTTTGGTTTGAACACATTCTAAAAGCACTATATTTTTATCCCCTCTCCATATTTTATGTAAATGATGTCATGGTCTACATCATTTTGAGTATCCCTTAACTAGTTTTTTTGTAAATTTATTTGTAGTCAATAAGGAGATCATGGGGAATAACTTCCAAAGCCATGACTCCTATTTCTCCTTATATTTGTAGGTATAATTGATTTCACTACTTTTGTGCTTAACCTTCATATTAGCTTTATAAATGATTGATCAATATATTACCTTTACTATCTTACTGTGTGTTTGTTTTCACCACTGCAATCTTCTCCTTTCATAATTTTCTTACTTCTAGTTATGGCCTTTTCTTTTCTACTTAAACAAGTTCTTTTAACATTTCTTGTAAGGCTGGTTTAGTGGTGATAAATTCAGCTTTCCTTCGTCTAGGATTCTCCTTCAATTCTGAATGATAACCATGCTGGGAAGAGTATTCTTGGTTGTAGGTTTTTCCTTTAACCACTTGGAATATATCATACCATTCCCTTCTGGCCTGCAAAGTTTCTGCTAAAAAAATCAGCTAGAAGTCTTATGGGTATTCTCTTGTTGTCCTTTGCCTGCTTTTAAGATTCTCTCTTTATCTTTATTTTTGATTACTTCTTGCAACCCAGGCACCCCTTTAATTTCTAACCTTTTTTTAAAAGATTTATTTATTCACGAAAGACACAGAGAAGCAGAGACATAGGTAGAGGCATAGGCAGAGGGAGAAGCAGGCTCCATGCAGGGAGCCCGATGTGGGACTCGATCCCCAGGACCCCAGGATCACACCCTGGGCCAAAGGCAGGTGCTAAACCGCTGAGCCACACAGGGATCCCTGACTCAGAATATTTTAAAGAATTAAAATCATTTTACAAAGTATGTCGAAGATCATAATGGCATGGAAATGGAAATTAAAAACAGAAAGAAATTTGGGCAATGCAAAAATATGTGAAAATTAAAGAACAGCATAAACAATAGATCAAAGAAAAAAATCACAATGGAAATTAGAAGGCACTTTGCGATGAATGAAAATGACAATAAAACATATGAAAACATTGAATGCAGTATTTAGAAGGAAATTTACAGCTGTAAATGTTTACATTAAAAAAGAAAGATACAGGGATCCCCGAGTGGCGCAGCGGTTTGGCGCCTGCCTTTGGCCCAGGGCGCGATCCTGGAGACCCGGGATCGAATCTCACATCGGGCTCCCGGTGCATGGAGCCTGCTTCTCCCTCTGCCTATGTCTCTGCCTCTCTCTCTCTCTCTGTGACTATCATAAATAAATTTTAAAAAAATTAAAAAAAGAAAGAAAGATATCAAATCAACAATCTTAAGAAATGAGAATAAGAGAAAACTCAACCCAAAATAAGTAGAAAAGGAAATAAGGGTTAGAGCAGAAATTAATGAATAGAAAATTTAAAAATAGAGAAAACCAATGAAACTCAAAGTTGGTTCTTTGAAAATATCAACAAAATTGACATTTAACTAGACTGACCAAAAAAGAAAAAAGAGAGAGAGAGAACATAAGTTACTAAGATCAGAAGTAAATAATGAGAGATTACTAATAATCTTATAAAAACAAAAAAGAATTATAAGAGTATGCCAACAAAGTATGTCAACAAAGTAGATAACTGAGATGAAATGAACAAATTCCTAGAATGACACAAATTAGTGAAACTGACTCAAAAAGAAATAGAGTATCTGGAAAGACCTGTTAGAAATAAAAGAGAATGATGGGGCACCTGGCTGGCTCAGGCGGTTAAGCGTCCAGCTCTTGATTTCAGCTCAGGTAATGATCTCAGAGTTGTGAGACTGAGCCCCACAACAGGTTCTGCACTGGGTGTGGAGACTGCTTGCAATTTTCTCTCTCCCTCTCCCTCTGCTCCTCCCCTCCTCCTCTCTCTCCCTCTCTAAAAATAAAAAGTCATAAAAATTTTAAAAATAAACTATTTACAAGTGCAAATTTTTAGAAGAGTTTATTTATTTATTCATGAGAAACACAGAGAGAGACAGACAGACAGAGGCAGAGACACAAGCAGAGGGAGAAGCAGGCTCCATGCAGGGAGCCTGACGTGGGACTCAATCCCAGGACTCCGGGATCATGCCCTGAGCAGACACTCAACCGCTAAGCTACCCAGGCATCCCTACAAGTGTAAATTTATCTCCACACTGCTTTCACTGCAGTTCATATTTTCAGTCTGTTGTGTTTACTTTTTCATTTGTATCAAAATACTTAACTTTGTATTTTTCTTATTTGACCCATTATTTGCTTAAGTATGTTTTTTTATTTTCCACATGTAGGGGCCAAGCGTAAGCCACCCCAAGATACGCCACTTTGGCAGGAAGATTATTTTGAGCTCAAAATAATCAATGCCCAAAGGACTCCGTAAGAAAATTTGACCTTCCCTTTAACTGCCTGAAAGAATATAGAGGACTTCTTCCAGGAAAAGAGTAACAATATAAAGAACTACATTATAATATGATTTGGTAGACAGGGAGGAACCTAGCAAGACCTCTTTGATTGAAGTTCTCTCTGTGATCCATTATTTCTAGATGGCTAGGCAAACATTTACTTACCAAATATTTATTCTTTTTCATCTTCCTGTGGATTGCTTTTCCTTCACTTTTGATGCAGCCAAGCTACTCATGCTGTTTGACAAAGTCCAGGGATGCAGCCAAGCTACTCATGCTGTTTGACAAAGTCCAGGCATGAGGGTTAATCCTGAAAAATCAGGAGAAGCCACAGCTGGCTCCCACTGATTCCTTTCACTTTGTTTTTGGCTATCTTCAGCATAATTATAATATTAAAGGGGAATTTTCATAAAATAAATATGGAGTCTAAAAATAATCAAAATCTCTAACATGCTTCTTTTTTTTTTTTTTTTTTATTTATGATAGTCATACAGAGAGAAAGAGAGAGAGAGCCAGAGACACAGGCAGAGGGAGAAGCAGGCTCCATGCACCGGGAGCCCGACATGGGATTCGATCCCGGGTCTCCAGGATCACGCCCTGGGCCAAAGGCAGGCGCCAAACCGCTGCGCCATCCAGGGATTCCCTCTAACATGCTTCTTAGAATAAAACCCAATGCCCCCCACTCTGTGATTCCTCTAATATGAGTAATGCTGAGTTTTTTGATCAGTTAAGGGTAAAAGATATCTGGGAACCTAGCCCAATTAAAGCTATCATTGAAGAAGTGGAATATGAATAAAATGGTTTAAGAATAATGGAGAAAAGGTTTTAGCTAGTTCTGTGTCTCTGTGGGAAAGAATCAAGAGGTCTGGACCTCCATGGTGTCTTTTGAATAAGACAGAAAGACGACAGTTAATTAACCAATGGAACAAATATTTTGATAAAATAGGTTGTAGGTAGGTTGTAGGTATTGTAAACTGACAAAAGAAAGTTAAACACTTCTGCATGTAACCTTTAGAATATAATAACCCATTTCATGTAACCATAGTACCATAGACTTGTTCTTCCACTAGAGTAGGTCACGCTCTGTTTAGCACCTTAGTCTTTGTGTCACGATCATTGCTTTCTCAGGAAATCAATAAAGGTTATGTTAAACTGAAAGGAAAAATATTTATGATAAAAGCTGTTTCTTAATCTTTAGAATGATCTAAGATGCTTGTGATAAAATGTAAAATGTAATTATCTACTAAAAAGAAACTGGGAAAACAAGGCAATGTAAAATGATATAAAAGCCCCTCCGAAATGATCAGGAGGAGATGTATGCACCCTGACTCTGTGGTGTTTGCGTCTCCTCTTTCGCCTATGCCGTCCTTTCCTTCAAGAGACCCACCCCAGCTGGAGCAGGACTCCAGCACACTTTCAAGTCCCAGACCGCATTCCCTTCTCCTTAGTTCTAGATGACGTATTTACCTCATTTTGCCCACCATGTCTGTGTGGATTCCCTGTACATTTGCGGTTAAATTTGATTTTGTCCTGTTAATATGTCTCATATCAATTTAATTGTTAGACCAGCTAGAAGACCATTGAAGAGTAAAGTGAATTTTTTCTTCCCCAACAGTTGCCATACTTGGCAGGATAAACTTCCACTGGATATTTGCTCAAAAAATTCTGCAAATCTTTGGGCATCTGACGTTCAGCTAGGAGAAGGTAAGATTTCTTACCATGTCAGTCTCCTGGAATCTCTTGTCTGTTGAGTCCAGTGAAGCAAGAGTGATATTTATAAAATATATATATACATGTGTGTGTGGTATATATATATATCATAATATAATATATTATATTATATATATATATATATTAGCAGGAAAAAATATTTGTGGAACTAGTTCCTAGGGCCTTGGAACTCAGTAAAGAGGTCATTAATGATCCTGTCATTTTGAAATCACTGTTTTCTTCAACAGTTAACATATATCTTTCCAGTCTTTTTCTATGTATAAAATTAAAACAAAAATTTTCACAATCAGCAATAGATATTCCCTTTCTTTAAAGAGTCTTGTATTGGGGCAGCCTGGGTGGCTCAGTGGTTTAGCACTGCCTTCAGCCCAGGGCCTGGTCCTGGAGAAGGGATCAAGTCCCACATCAGGCTCCCTGCATGGAGCCTGCTTCTCCCTCTGCCTGTGTCTCTGCCTCTCTCTCTGTGTCTCTCATGAATAAATAAATAAAATCCTTAAAAAATAAAAATAAAAAAGTAAAATAAATTAAAATAAAACCAGGGTACCTTATGCAGTCACTATGGAAAACAACATGGGGGTTCCTCAAAAAATTAAAAACAGAAATACTCCATGAGCCAGTAATTGTACTATTGGGTATTTACCCAAAGATATGAAAAGACTAATTTGAAATGAGATATGCATCCCTATGTTTATTGCATAAACATTGCATAAGCAATGTTTTATTGCATAAGCATTATTTACAATAGCCAAATTATGGAAGCAGCCCGTATCCATTGATAGATGAATGGATAATGAAAATGTGGTATATATATAGTATAGAGTATTATTCTGTCATAAAAAAGAATGAAATCTTGCCATTTGCAATTACATGGATAGAGCTTGGGAGTATAATGCTAAGCAAAATAAGCTAGTCAAACAAATACCACAGGATTTCATTGATATGTGCAATTTAAGAAACAAAACAAATGAACAATAGTAAAAAAAAAAAAAAAAGATGAACCAAAAAACAGACTCTTAATAGAATAAACTGATGGATGCCAGGGAGGAGGTGAGTGGTGGGATAGGTGAAATAGGTGAAGGGGATTAAGAGTACACTCATCTTGGGGCACCTGGGTAGCTTACTTAAGCGTCTGCCTTCAGCTCCAGTCATGATCCTGGGGTCTTGGGATAGAGCCCCAGGTTGGGCTCTCTGCTCAGCAGGGAGTCTGCTTCTCCCCCTCTCTTTGCCCCTCCCCCAGCTTGTGCTCTCTTTCTCTTTCTTAAATAAATAAAATCTTTTTAAAAAAAAAGTACAGGGCAGCCCGGGTGGCTCAGCGGTTTGGCGCCGCCTTCAGCCCAGGGTGTGATCCTGGAGACCGGGGATCAAGTCCCATGTCGGGCTCCCTGCGTGGAGCCTGCTTCTCCCTCTGCCTGTGTCTCTGCCTCTCTCTGTGTGTCTCTCATGAATAAATAAATAAAATCTTAAAAAAAAGTACACTCACCTTGATGAGCACTGAATAATATATAGAATTGAGTCACCATGTTGTACACTTGAAAGAAATATAACACTGCATGTTAACTATACTAAAATAAAAAATTTTTTTCATTAAAAAATTTAAATTCAATTTAAAAGATACGGTGCCTTATAGTTCTTGCCCAATTGTGCCAAATCTCAGGGGAGTTTGTCATAAGAGATCCCAGCCCATAAGAAACCTTTGTCATTTAAACTTTTGTTGCTTGTTAGTGCTGGAAAACTCCCATTCCATTAGAACCTGTCCAGGGTCACAGATTAGCAGGCCTGTGACTGTAAGCATCTCACATTGCCGTGGAAGACCAAAAATACTGTTTCACTACAGGATCCTTACTACCTACAAGAAAGGCCTTTGTTTTCTTAGACCAACTTTGAGAAGAGAACTTTCTGCATCTTGTTTGGGCTGCATTTTTAATTTTTTACACTGTCTTTAGGTATGCCTCTTATGTCCACAGTTAAGCCTTAAAAAAAGGCTTATTGGTTTAACTCACTATTAAGATTAATAGATCCTACTTGTCAATAGCCAGACAATGGATCCTTTAATTTGGTTATATTTGAAGAAAAACATTTGTTATATTTGACAGGAAAAAAGTTAAAGGGAACTCTCAACTGTCTTAGTATACCAGCTGGCCTTAGGAACCCCATTAACAGGATAGAAATTAGACTTAAAATAAAAATTAATGTCTATATCCAATGTAAATCCCCTTATTACAATCCAGCTCCTCTCCCCTGCAAAATTCACAAGGCCACCAGCCTAATGTTGAGACCCAAAGTTGCTCATGTAAATGCTAAACGCCAGGAAATGAATTGAACAGAAGCCCCTGAAACTGGAAGTAAGGCTCATTTTGCTTGTAATCAGGTTCTGCCAGTTTCAGGCATTCCTATAGAACATCCTTTGCAGATGCATCCTAGGCCCCCCGCCAAAAAAAAAATTCCATGTCCTCTGGATAGCAGCAGATCTTTTAAATTATAAAGCCCTTTAACCTCTCCTTTGAGAAGATTTTACCAAATTTAGAGAGGTTAGTTAAATTAAATTCCCAACCACTTGCCCCACCCTCATCACAGAGAAACAGCCTACAAGTGATCAGGTAAAGGCCAATATTCAGGGGCTAACTAACAGAAGCTGAAGTTGAATTGCATACTGAGAAAGAAGGTTTTTGTTAAAACGTTTTAATCAGACATTACAAAAGCATGAAGTCTTTTAATTTCCATTTTGGTCACAAATCTCCCTGATGGAAGCAAGTTTAGTTAAAGAAGCAGGTCAATCTCCAAATAGGCTGTAATCCAGTTTTTTGGGGGAATTAGAAATAACTGTCTTTATCTTGCAAATCTATACAAAACCAGAAATGCAACTCTAGAAACAATTCAAAACCCACCTATCTTTAACAACCCTCAAAACTCGCCTATTCCTCTCAAAATGCTTGTAGATATTATAAAGATCTATTAGAATATTAGACCAAATTGTTCGGTACTTAAGAAAACAGAAAAAAATATTAAATAGCAATTACTTTGAACTCTCAGAAAATAATCTGCATTCTTTCTCTTTACCTTAAAATTATAAATCTTATGATTTTGAAATGTAAACACAGCCTAGAATCACCTGAGACTGAAAACTAGAGGGGAGGGAGAGGCCTCCTAAAAATTAAAACTGCTAAAAAAGGCTCTGGTGCCCACATTCTAGTACCTCTGATAACAGGCAAATAAGCTCCCCAAGAATCACTACCTTGCAGAAAACACAGGTACTTTCTCTGTGCCTTTGTGGTGTAGATTTTCTCCCCCCATTTTCTTAAGACCTAATAACCATTCCTTCAAATGCAAACTTAAAGGAGAAGTTTTTCAGCAGAAATAGAAAGATATTTAGAAACTGGGCCTATAATGTCCTCTCCAAAAATACTAGTACAAACAAAAGCTATAATATCTTTGTATTTGTCTGTTTATGTTGTTTGTCTACACACACACACACACACACACACACACACACTGTAAATGTGAGATATCTTTCTACCTCCCAATGGTATTGCTAAAGTTAATTTGTAAAAGAACTTTATTCAATTGGCTTCTAGAAAATTACACTTATATAAATTTGGTATTCATAAAAATTCACAACAATAAAATAAAGGTATACTCCAAACAAATTTCAGGTTCACGTGATCTTGGAAAATATTCAGTATTAAAGCTAATTTAATATTGTTGGTTTAATGACAATTGACATGTCTTTATAATGTGGGAAGGAAAGGGAATAGAAAATAATTAAATTTCCTTAATTCTTGTAGCCTATGGACTTGTCATTGAAACAGGCAGACCTTCCTCTAGAAACTCAATTGCCTCAATGTTGATAATTTCTTAAGGGCAAAAGGAAATCTTAGCCCGCTCCCCAGGATCCTGTGAGTCTACCTTAACATACAAAAATTCCTTTGGAAGCTTCCTTTATCTCTACCCCCCAAGATATACGTTGGCAATCACCCCCCAAACATATGGCCCACCGACGCGATGAAGAGTCTCATGACTAGGGTTTTACTAGACCTTTCCTAACAATAGCTAGTCCCTTCAAGGTCCTGGAAACCTTGCTTCCAAAATTCCTTAGAGACTCAAGCTATGCCTATGCCCCTACCAACTTGAAAGTATATAATCAGCCACTTCTCATAACCCCAGTACACCTCTTTCTACCCACAGGTCCTCTCCCCGTCCTTTAATAAAATCACCTTTTTGCACCGAAGAAGTCTCAAGAATTCTTTCTTGGCCATCAGCTGCAAACCATTTCCTGCATCATTTAGAGTTATTAGTATTAAATATAAAACTTTTTATTCTGCCTGGGTTTACTTAAAAATCAAATTAATCCATGATACCTCTGTTACAAAATTTCTCAGCAAAAAATAATGGTTGACTTTGTCTGATGTCTAATGAAGATTTTGTGGGTAATCGAAACATAAGGGTTAAGAACAAGTAAATTGAAAAAGGTGTAAATAAAAAAAAAGGTTAAAAAAATAAAAATAAAAATAAATAAAAAAAATAAAAAGGTTGGTAGGTAAACTTTTTAAATGTTTGCTTAAACTTTTGCTGTTAGGTTAAGTGAGGTGTTAAGTTAAATTCATTAAATATCGACGTCATTTCCAAATAAGATAAAATAAATAAACAAAATGAAGTAAAACATTAATTACTGAGCATAGGTTTATCTACTTTTGTCTTTCCAATTAAAGAGAAACTAAAGATAAATTTGGGTCTGTTAGTAAATATTCTTCATGCTTTACTGAAAGGTTGTACTATGAAGAAGCATAGGTTTCTAGAAATCATGAAATGTATTCATAAATTTGCCAATCTAAAGAATGCTGCTATAACAGTTCACATTTGCTTACTACTTTATTTTCACTAGGAATAAAGGTTTCCAAGGGTTAAGAATTCCAATTAACATATGTGGTTAAAGCTACTAAAAATAATAAGAAAAACAACTCTGTATGAAAAAAAGCTAAGATGTATGTTCTCAGTAAAAGAAAGTATGAGAGCTCCTTTCTGCCCCTGGACGCGGCCGGCTGAGTAAGCATCGCTAAAGTCTCCCTTCCCACTGCCATCACGTCTAAGTCAGAGTCTCCCATAGAGCCTGAGCAGCTGCGGAAGCTCTTCATTGGAGGTTTGAGCTTTGAAACAACCAATGAGAGTCTGAGGAGCCATTTTGAGCAATGGGGAATGCTTAGGGACTGCGTGGTAATGAGAGATCCAAACACCAAGCACTCCAGAGGCTTTGGGTTTGTCACGTATGCCACCGTGAAGGAGGTGGATGCAGCCATGAATCCAAGGTCACACAAGGTGGATGGAAGAGTTGTGGAACCAAAGAGGGCTGTCTCAAGAGAAGATTCTCAAAGACCTGGTGCCCACTTAACTGTGAGAAAGATTTTTGTTGGTGGCATTAAAGAAGACACTGAAGAACATCATCTAAGAGATTATTTTAAACAATATGGGAAAATTGAAGTGATTGAGATCATGACTGACCGAGGCAGTGGCAAAAAGAGGGGTTTTGCTTCTGTGACATTTGATGACCATGACAAGATGACCATGACAAGACAAGATTGTCATTCAAAAATACTATATTGTGAATGGCCACAACTGTGAAGTAAGGAAAGCCCTATCGAAGCAAGAGATGGCTAGTGCTTCATCCAGTCAGAGGCCGAAGTGGTTCTGGAAACTTTGGTGGTGGTCGTGGAGGTGGTTTTGGTGGGAATGACAACTTTGGTCATGGAGGGAACTTCAGTGGTCAAGGTGGCTTCAGTGGCAGTCAAAGTGGTGGTGGATACGGTGGCAGTGGGGATGGCTATAACGGATTTGGTAATGATGGAGGCAATTTTGGAGGTGGCAAAATCTATAACGATTTTGGCAATTACAACAATCAATCCTCAAATTTTGGACCAATGAAAGGAGGAAATTTTGGAGGCAGCAGCAGCAGCAGTTATGGCAGTGGCAGAAGGTTTTAATTACTGCCAGGAAACAAAGCTTACAGGAGAGGAGAGCCAGAGAAATGACAGGGAATCTATAGGTTACAACAAATTTGTGAACTCAGCCAAGCACAGTGGGGGCAGGGCCTAGGTGCTACAAAGAAGACATGTTTTAGACAATACTCATGTGTACTGGCAAAAAACTCGAGGACTGTATTTGTGACTAATCGTAACAGATTATTTTAGTTTGTTCTGTAGAAAGTGTAAAGCATTCCAACAAAGGGTTTTAATGTAGATTGTTTTTTTCCACCCATGCTGCTGATTGCTAAATGTAGTAGTCTGATCATGACGCTGAATAAATCTGTCTTTTTAAAAATGTTCTCTGTAAAGTTAGTCTACTCTGAAGCCATCTTGGTAAACTACTCCAACAGTGTGAAGTTAGAATTCCTTCAGGGTGATGCCAGGTTCCATTCGAAATTTATTTGCAACCTGCTTGGGCACAGAAGCCATTGTTTCCACAAACCTTGGTGTGGTTGAACTGACAATTAATGACTTGTGACCTGGAGTTCACCGTTAAAAGGGTCACCCAAGCAAAGTCCTGGAGTTTATTTGGTTATTATGATTGTTGGCACATCTTATGCAATATATCTAAATTGAATTATGGTATCAGATAAAATTATAGATGGGATTAAAGCTTGTGTATCGTCCATTATCATGTGTAATCAATAAGCAATTTAATATATTCTCTTGAAAAATAAAAGTATGAGAAATGGAGATGAATTTTTACTGATTGAAAATAAAGTAAATTTTTCCTAAAGAGAGGCTGGGGAAGAGGGAAAACATAACACAAAATCTCAGTGCAAAAAAGAAAGTTGTAAGGGTGCCTGGGTGGCTCAGTTGGTTGAACGTCAGACTCTCAATTTCAGCTCAGTGTTGTGAGATCAAGCCCTATGTCAGCTCTGCACTCAGCACAGAGTCCTTGATATTCTCTTTCTCCCTCTGCCCCTCCTCTTGCTCATGAAAAGGATTCTTTGAGGGTCACTTGGCTGGCTCAGTTGGAAGAGCATACAACTCTTGATCTCGGGGTTATGAGTTTGAGTCCCACATTGGATATAGAGATTACTAAAGAAAATAGATAAACGTTTAAAAGGATAGGGGGATCACCTGGGTGGCTCAGTCAGTTGAGTGTCCCAACTCTTGGTCTTGGCTTGGGTCCTGATCTCAGAGTCATGGGTTCAAGCCCCATGTTGGGCTCCATGCTTGGTATGTAGCCTACTTAAAAAAAAAAAAGGAATATTTGGAAAGTAATTTTATACATGATCAGGACTAACTAAAATTGGAATAAATGAGGTTTTAAAAAATATTTTATTTATTTATTTGACAGAGATAGAGCCAGAGAGCACAAGAAGAGAGAATGGCAGAGGGAAAAAGAGAAGCAGGCTCCCTGCTGCAGCCTGATGCAGGGCTTGATCCTAGGATCCTGTGATCATGACCTGAGCCAAAAGCAAATGCTTAACCAACTGATGTACCCAGGCTCCCTTAAAGTAAGTTTTAATATCAAAAGTATGCTGGTACAAAATTAGGATTTGGCTTTTCTCTATTAAAATAATGTTTTTAAACAGTATTGGCCTACTTTTTGAAAATTATTTATTTTTTTTAGAGAGTGCACGCACAGGCACAAGTGGGGTGAGGAGCAGAGGGAGAGAATCTTCAAGCAGACTCCCTGCTGAGCACGGAGCCAGAAACAAGGCTCCATCTCAGGACCCATGAAATCAGGATCTGAGCTGAAACCAAGAGTCAGACACTCAATCAACTATGCCACCGAGGTGCCCCTACACATTCTTTTCAAGTACACACAGAAAATTCCTCAGAACAGATCACATATTAGGCCACAGAACAAGTGTCAACAAATTCAGAAGATGGAAGTCATACCATGCATCTTTTCTGACCATCATGCTATTAAACTAAAAATCAACCACAAGAAAAAAATCTGGAAAGAGCACAAATACATAGAGGTTAAATAATGTACTACTAAACAGTGAATGGGTCAACCAACAAATCAAATTTGAAATAAAAAAATTACACGGAAATAAATGAAAATGAAAACACAACAGCCAAAAGTCTTTGGGATGCAGCAAAAGCAGTTCTAAGAAGGAACTTTATACCAATACAGGCCTACCTCAAGAAGCAAGAAAAATCTCAATTAAACAACATAACCATATACCTAAAGGAGCTAAGGAGGAACAAACAAAACCTAAAACCAGCAGAAGGAAGGAAATAATAGATTAGAACAGAAATAAATGATAATCGAAATTAAGAAAATAAAACAGATCAATGAAACCAGGAGCTACTTCTTGAAGGATCAATAAATTTATAAACTTCCAGCCAGATTCATTTAAAAAAAAGGACCTGGGGTGCCTGGGTAGTAGCTCAGTTGGTTAAGCACCTGTCTTCAGCTCAGGTCCTGATCCCAGAGTCCTGGGATCAAGCCCCACATCAGGCTCCCAGCTCCTTGGGGAGCCTGCTTCTCCCTTTGCCTGTCACTCCCCTGCTTGTTTCCCTCTCTCTATCAGATAAATAAATATAATATTTAGGGGGGAAAAAGACTGAAATTTTAAAATCCGAAAATAAAAAGGAAAAATAACAACTGACACCACAGAAATGCGAAGGACTACAAGAAAATGCTATGAAAAAGTATATGCCAAATAAATTGGACAACCTATGGGCAGCCCGGGTGGCGCAGCGGTTTGGTGCCGCTGTCAGCCCAGGGCCTGATCATGGAGACCCGGATCGAGTCCCACGTCGGGCTCCCTGTGTGGAGCCTGCTTCTCCCTCTACCTGTGTCTCTGCCTCTCTCTCTCTGTCTATGAATAAATAAATAAAATCTTAAAAAAAATAAATTGGACAACCTAAAAGAAGTGGATAAATCCCTAGAAACACATAAACTAGCAGAACTGAAGCAGGAAGAATTAGAAAACTTAAACAAAGTGATTACTAGCAATGAAATTTAATCAGTAATCAAAAAACTCCCAACAAACAATAGTCCAGGTCTAGACAGCTTCATAGGCAAATTCTACCAGATTTTTTTAAAGATTTTATTTATTTACTCATGAGAGACACAGAGAGAGAGGCAGAGACACAGGCAGAGGAAAAAGCAGGCTCCATGCAGGAAGCCCAGTGTGAGACCTGATCCCGGGATTCCAGGATCACGCCCTGGGCCGAAGGCATATGCTCAACCACTGAGCCACCCAAGCACCCCTGATTTTATTACTTTTTCTAAGCCATTTTATCTTCCTCACACTCGATGCAAAGAAATAAAATGATTAAAACAGAAATATGTCCTTGTTATTATTCACAATAAAAAAAATCTACTTCATTCCACAGGCCTGGACATATTGTATAATGTGGAACACATTGGCTCAAGTGGATCAAAGTACCATTTTGATTCTGACTCACCAAAAAAGAATTTCATGCATATTTGGTGACTGGACTAGAACCATGGGAGCTGTAATGTATTAAAGCATTTCTTTGGTATCCCCAGATCTCACACTAAATAAGAAAGACCCTACTCAAGAAAAGATAACAATCAGTCTGTCCATAAATTATATCCATAGGCTTCATTTATTTATTTGTTTATTTATAGCATGTGAGTGGAGAGAGGGGCAGAGAGAGAGGGAGAGGGAAAGAATCCTCAAACAGCCTTTGTGCTAAGCATGGAGCATGACTCTGGGTTTGATCCCAGGACCCTGAGATCATGACTTGAGCCGAAATCAAGAGTCAGTGACTTAGCCAACTGAGCCACCCAGGCGCCCAGGCTCTTTCTTTAGTGTAAGATGGAAAAGGGGGCCCTTTCTTGAGTACATGGTACAAGTACTGTTGTGGTCTAAAGATTGCTAGATTCATACTATGTCTGCTATAAGGAAAATAAGGTATACATCAAAACCACTGCCAGATTATGAAACTTACACAACGTGTCTCAATTTTTCAAATAATTGAGCAAGTTCCTTTTCTAGGCTGATAGTCTGGTATTGGCATTGCTGCTGGCTATGAAACTCATCGCCAGAGATAAATGATTCAATTGAACCATCTGGTAGGTGTTATGGTAACAGATGATACTTAAAAGGATTTATTTTAATTTTTAATTTTTTAAAAAAGATTTTATCTGTTTATTCGAGAGAGAGCACGCACACACAAGCAAGGGTAGTGGCAGGCAAAGGGAGCAGGAGAAGCAGACTCCCTGTAAAGTAGGAAGCCTAATATTGGACTCAATTTCAGGATCCTGGGATCATGACTTGAGCCAAGGGAAGACGCTTAGCTGACTGAGCCACCCAGGCACCCTAGTTTTTAATTTTTTTTTTTTGAGAGAGAGAGAGGGAGCAGGGGTGGGCAGAGGGAGAGAGAGAATCTTAAGCAGTCTGCACACTCAGCACAGAGCCTGATGTGGGGCTCGATCTAAGGACCCCTGAGATCATGACTGGAGTTGAAATCAATACTCAGTCACTTAACTGACTAAGTCATCCTGGTGCCCCATTAACAGATGATACTTTTATTTTTTGAAAAGTCCAAGTTCACTCTCTCGGTCTATTGCAAGGGCAAAGTAGATAAGAAACTGAGTATCAAAGAATGCTTTGGAGCATTATCATTGGCTGCGTCAATAACAAGTACTCCATTTCTAACTGACACAGCAGTAATAGCATGGGGCCCTTCAACATGTAGTGATTTTTCAAAGTGTTTAATTTCAATTCCAGTATAGTTGACATACAGTGTTATATTAGTTTCAGTTATACAATATAGTGATTCAACAATCCCATACATCACCCAGTGTTCATCAGGACAAGTGCACTCATTAATCCCCATCATCTATTTCACCCATCACACCCCCAACTTCCTCTCTAGTAACCATCAGTCTGTTCTCTGTAGCTGAGTCTCTTTCTTGGTTTGTCTTTCTCTTTTTTTTTCTTCCCTTATTTGTTTTGTTTCTTAAATTCTACATATGATTGAAATTATATGATATACTTTTTTAAAGATTTTATTTATTTATTTATTCATGAGAGACACAGAGAGACAGGCAGAGACATAGACAGAAGGAGAAGCAGGCTCCCTGCAGGGAGCCCAATGTGGGACTGGATCCTGAGACCGCGGGATCACACTGAGCCGAAGGCAGACAGATGCTCAACCTCTGAGCTACCCAGCTTCCCAAAATTATATGATATTTGTATTCTTCTGGCTGACTTATTTACTTAGCATTATACTCTTTAGCTCCATCCTTATTGTTGTGAATGGCAAGATTTTATTCTTTCTTATGAATAATATTCCATTGTGTATATATACCACATTTTTATCCATTCATCTGTCAGTGAACACTTGAGCTACTTCCATAATTTGGCAATTGTAAATAATACTGCTATAAACATAGGGGTGCATGTATCCCTTTGGATTAGTGTTTTTGTATTTTGGGGGTAAATACCCAGTATTTACCAGTGCAACTGCTGGATCATAGGGTAGTTAGTTCTATTTTAAATTTTTTGAGGAAGCTCCATACTGTTTTGCACAGCGGCTGCACCAGTTTGCATTCCCACCAACAGTGCAAGAGGCTTCCTACATCCTTGCCCAATGCCTGTTGTTTCTTGTGTTTTTGATTTTAGCCATTCTGACAGGTATGAGGTGATACCTCATTGTGGTTTTGATTTGCATTTCCCTGGTGATTAGTGATGTTGAGCATCTTTTCTTTTCTTTTTTTAAAAGACTTTATTTATCTATTCATGAGAGACAGAGAGAGACAGAGAGACAGAGGGAGAAGCAGGCCCCCCACAGGGGCCAATGTGAGACTTGAACCCGGAACTCTGGGATCATGCCCTGAGCCAAAGGTAGACGCCCAACCGCTGAGCCACCCAGTCGTCCCCCTTATTTTGTTTTGTTTTGTTTTGTTGAGCGTCTTTTCATGTGTTTGTTGCTATCTATATGTTTTCCTGGCAGAAATGTCTGTTCATGTCTTCTGCCCCTGTATATTAGATTATTTTTTGGGGGGTGTTGAGTTGTATAATTTCTTTTTTAAAAAAGGTTTTATTTTTTATTTATTCATGAGAGATGCAGAGAGAGGCAGACACACAGCCAGAGGGAGAAGCAGGCTCCCTGTGGAGCCCGATGCAGGACTTGATCCCAGGACCCCAGGATCACCACCTGAGCCAAAGTCAGATGTTCAACCATTGAGCCACTCAGGTGCCCTGAGTTGTATAATTTCTTAATATATTTTAGATACTAACCCTTTATTGGATATATCATTTGCAAATATCTTCTCCCATTCCATAGGTTGCCTTTTAGTTTTGTTGGTTGTTTTCTTCATTGTGGAGAAAATTTTTATTTTAATGTAGTCCCAGTAGACTATTTTTGCTTTTATTTCCCTTGTCTTAGGGGATTATCTAGAAAAATATTACTTCAGCTGATGTCATTGAGATTACTGCTTATGTTATCTTGAAGGATTTTTGCGGTTTTAGGTCTCACATGTAGGTCTTTAAACCATTTTGAGTTCATTATTGTGTATTGTGTAAGAAAGTGGTCCAGTTTCATTTCTTTTGCCTGTACCTGACCAGTTTTTGCAACACTATTTATTGAAGAGATTGTCCTTTTCCCATTGGATATTCTTTTCCTGCTTTGTCCAAGGTTAATTGACCATAAAAGTGTGGGTTTATTTCTGGATCTTTTATTATGTTCCATTGATCTATGTGTCTGTTTTTGTGCCAGTACCATACTGTTTTGATTATTACAGCTTTGTAACATCTTGAAGTCTGGAATTGTGATACTTCCAGCTTTGCTTTGCTTGCTTGCTTGCTTGCTATTTTTCCTTCTTTCTTTCCTTCTTTTCTTTATTCTTACTTTTGAAGATTGAAGTTTATTGAAAGGGATCCCTGGGCAGGACAACAAAGGAGAGACCGTCTGCTAGGAGGCGGTGGTGGGCAGTTACAATTAAGGGTGAGGAGTGAGGAGGTATGGGAATATATGGAATTTTCCTTTGTTGGTACCTATACCCAGTTGTAAGCACCCCATTGGGCAACTAGGGCCTATGGATTTTGAGGTGGGTCACCTAATGAGCCTGTGCATTTAGCCTGGTGGTCACCGTGGGCCCTTTTATCTTACTCAGGGTTTCATTGCTCAAACCAATTGCTTAAAAGCAGCCTCTGGATCCCCCCATTATAGATCAACAATGACAAATATTTGGTATTTTGGTGGAGGTCTCATCTTCAGTAGGTGCTTCATGCTGGACAGGGAGTGTGTGTGCTGTCCCTACCTAAACTTGTTGGTCCATCAGGGATTCTGTGAGGTTATAGACCAGAGCATGGTATTATATTAAAATTTTATTTATTGGGGTGCCTGGGTGGCTCAGTGGTTGAGTGTCTGCCTTTGGTTCAGGTTGTGATCCTGGCATCCTGGAATTAAGTCTCACATTGGGCTCCATGTGGGGAGCCTGCTTCTCCCTCTGCCTATGTCTCTGCCTCTCTCTCCCTCTCTGTGTCTCTCATGAATAAATAAATAAAATCTAAAATATAAAAAATTTAAAAATATGATTTTATTTATTTATTTCAGAGAACTGGAGTGTGAGCACAAGTGGGGGAAGGGGCAGAAGGAGAGAATATTTCAAGTAGACTCCCTGCTGAGTGCATAGCCCAACACAAGGCTCCATTCCCCGACCTATGAGATCATGACCTGAGCTGAAACCAAGAGTCAGACACTTAACTGACTGAGCCACCCAGGCAACCCAAATAAGGTATTATATTAATGTGCTGATAGGAAATTTGAGTGAAATTCCCTGTGGCCAGATCCATAGGAATTAGGTGGAAGGTATGTTCTGATAGTGTGGGCTTGAATTCGTGTTGAGTTACCATTCCTATATGGAATTGTTGGATTCACTCAGACATGTAGGAATGTATTTTGCCTGTAGATCAAGATGGCAGCTAGATCTGTGAGAATAAAAGAAAAAAGCAGGGACCTAAAAGAAGCAACGTGTCTGGGCACCAGAGTGCCTCTCAGTTGGTTAAGCATCTGCCTTCAGATCTGGTTGTGATCCCAAAGTTGTGGGATTGAGTCCCACATTGGGCTCCCTGCTCTACAGGGAGCCTGCTTCTCCTTCTGCCTTTCTCTCTTTCTGTCTCTGTCTCTCTGCCTCTCTGTCTTTCATGAATAAATAAGTAAAATATTTGGGAAAAAAAGAAGCAATGTGGCTGATAGTTAGCCAGTGTCAGGGAAGGGCCACAACTGAGTACAAAATGTTCGCAGATTCACTCTGGACAAGCATCTGATGCCAGTTTTACCATATGTCAGGAATGAAGACCTCAGGGGTTTGAAGTGTGAAAGGAAAGGAAAAAGGTCCTTTGCCCTCATGGGTACAGACAGTTCAACATGTTCAACTTCAGACCTTCAGACCAGATCAGGGAGCCACCTTGCCCAGAGATGTTCAGTTGTCTGAGGAGTACTAGGGTTAGACTGCCAAAGGGACAAAAAGAGAAAGGAGAGGGAGGGAGGGATCCCTTTGAAGGGGAAGAGGGGAAATCCCTCACTCTTTCAGTCAAGGGTAGTCCAGCAAGTTTCCCCTAGGGCTTTGGATGCCCAATAAGAAGTAACCTTAGCTGGAATTCATCAGTTGCATAAGGAGTATTAGAATCAGTCCACCAAGGGAAAGTCCTGAGAAGTCATTGGAGAATGCAGGCCCATCTAATGTGGGGCAGCTTAATTAGGGGAAGGCTGATGGTGCAGGAACAGTGAAAAAATTCACCCAAGGCAGAACAAAGGAAATAGATATTTATTGAATACATTGCAAGGGCAGCAGCCAGGACAGCAAAGAAGAGACTGTATGTCCAGCTTTGCTTTTCTTTTTTAAGATTGCTTTGGCTAGGGGTGCCTGGGTGGCTCAGTTGGTTAAGCGTTTGCTTTTGGCTCAGGTCATGATCTTAGGGTCCTCAGATTGAGCCCTGCGGCAGACTCCCTGCTCAGTGGGGAGTCTGCTTCTCCTTCTCCCTCTGCCCCCTCTCCCCTCCCTGCTTGTGCTCTCTCTCTCTCAAATAAATAAAATATTTTTAAAAGATTACTTCAGTTATTTGGGGTCTTCTGTGGTTCTATACAAATTTAGGATTATTTCTTCTTGTTATGTGAAAAATGCTATTGGTATTTTGATAGCATTAAATCTGTAGATTGTTTTAGCTAGTATAGATATTTTAACAATTTTTGTTCTTCTAACCCCTGAGTATGGAATGGCATTCCATTTCTTTATTTTTTTTAATTTTTTCATCCATGGTTTATAGTTTTCAGATTACAGGTCTTTCACCTCTTCAGTTATGTTTATTCCTTGATATTTTTTTGGTGCAATTATAAATGGAATTGTTTTCTTAATTTCACTTTATGCTGCTTCATTATTAGTGTGTAGGAATGCAACAGATTTCTGTACATTGATTTTGTATCCTGCACTTTACTCAATTCATTTATCAGCTCTAGTAGTTTTTTGGTGGAGTCTTTGGGGTTTTTTAATATATAGTATTAAGTCATCTGTAAATAGTGAAAGTTTTACTTCTTCCTTACCAATATGGATGCTTTTATTTCTTTTTCTTGCCTAATTGATGTGGGTAGGTTTTCCAGTACTGTGTTGAATAAAAGCGGGAAGAGTGGAATGCTTGTCTTGCTCTTGACCTTAGGCAAAAAGCTCTGTTTTTTACCATTGAGTATGATGTTAGGCATGGATTTTTCATATAAGGCCTTTATTATGTTGAGGTATGTTCCTTATAAGCCTACTTTCTTAAGAGTTTTTTAAAATCATGAATGGATGTTGTACTTTGTCCAATTCTTTTTCTGCATCTGTTGAGATGGTCATATGGTATTTATCCTTTGTCTTCTTGATGTGATGTATCACATTGATTTATTTGCAATCATTGAACCACCCTTGCATCCTGGCAATAAATCCCACTTGATCGTGGTAAATGATTTTTTTAATGTACTGTTGGTTTCAGTTTGCTAGTATTTCGTTTAGTATTTTTACATCCATGTTTTTTAGCACTTTTGGCCTGTAGTTCTCTTTTTTGTGGTGTATTTATCTAGTTTTGGTATCAGGGTGATACTGGCCTCATAGAATGATTTTGGAAGTTGTCCTCTTCTGTTTTTTTGGAGTAGTTTGAGAAGAATGGGTATTAACTCTTGTATTTTAAAAATTCTTTATTTTAGGGATGCCTGAGTGGCTCAGTGGTTGAGTGTCTACCTTCAGCTCATGGTGTGATCCCGAGGTGCCTGGATCAAGTCCTGCATCAGGCTCCCTATAGGGGCCTGCTTCTCCCCCTGCCTATGTCTCTGCCTCTCTCTGTTTCCCTCATGAATAAATAAATAATATCTTTAAAAAAATATTTATTTTAGAGGGGGTGGGAAGGGCAGAGGGAGAGGGAATCTCAAGTGGACTCCACAATGAGTACAGAGCCTGACATGGAGCTTGATTCCACAACCCTGGGATCACTACCTAAGCCAGACCCAAGAGTTAAACACTCAACTGAATATACCACCCAGGCACCCAAGGTATGAACTCTTCTTTAAATATCTGGCAGAGGGCAGCCCTGGTGGCCCAGTGGTTTAGTGCTGCCTTTGGCCTGGGGTGTGATCCTGGAGACCCAGGATCGAGTCCCGCGTCAGGCTCCCTGCATGGAGGCTGCTTTTTCCTCTGCCTGTGTCTCTGCCTCTCTCTGTGTGTGTCTCATGAGTAAATAAATAAAATCTTTTAAAAAATCTGGTAGAATTTGCCTATGAAGCTGTCTAGACCTGGACTATTGTTTATTGGGAGTTTTTTGATTACTGATTAAATTTCATTGCTAGCAATCACTTTGTTTAAATTTTCTAATTCTTCCTGCTTCAGTTCTGCTAGTTTATGTGTTTCTAGGGATTTATCCACTTCTTTTAGGTTGTCCAATTTATTTTTTTTAAGATTTTATTTATTCATAGACAGAGAGAAAGAGAGGCAGAGACACAGGTAGAGGGAGAAGCAGGCTCCACACAGGGAGCCCGACGTGGGACTCGATCCGGGTCTCCATGATCAGGCCCTGGGCTGACAGCGGCACCAAACCGCTGCGCCACCCGGGCTGCCCATAGGTTGTCCAATTTATTTGGCATATACTTTTTCATAGCATTTTCTTGTAGTCCTTCGCATTTCTGTGGTGTCAGTTGTTATTTTTCCTTTTTATTTTCGGATTTTAAAATTTCACACCTAATGCCCACACCTAATGTAAATAGACCTAACACAATAAAACCCACAAGGTCTTCTTGGCCTAGACCATCTAGACCATTTAGACTACCACCCTTTAATCCAAATAAGAACCCCAGAAACTATTTACAGTGGCAGAGAGATGGAAACACCAAACTTTTTAGAGGAAATAAGCCAATAGAAAATAAACCCACATGTAGACCCACTAACCCAATTATTTTAAATACTATCCCATTATAAAACCTAATCCCATAAATAGATATGCCATTGATAGGTGAAAGACAGAAAGCACCAGGAACTTCCCCCCTACAGGGACTCCATCTCTTTGCTCAACTCCATCTCTTTGCTCTTTACCCATGTTACAGTGCCCACATCTATGGAAACTCCTTTTGTAAATAAAAATATTACATACACTACTATGCTGTTAGACACGGGGTCCCCAACAATGATACAAGGATATCCTGCTAATTTAGAAAACTTTAACAATAAAAGAGACTAATTGAAGGATCAGGAGGAAAATTAGTCCCATAGACATGGGTGCATACACTCTTAACTGATGATATACCACCCATTAAGGATAAATGCCCTGTAGGCCCCAATTTAGAAAACATTCTTAAAATAGATATAATAATATAAGATGTAAACAACAAAGATATAATGATCCCACAGAATACCTTAGCTATACCAAAATGTACTGCAATTAAACTGCCCACCCCATTTAAAATAACAAATACACCCCAATATAATCTAAAGGGAGGTCATATTCATGTTGACAATACTCACGAACTAGTATAGGAACAAATTATTGTTCCTAATATTTTTACCCAATCTTGCCTGTTAAGAAGCTAGATGGATCATATAGGTTTACAGTAAATTACAGGAATTTTTTTTTTTAATTACAGGAATTTAAACAGACATTCTCCCAAAATTGAGGGAACATTCCCAAACATAGGCATGATCATAAACAACAGCACCACTGGATCCAGAACATATGATACAGTGATAGACTTATATGACATTTTCTTTGCTATTTTAATCAATGAGGAAAACCAACTCATGACTGCATTCACATGGGAAGACTGACAATATCAGTTTACTATATTATTACTACAAGGATACCTTTAAAAACCAGTGAAAACCCACAACCTTCTAACACAAGACATCCAGGCCATTCAGGAAAATACAACACATAAATAAACCATTATTTCCTGTATTAATAGGACATCTTTAATTATGGTAATACTGTAGAAGAACAGATTAAGGTCAAAATAGGAATTGAGGGCAGCCCCGGTGGCACAGCGGTTTAGCGCCGCCTGCAGCCCAGGGTGTGATCCTGGAGACCGGGGATCAAGTCCCACGTCAGGCTCCCTGCATGGAGCCTGCTTCTCTCTCTGCCTGTATCTCTGCCTCTCTCTCTCTCTGAATGAATAAATAAATAAATCTTTAAAAAAATAGGAATTAAATTCCTTACACTCAGAGGACAGACAACTAACACACATAAGGTCCACAGACCCCACAGTATAATAAAATTTGTAAACATAATGTGGTTCTCTGAAGGTAGAAAAACACCAAACCTAGTCATGAACCAGAGAGATTGCATAACATCTCCTACCACAAAAGAAGATCATAAATTGATGACTGTTTGGATATTGGAAACACCACATACCACATTAGGGAAGATATTAAAACCTATCTGTTAGGCAGCCCGGGTGGCTCAGCGGTTTAGCGCCGCCTTCAGCCCAGGGCCTGATCCTGGGGACCCAGGATCGAGTCCCACGTCGGGCTCCCTGCATGGAGTCTGCTTCTCCCTCTGCCTGTGTCTCTGCCTCTCTCTCTCTCTCTCTCTCTCTCTAGAATAAATAAATAAAATCTTAAAAAAAAACCTATCTGTTAAATAACTAGAAAGAATAGGGAAGTCAGATGAACAGAGAGACTCAAGAGGTAGCCTTGACTTATTTGAAAAATGCTGTCAGAACTTTTAATAAATTGGCACTTTAAAAAGAACATGATGTTGGGTTACCATACTTTTGCAGTTCCCAATATCAAAAGCGAGAGTGGAGCCCATAGACCACAGAGAGCTCCCTTATGATAAAAGAAAAGCATGTTCTTAAGGATATGCTAGTAGAATGTACCCAAATTACATCTATTACTGCTAGACATTTGCATGAACCTATGGTATGAGTACCCATGACTATGGCCTTGATGCTTCCTCAACCAGTTATACATAATATGGGAAATAGGACTATGATACTATGGTTGAACCCAAACTATACCTTAACCTATTGCATCAAGAAAAAAATAAGGAACACAATGGGATGTGTAAAAATAAAACAGATAATCAATGTGACAATAAAAGGAAAAAGATATTATTCAAGATATTATTTAAGGTAACCAGAGATTAGGACACCCAAGTGGCTCAGTGGTTGAGTGTCTGCCTTTGGCTCGGGGCATGATCCCAAGGTCCTGGGGTCGAGTCCCACATCGGGCTCCCCTGCGAGGAGCCTGCTTCTCCCTCTGCCTGTGTCTCTGCCTCTCTTTCTGTGTCTCTCATGAATAAATGAATAAAATCTTTTTAAAAAACTAAATAAATAAATCTTTTAAAAAAATTAAATAACCAGAAAGAAAATGACAGCAAATAGGTGGACCCTAGGCTCACCTCTTGCTGCAAATAAAACTAGATAATCATCATAAATACCCCAGAAATTGACTTGGAAGACTGGCAGAAAAAACTCCACAACTAAAGGCAGAAAAGAAGACACACTGACGATGGTAGGAAGCACGGAGATGTGGTCTGGGAGCACCACGGATCATGGCCACTGTGGTAGGGCAAAAGCCAGGGTCACAGAGAAGGGTAATAGACTAGTACACAAGGGAATACACAGGGAAAACGAATCCCCATAGCAACTGGCTTGGCAAGCAAAAGGGGTTGGATTTCTTAAGTTCTTGGGACCAGAGGCACTTAAAGCCTCAACTTTTAAAGGTCAGAAGGCGTGGCTCATATACAGAACAGAAGGCATTGTGCTGCTCTCAGAGAGAAGACAGGGTAAAGAGCCCGCACACATATAGCATGGAAACAGCAATCTGAAGAGCTCCTGGGGCACACAGCGGAGAGGTTATTTACTCATCTTGAGGCATGTCCCAGAGAAGCAGCATTCATGGAGAGAACATGAACGGGTCCAGGAACAAAGGAAGTGATAGGTGCCATTTCCCTCCCCTGTGGGAACCAGCACAGTGCTACCACTTGCTAAGTGACTGGCTTACACCAAGTTCCCCACCCCACACTATGGTAGAATCACCCTTCCCAAACACATTTCCTCAGTGCCAGGGCAGTGGGACCCTGTTGCTCAAAGACTGACCCAAACTCCTGCCACTGTCATGTCTCCTGACCTAGGAATACTGCAGAGCTTCAGTTCCAGTAGCAGTGGTGACAGATCTCATTTCACAAGCAGACCCGAGCACACCTCATTAAAAAACACTATATTCAGGCCAGGGACCAAACATTACCCATAAGAGGCAAAGAGCTTCTGCAGATAATTGGCCTGAGATAAGGCAGCCAGGAAAAACAGTAGAGCGTGCGCGCACACACACACACACACACACACACACACTGGGACACTTCCAGAAGCCCCAGGCCCTGGGCAACAGGGGATACTACATAGCAAGGCACTACAGGACCTCTTCTTCATAAGGTCATTATCCTCAAAAACAGGAGATGGAGCTGATGTTACTAATATAGAAACAGGCACAGACACAGACAAAATTAGAAGACAGAGAAATATGTCCCAAATCAAAGAACAGGACAAGGCCATAGCTGGACATTTGGTGAAACAGAAGGCGAAACATGGCCAATAGAGTATTGAAAGCAATGATAATAAGGATATTGACCAGACTTGAAAAGAGAGGAAGACATCAGTGAGACCTTTAACACAAACATAAAAAAAAAAAAAAACCCAAAGATGAAGAGTGTAATAAACAAGATTAAGAAACATGCTTGTTGCAATGAACAGCAGGCTGGAGGGGGAAGAACAAATTAATGACTCAAGACAGAATAATGGAAAGTAATCAAACTGAATAAAAAAGAGAAAAAAGAATTATGCAAAACAAGAACATACTTAGGAAACTCAGCGACTCCATCAAATGTACTAACTTTCATATAGGAGCCCCAGATGAGGAAGAAAGAGAAAGGGGAGCATGGAGCACCTGGCTGGCTCAGTCAGTGGAACAAGAGACTCTTGATCTTGCAGTTCTAAGTTTGAGCCCCACATTGGGTACTGAGATTACTTAAAAAATAAAATAAAATCTTTAAAGGGAGAGAGAGAGGGAGAGAGAGAGAGAGAGAGAAAGGGGCAGATAATTTATTTAAAGAAATAATAGCTGCAAACTTCCCCAATCTGAGTAAGGAAACAGGTATTCAAATCCAAGAGACACAAAGAACTCCCAACAAAACCAACAATAGCAGACACATACCAAGACACTGTAATTGAACTGGCAAAATACAGTGATAAAGAAAAAAAATGTTAAAAGGAGCAAGACAAAGAAAACAATAACACACAAGGAAAACTCCATAAGACGATTGGGATTTTTCAGCAAAAACTTTCCAACCCAAAATGGAGTTGAATGATATATGCAAGATGCTGAATGGGAAAAATCTGCATCCAAGAATACACTATCCAGCAAGACAATCATTTAGAATAGAAAGAGATACTTTCTCAGATAAACAAAAACTGAAGGACTTCAGGACCACTAAATCAGCCTTTCAAGAAATATTAAAGAGAACTCTCTCAGTGGAAAAGAAAGACCAAAAAAAAAATGACACCATGAAGGTAGGAAACATGAAAGCAGTAAAAATGAATATTTCTGTATAAATATCAGTCAAGGAACTCACAAAAGGATTTAAAATGTGACACCATATACCTAAAACATGGAGAGGAAAGGAATAAAGAATGGGTTGAAAATCAAATGACCATCAACTTAATATACACTTCTATATGCAGAAGATATATATAAACATAATGGTAATCACAAATCAAAAACCACTAATAAATATGCAAAGAATAAAGAGAAAAAAATTAAAATATATCACAAAAAGAAAAGCAGCAAACCATGAAAAAGACAAGAAAGGATCAGAGAAAATCTTCAGAAATAACCACAAAACAAGTAATAAAATGATAATAAGTATACTTAACTATCAATACTTATTTTAAATGTAAAAAGAGACTAAATGCTCCACTCAAGACATAGGATGACAGAATGAATAAAAAAAAACATGAACCAGGGGTGCCTGGATGGCTCCCTTGGTTAGGCATTTGACTCTTGGTTTGGCTCAGCTCATGATCTCAAGATTGTAAGATCAAGCCCCACATCAGGCTCTGAGCTCAGCACAGAGTCTGCCTGATATTCTCCCTCTCCCTCTGCCTCTACCCCTGCTCACACACTTGCTCTCTCCCCAATAAATAAATAAAATCTTTTAAAAACCCCAAGAAACAAAAAGCATGACCCATTTAGGATAGAGCCTTAATAAGCAACATGAGGAAGAGATAAGATGGTAGCAGAGTAGGAGGACCCTAAGGTTGCCTCATCCCAGGAACACAAGATAACTATCAAATCATCCTAAATGCCCTAGAAATCGACCTGAAGATTGACAGAACAAACACCAAAACTAAAGGGAGAGAGGAGGCCACATCAAAGTAAAAACAAAAACAAAAATCAGACCCACCTATATGCTGCTTACAAAAGAGTCACTATAGACCTACAGACACCTGAAGACTGAAAGTGAGATGGAGAAACATCTATCAAGCAAACAGATGTGAAAAGAAAACTAGAGTAGCAATACTTATATCAAACAAAATACACTCTAGGGATGCCTGGGTGGCTCGAGTGGTTGAGCACCTGCCTTCGGCCCAGGGTGTGATCCTGGAGTCCGGGGATCAAGTCCCACATCAGGCTCCCTGCATGGAGCCTGCTTCTCTGCCTCTCTGTGTCTCTCATGAATGAATAAATAAAATCTCAAAACAAAATACACTCTAAAACAAAGACTAACAAAAGACAAAGAAGGGTACTATATAATCATAAAGGGGACAATCCAACAAGAAGATATAACAATTATAAATATCTGTGCACCCAACATAGGAGCACACAAATATATAAAACTGTTAATAACAAACATAAAGGAACCTGGTAGTGATATAATAATAATAGGGGATTTTAGCACCCCACTTACATCAGTGGACAGAGCATCTAAATATAACATTAACAAGAAAACAATGACTTTGAGTGACACACTGGACCAGATGGATTTAATAGATATATTCAAAATATTCCATCCTACAACAGTAGAATACACATTCTTTTCAAATGCATGTATAATGTTCGCCAGAATAGATCACATATAAGCCACAAAACAAACTTCAACAAATTCAAGATAGAAATTATACCATATACCTTTTCTGACCACAATGCTATGAAATTAAAAGTCAACCAAAAAAAAAAATCTGGAAAGCTCACAAATACACTGAGGTTTAATAACATGCTTCTGAGGAACTTGGCTGGCTCAGTCAGAAGAGCATATGACTCCTGATCCCAGGGTCGTGAGTTCAAGAACCACATTGGGTAGGGAGATTACTTAAATAAATACACACAAAAAAATAACATGATACTAAACAATGAATGGGTCAAGTAGGAAATAAAGGAAGAAAATTAAAAAGTACATGGAAACAAATGAAAATGAAAACACAACAGTCCAAAATCTTGAGGATGCAGCAAAAGCAGTTTTAAGACAGACATTTATAATAATAAAGACTTACATCAAGAAGCAAGAAAAGGGCAGCAACTGGGTGGCTCACTGGTTGAGTGTCTGCCTTTGGCTCAGGGTGTGATCCCAGGGTCCTAGGATCGAGTCCTGCATCAGGCTCCAAGGAGCCTGCTTCTCCCTCTAAGTCTTTGCCTCTCTCTCGATCTCTCTCATAAATAAGTAAATTTAAAAATCTGGAAAAAAGGGATCCCTGGGTGGCGCAGCGGTTTAGCGCCTGCCTTTGGACCAGGGCGCGATCCTGGAGACCCGGGATCGAATCCCACGTCAGGCTCCCGGCATGGAGCCTGCTTCTCCCTCTGCCTATGTCTCTGCCTCTCTCTCTCTCTCTCTGTGACTATCATAAAAAAAAAAAAAAAATCTGGGAAAAAAAAAAGAAGCAAGAAAAGGGGCACCTGGGTGGCTTAGTCAGTTAAGCATCCAACTCTTGATTTCAGCTCATGTCACAATCTCAGAGTTGTGGGATAGAGCTCTGCAGCAGGTTCTGCATTCAGTGGAGTCTACTTGAGATTCTTTCCCTCTACCCCTTCCTTGGCTCTTGTGCCACACCTCTCTCTTGCTCTTTCTCTCTTTCTAAAATGAATAAATTGTTATAAATATGTATTTTTTTAAACAACAAGAAAAATCTCAAACAACCTAACCTTAAACCTAAAGGAGCTAGAAAAGAACAACAAACAAAACCTAAAACCAACAGAAGGAAGTAAGTAATAAACATTGGGCAGAAATAAATGAAACTTTAAGAAAAATAAAAAAGGTCAACGAAACCAGAAGCTGGTTTGTTTTCTTTTCTATAAAAAGTATTTATTTAAAATACTTTAAAAAGTATTTATTTATTTGAGAAAGAGAGAGCACATGTGCAAATCCGACTAGCAAGAGGGCAGAGGAGACAATCTTAAAGCAGATTCCCTACTGAGTGTAGAGCCGGACTCAGGGCTTTGAACTCAGAACCCATGAGATAATGACATGAGCCAAAACCAAGAGTCAGATGCTTAGTCAAATGAGCCATGCAGGCACTCCCAAGAGCTGGTTCTTTGAAACAAAAAAAAAAATCAATAAAATTGATAAACCACTAGCCGGAATTATCAAGGAAAAAAGGGATCCAAATAATTAAAATCACAAAAGAGAAAGGAGAAATAACAACTGACACCACAGAAATACAAAGCATTGAAGAGAATATTATGGAAAACTATATGCCAACATATTGGACAACCTAGAAGAAATGGATAAATATGTAGAAACATATAAATTACCAAAACTGGGGCAGCCCGGATGGCTCAGCGGTTTAGCACCACCTTCAGCCCAGGGCGTGATCCTAGAGACCTGCATGGAACCTGCTTCTCTCTCTGCCTGCGTCTCTGCCTCTCTCTCTCTCTCTCTCTCTCTCTCTCTCTCTTTCTCTCTGTCTCATGAATAAATAAAATCTTTAAAAAAATAAATAAAAATAAAATACCAAAACTAAAAAAATAAATAAAAATAAATAAAATAAAATACCAAAACTAAAACAGAAAATATGAACATACTGATAACCAGCAAAGAAATTGAATCACTAATCCATAAACTCCCAACATGGGGATCCCTGGGTGGCTCAGTGGTTTAGCGCCTGCCTTCCGCCCAGGGCGTGATCCTGGAGTCCGGAGATTAAGTCCCACATCAGGCTTCCTCCATGGAGCCTGCTTCTCCCTCTGCCTGAGTCTCTGCCTCTCTGTGTCTCTCATGAATAAATAAAATAAAATCTTTATAAAAAAAAAAAACAAAAAAAACTTGGGCAGCCCAGGTGGCTCAGCAGTTTAGTGCCGCTTTCAGCCCAGGGCGTGATCTTGGAGACCCGGATCAAGTCCCACGTCAGGCTCCCTGCCTGGAGCCTGCTTCTCCCTCTGCCTGTGTCTCTGCCTCTCTCTCTCTCTCTCTCTCTCTCTCTCTCTCTGTCTCTCATGAATAAATAAATAAAATCTTAAAAAAAAAAACTCCCAACAAACAAAATTCCAGGACCAGAGGCCTTCACATGCTAATTTTACCAAACATTTAAAGAGTTAATATCTACTATTAAACTAGTCCAAAAATTAGGGAAGGAAAGAAAATTTCCAAATTCCTTCTATGAGGCCAGTATTACCCTGATACCAAAACAAGATAAAGACACCACAAAAAGAGAACTACAAGCCAATACCTCTGATAAAGACAGACACAAAAATTCTCAACAAAATACTACCAAACCAAAGCCAAAAATACCTTAAAACAATCATTCACTATGATACAGTGAGATTTATCCCGTGGTTGTAAGGGTGATTCAATATACGCAAATTAGTCATGAATACATCAATTTAAAAAAGCATATGAACCATATGTTCATTTGAATACACAGAAAAAGCACTAGACAAAATACAGCATACATTCATGATCACAACCCTCAACAGAGTAGGCTTATGGGAAACATACCTTAATAAAATA
The DNA here is from genome assembly GCF_048164855.1 of Canis lupus baileyi. NCBI lineage: Eukaryota > Metazoa > Chordata > Mammalia > Carnivora > Canidae > Canis > Canis lupus. The sequence continues at coordinate 31,916,457 of NC_132876.1, forward strand.
AAGGCCATATATGAAAAATCCACTACTAATATCATCCTTAATAAGAAAACCTGAGAGCTTTTCATCTAAGGTCAAGAACAAGACAAGCATGTCCACTTTCACCACTTTTATTCAACAAAGTACTGGAAGTCCTAGTGACAGCAATCAGACAAGAAAAATAAATAAAAGGCATCCAAATTAGTAAGAAAGAAGTAAAGCTTTCACTATTTAGAGACAATGATACTATATATAGAAAATCCAAAAGACTCCACCAAGAAACAGCTAGAAATGATAAATTCAGTAAAGTCAAAGGATACAAAAATCAATGTCGAGAAACCTGTTGCATTTTTATACATCAATAATGAAGCAGCAGAAAGAGATATTAAGAAAATATGGGGATCCCCAGGTGGCTCAGCGGTTTAGCATCTGCCTTCAGCCCAGGGCATGATCCTGGAGTCCCGGGATCGAGTTCCGCATCGGGCTCCCGGCATGGAGTCTGCTTCTCCTTGTGTTTCTGTGCCTCTCTCTGTGTGTCTCTCATGAGTAAATAAAATTTAAAAAGAAAGAAAGAAGGAAAGCAAGCAAGCAAGCAATCCTAGGGGCACCTGGGTGGCTCAGTGGTTGAGTGTCTGCCTTTGGCTCAGGGCGTGATCCCAGGGTCCTGGAATCGAGTCCCACATCAGGCTCCCCACAGGGAGCCTCCTTTTCCCTGTGCCTATGTCTCTGCCTTTCTCTTTATGTCTCTTTTGAATAAATACATAAAACCTTACAAAATAGAAAACAATCCCATTTATAATTGCACCAAAAATAAGACACCCAGTAATAAACCTAACCAAAGAGGTGAAAGATCCAATCTCCAAAAACTATACAACACTGACAAAAGAAATTAAAGACAAAAAAAAAAATTCAAGACAATACAAAGAAATGGAAAGACATTCGATGTTCATGGATTGGAAGAACAAATATTGTTAAAATGTCTACACTACAGGGTGCTTAGCTGGCTCAGTCAGTAGAGCATGTGACCCCTGATCTTAGGGTCTTGAGTTCAAACCCCACATTGGGCATAGGATCTACTTAAAAATGAAAATATCAGGGTGCCTGGGTGGCTCAATCAGTTAAGCATCTGCCTTTGGCTTAGGTCATGATCCCAGGGTCCTGGGATCAAGTGCCACACAGCAGGCTCCCTACTTGGGAGCCTACTTCTCCCTCTCTCTCTGTTGTTCCCCCTGCTTGTGCTCTCTCTCTCTGTCAAATAAGTATATAAAATCCAAAAGAAAAGATAAGAAAAGAAAAGAAAAGAAAAGAAAGAAGAAAAGAAAAGAAAAGAAAAGAAAAGAAAAGAAAAGAAAAGAAAAGAAAAGGGGTGCCTGGCTGCCTTAGTCGATAGAACATGTGACTCTTCATCTTGGGGTTGTGAGTTCAAGCCCCATGCTGGGTGTAGAGACTACTGAAAAAATATATAAAATCTTGGGACACTTGGGTGGCTCAATCAGTTAAGTGTCTGACTCTTGACTTTGGCTCAGGTCATGATCTTGGAGTTGGGAGATTAAGCCCTGTGTCAGGCTCCATGCTGGGCATGGAATATGCTTAAGATCCTTCTGCTCCCTCTCCCTTTTCCCCCCTCCCCTCTGAAAAAGAAAATAAGAAAGAAAAGAAAAGCAAAACTAGAGGCATCACAATTTCAGATTTCAAATTATAAAGTTATAGTAATCAAAAAGTAAATAAATAAAGTTATAGTAATCAAAACAGTATAGTACTGGCACAAAAACAGACACAACGATCAATGGAACAGAACAGAAAACCCAGAAATAAAACCATACTTTTATTGGCAATTAATCTATGACAAAGTAAGCAAGGATATGTAATGGGAAAAAGAAAATTTTTTCATGAAGTCGTGTTGGGAAAATTGGACAACATGCAAAAGAATGAAATTGGACCACTGCCTTTTACCATGCCCAAAAATAAATTTGAAATGCATTAAATACATAAATATGAGATCTGAAACCATAAAAATCCTAGAAGAGAACATAGGTAGTAACTTCTCTGACATCAGCAACAGCACCTTTTTCCGAGGTATGTCTCCTGAGGCACAGGAAACAAAAGCAAAACTAAACTATTGGGACTACATCAAAATACAAAGGTTCTCTACAGCAAAGGAGACAATCAACAAAACTAAAAGAAAACCTACAAAATGGGAGAAGATATTTGAAAATGACTTGATAAAGAGTTAGTATCCAAAATATATAGAACTGCTACAACTCAACAACCCAAAAGAAATAATCCATTAAAAAATGGGCAGAAGACATAAACAGACTTTTTTTTTTTTTTCCGAAGGAGACATACAATCAACGGGCACATGAAAAGATGCTCAACATCACTCATTATTAGGGAAACGCAAATCACAACTACAATGAGATATCACCTCATACCTATCAGAATGGCTAAAATCAACAACACAAGAAACAACAGGTATTGGTAAGGATGTGGAGAAAAAGGAATCCTTGTGTACTATAGGTGAGAATGCAAACTTGTGTAGCCACTGTGGAAAACAGTATAAAGGTTCCTCAAAAAATTAAAAATAGAACTGCCCTACAACCCAGCAATCACACTACTGAGCACTTACCCAAAGAATGCAAAAACACTAATTCAAAGGGATACATGGACCCCTATGTTTATAGCAGCATTATTTGCAATAGCCAAATAATGGAAGCAACCCAAATGTCCATCAACTGATGAAAGGATAAAGAAGATGCAATATTATTCAGCCATAAAAAGAATTAAATCTTGCATAGAGCTAGAATATAATACTAAGCAAAGTAAGTCAGTCAGAGAAAAACAACTACCATGTGATTTCAGTCACGTGAAATTTAAGAAACAAAACAAATGAGCAAAGGGGAAAAAAAGAGACAAACCAAGAAACAGATTCTTAACTATAAAGAACAAACTGATGGCTACCAGAGGGGAGGTGGGGGGAGGAAGGATAGGTTAAATAGGTGATGAGGTTGAGGAGTACACTTGTCATGATGAGCACTGGGTGATGTATGGGATTGCTGAATCACTATATTATATATCTGAAATTAATATAACACTGTATGTTAACTAACTGGAAGTAAAATAAAAACTTTAATAAAATAAAAAGGTAAAATAACCAGAGAAATATTTCACACTGAAACTCTTAAAATAAATTTAGTCAATTTAAATTATACAACAAAAACCAAAATAAACAAACATGGTAGATAAGACTCATAAAGCTAAATAATTTAGCAGGAATTGAAAAGAGAACAAAAAAATTCTATCCCCAAACTTATGACAGCCTTGAATTCTGAGAGTATGTCAATCTTACCTGTGTCTTATATTGTATATTGATATTGTATATACTATACGTGCTTATACCCTCTGGAACCTTATAAAAATGACTTATAGATGGAAATACAATTCTCAAGGAAATTTAACCGAATGGGTTAAAAAGTTTAATTTGTGGGGCACCTGGATGACTCAGTTGGTTACGAGTCTGCCTTCAGCTTGGGTCATGATCTCAGGGTCCTGGGATCAAGCCCTGCACTGGGCTCCCTCTCTCTGCTCATGCTTCCCTCTCAGATAAATAAATAAAATCTTTTTTTAAAAAAAGCTTAATTTGTTCTCATTTGGCAATTGGATATGGTAGTGTATTAAAGAGTTATTTATTTATTTTTATTTATTTTTATTTATTTATGATAGTCACAGAGAGAGAGAGAGAGAGGCAGAGACACAGGCAGAGGGAGAAGCAGGCTCCATGCACTGGGAGCCCGATGTAGGATTCGATCCCGGGTCTCCAGGATCGCGCCCTGGGCCAAAGGCAGGCGCTAAACCGCTGTGCCACCCAGGGATCCCCAAAGAGTTACTTATTATTATGCTTTTGTCCCTAATATTAGGAATATGGTTGGGACATCTGGGTGGCTCTAGGTTAAGCATCCACCTCCTGCTCAGAGCGTGATCCCAGAGTCCCTGGATCAAGTTCCGCATCCGGCTCCTTGCATGGAGCCTGCTTCTCCTGTCTCTGCCTCTTTCTGTGTCTCTCATGAATAAATAAATAAAATCTTAAAAAAAAAAGGAATATGGTTGCTTAAACTGGTCATTAAACAATGATGTAAAAGAATGTGCATGGGGATCCCTGGGTGGCTCAGCGGTTTGGCACCTGCCTTTAGCCCAGGGCGTGATCCTGGAGTCCCGGGATCGAGTCCCGAGTCGGGCTCCCGGCAGGAGCCTGCTTCTCCCTCCTCCTGTGTCTCTGCCTCTCTATCATAAATAAATAAATCTTAAAAAAAAAAAAGAACGTGCAGCAAAGGAAAAACACTCCTCAAAAATGATTGCCATGTGATTAAGGTTGTAAGTGATACAGAATTAGAAGGTAGATTGAAAAAAAAAATGAAAAAAAAAAAAAAAATGAAAAAAAAAAAAAAAAAAAAAAAAAAAGAAGGTAGATTGATATCTTTGTGAATTTAGCTTTGTACAGGGCATTAGACCTTTAGGATTAATTAGTGTGTTGATTTGAAATCACAAGTTGGACTGTTATGTATTGTTATCATGTGATTTCAAGTCCACTTGTTTATGATAAAGACAAAGTTTTTAGAAATAACATTGCTTTGATATAAGAATGAAGTAAGTCAGGTTAGGATGTTGTCCTCTCACCTGTTCCCACTGTTAAGAACTCAATAGCTCAGCTGCTGTGGGGCCCTGCTGGGGGCATATCAGTAAAAACATATAAGGAAGCAACTATAACAAGGGGACATTTGACAGTAAATACTGCATTTATGAGGACAATCCAAGTGTTTGGTCTTAGAGAAGCAACATTCCACTAATCTAAAATAGCTCTCTGACAACCTTGTGGCAATTAGCTCCTGTTTCTGGTAAAAGTGAATCTTCTACAAGCAGTAGCAAAAGCCACAGCTTTGAGAAAAAAATCCTCTTGCCAATCACAATGGTGCCATCAATCCCCAGCAAAACACTCTAACAGAGGGTCTTTACTTTTGCGCTGGTGGGTGGGCCTCGGCTTTCAGTTGACTAAGCAGTCTCTCCTGAGTACAACTCCTATAAAGGCACACCTCAACTATGTTCGGACTTTATTCCTTTCATAGAACAATAGTGTGATTAATCTATCATAAATTTAGAGTATGTTATTTCTCTACTGGCTTATGAAAGAAATATTATCCTGCATGCTATTGGCTTGTAAAATTCTCACAGCAAACCTCTTCTAAATAAATTGTTAGCAATGTAAAATTCTCACAGAAAACCTCTTTTTTTAAAGATTTTATTTGTTTATTATTAATGAGAGACACAGAGAGAGAGAAGCAGGCTCCATGCAGGGAGCCCGATGTGGGACTCCATCCCAGGCCTCCAGGATCAGGCCCTGGGCCGAAGGGGGCGCTAAACCGCTGAGCCACCCAGGCTGCCCAGAAAACCTCTTCTAATTAAATTGTTAGCAAAGACAAACTCAGTCTCCGAATATTAATTTGCTTTCCAAAACAAAGTATTACCAAAGTCCCTATACTCAGGGAACTAGTTCCACAGACTTTTTCTTGCTAATCTAAATTTAGATAAAGAAAAGGACGTACCACTCTTTTTTTTTTAGGACGTACCACTCTTGATTCAATATGCCTTCAGGCAGAGACCAAGCAGATTAAAGTTGTAAAAATTGATAATTTATGCCAACTTGTCAGAAGTCCCAGAACCTCAGAGCTTCAGCAGTCCTAGGGAGAGCAATGTCCATCCAGTTAAAATTTATCCTGCCACCTACGACAACTGTTGGAGAATAAAAATTTCTTCCACCTTTCAAGATTCTTCTTGCTGGTCTAAGAATTAAACTAACATGAGACAGATCAAGAGAAGAAAATCAAAACTATGTACCTACAAGGAATCCACATAGAGTATCCAAACACAGTCAGGCAAAACAAAGTGTATATTTCATTCTGTACTAAAGAGAAACAGATATGGGTTAAGAATGTCAAAGGAAAAGAAAGCAATTCACAGGTGGATGAAAAAGAGTAAATATTTGTGAAACTAATGCTTGCTGGTCCATATAAGAACAATGGGACGTGATATGACTTTAAACAAACAGGTCTTGCTAGGTTCCTCCCTATCATACTTAGTTCATATTATACTGTAGTTACCTATGCTGATATTCCTGTCTTGGAACAGGTCCTCTACCTAAATTCTTTTAGGCAATTAAAAAGAAGGTCAAAAGTTCTTCCTGAGCTTTGTATTTCATAAAAATAATCATACTATAACAATTCACAGCGAAAGACTCATTTTAGGGTGGCAAACTTTGAATCCTTATATTTACAAGACCAAGCAAATAGAAATATATAGTCCAACTAATATAGGAAATAACAAGTGTTTGTGAGGATGTAGAGAAAATGAACCCCTCATGTTTTGTTCATGGGAATATAAATTGATGCAACAACTGTGAAAAACAATATGAAGATTCCTCAAAATATTAAAAATACAAATACCAGGGACACCTTGGTGGCTCAGCAGTTGGGCGCCTCCCTTTGGCCCAGGGTGTGATCCTGGAGTCCTGGGATCGAGTCCTGCATCAGGCTCCCTGCATGGAGCTTGCTCCTCTCTCTGCCTGTGTCTCTGCCTCTCTGTGTCTCTCATGAATAAATAAATAAAATCTTTAAAAAATATACAAATACCATATGATCCAATAATTCCACTAGTGGGTATTTACCCAAAGAAAACAAAAACACTAACAACACTAACAAAAAATATATGTACCCTATATGTATTGCAGCATTATTTATAACAGCCAAGAAATGAAAACCACCCAAATATCATGGGATTGTATTATATGTGGGAATATAAAAAAAAAGAACAAATGAAAGGAATAAACTCATAAACAAAGAGAACAAACAGATGGTTGCCAGAAGGGAAGGTGAGGGGATAGTCAAAATACATGAAAGGGATTAAAAATGACCAACTTCCAGTTATAAAATAAATCAGTCATGGAGATGAAAAGTATGCCATGGGGAATACAGTCAATCATACCGTAATAATACATGGTGACAAATGGTGACTATACTTATCGAAGTGAGCACTGAATAATATATAGAATTGTCAAATCATGATGTGGTACACCTGAAACTAATATAACATTGTATGTCAACTGTACCTCCATAACAGATTTTTAAAAAGAAAAAAATGAAATACATGACCTGAGTTAAATTTGAATTCCACATTAAAAATGAACATACTTTTGGCTAAGTATTGTACGGGCAAAAAACTTTTCCCTTTTAGATTTTTCAGCTGCTTTAATAATTAAATTGATAAAAAACAGATTAACAGAAGAAAAACAAATAAACAAAAATATGAGAATCACCAGGAGTGAGGTATTTGAGGCTTGTGTATCATAACAGACTAAGGAGAAGGGGGTAGGGGCCTAGGGCTTCAAGTGTGAAAAAGACAACTCACAGGAAGATGAGAAAGACAAATGTTTAATAAATAAATGTTTACCATACCATGCAGATAAGGCTTTCTGATATTAAAAGCCATCTCTATTAATAGAAGTCCTCTTCTTACAGGCCCCATATCAAAATTCTTTTAGGCAAGAAAGCTCTTCCTTTGTCTGGTGGTCTCCAAGTCTTCAGCTCCAAATGATCCACAAGCCAAAGTGACACATTCTGAGGTGGGTTATTCTCCCCTTCAACAAAAAATCTTACCTTTAAGAAGACTTCCAGTGCAAGAAAGAACTGAATAGTTTATAAAAGTTAGACTACAATAATTGCAGCCAGCGAAGCTGAGGGCCAGCCTGACCCCCCGATCCAAATGCAGCAATGTGGCTCAGCCACAACAGGAAGGTACACACAACCCACACAGGGGACAGCCCTGGAGTATATTGATTCTGGTGACCAGGATCCCTCCTGATCACTAAAGGGCACACAGGATGCCTTCCACATAAGGCCACTACTTCTAAGAGCATGAGACACACATAGCTGACTCACTTAATACATAGAAACACAAAGGGTAAGACAAAATGAGAGGACAGAGGAATATGTTCTGAAAGAAAGAACAAGAAAAAGACCTAAGTGAAACAAAGGAAAGCAATTTACCTGACAAAGGGTTCAAAGTAATGGTCATAAAGTCACTCACAGGATTTAAGAGAACAATGGATGAATTCAGTGAGAAATATAACAAAGAGATAGAAAATACATAAAAGAACCATTCAGGGCTGATGAATGCATTAACTTAAGTGAAAAATACACTATAGACGGAATAAGCAGCAAATTAGAGAATAAAGAAGAACAATCAGCGAGCTGGAAGACTGTGTAACAGAAAGCAACCATGAGGAGTAGCAAAAGGAAAATAGAATTTTTAAACATGAGAATAGATTAAGGTACCTTTGTGATAACATGAAGCATAATAGCACTTGCATAATGGAAGTCCCAGGAGAAAAGAGGAAAAGATAGAAAAATAACTTGAAGAAATAATACCTGAAAACTTCCTTAATCTGGGGAAGAAAAGATACATAAGGTCCAGGAAGCACAGACAGCCCCAAATAAGATGAACTCAAGGTGGTCCACAACAAGACACACAATTTTTTTAAAGATTTTTTATTTATTCATTCATGAGAGACACAGAGAGACAGGCAGAAACATAGGCAGAGGGAAAAGCAGGCTCCTCACAGGGAGCCCGATGCGAGATTCGATCCCTGACCCCGGGATCACATCCTGAGCCAAAGGCAAACGCTCAACCACTGAGCCACCCAGGCATCCCAAGACATGCAATTATTAAAATGTCAAAAATTAAGGATACAAAGAAAACCTCAAAGCAGCAAAAGAAAGCAGTTCCACGTAAGGGGAAAACAGTAAGGCTATCAGCTGACTCTTCTTTTCTTTTTTTTTCCAGCTGACTTTTCAATAAAAACTGTGGAGGCCAAGACAATGGGATGATATATTCAAAGTGCAAAGGAAAAAAATCTACAGCCAGAAATGCTCTACTGGCAAGGTTATCATTCAGAATTAAAGGAGAAAGAGTCTCATAAACAAAACGTAAAACAGTTCATCACCACTAAACCAACTATACAAGAAATCTTAAATGGACCTATTTAAGGAGAAAACACAAGGCCATAATTAGAAGTAAGAAAAATTTATTTATTTATTTATTTTGTTTTTTAATTTTATTTATTTACCCATGAGAGACACAGAGAGAAAGGCAGAGACACAGGCAGAGGGAGAAGCAGGCTCCATGCAGGGGAGACTGATGTGGGACTCGATCCTGGTACTCCAGGATCAGGCCCTGAGCCAAACGCAGATGGGCTTAACTGCTGAGCTACCCAGGCATCCCAAAGTAAGAAAATTTCGAAAGGAAAAATTTCACTGGTAAAAGCAAACATATAATAAAGATATGAGTTCCATACCTAAATATGTATTTAGGTAGTATAAAGGATTAAAAAAAACAAAAGTAATAAAATCAATTATATCTAAAAACTTAGTCAAGGAATACATAAAATAAAAACATAAAATATGACATCATTCACATAAAACATGCAAGGGGGGAGGGCAGTGGCCTGGGTGGTTTAGGCCAACGTTCTGTTAAGTGTCTGCCTGTGGCCCAGGTCATGGTCCCAGGGTCCTGGGATCTGCTCTGCATTGGGCTCCCTGCTCTACAGGCAACCTGCTTCTCTCTTGCTCTCAAATAATTAAAGTCTTTTTAAAAAATGCAAGGGGGAGAACAAATGTAGTGCTTTTGAAATGTGCTCAAACTTAAGTGACCACCAATTTAATATATATTGCTATACAGTAAGTTATAAATGAACATCATGGTAATCACAAACCAAAACCCTGGGATATTCAATAAATAAAGACAAAGGAATCCAAGCATAACCCTAAAGAAAGTAATTAAACATCAAGGGAACGGTGCAAGAACAGAAAGAAAAGCCAACTATAAAAACAACCAGAAAACAATGAGCGAAATAGCAATAAATATATATGTATCAATAATTACTCTAGGGGGACGCCTGGGTGGCTCAATGGCCAAGCGTCTGCCTTTGGCTCACGGCGTGATCCCAGGGTCTAGGGATTGAGTCCCACATCGGGCTCCCTGCAAGGAGCCTGCTTCTTTCTCTGCCTTTCTCTGTGTCTCTCATGAATAAATTTTTAAAATAATAATAATAATTACTCTAGGGACACCTGGGTGGCTCAGTGGTTGAGCGTCTGCCTTTGGCTCAGAGCATGATCCCAGGGTCCAGGATCAAGTCCTGCATCGGGCGCCCTGCAAGGAGCCTGCTTCTTTCTCTGCCTTTCTCTGTGTCTCTCATGAATAAATAAATTTTTAAAAACTAAAAAAAAAAAAAATTACTCCTAATGTAAATGAAGTTAAATGCTCCAATCAAAAGACATATGGTGAAAAAAAAGACAGGGTGGCTGAACTGATAAAAAAGAAAAACCGGGAACCCTGGGTGGCGCAGCAGTTTAGCGCCTGCCTTTGGCCCAGGGCGCGATCCTGGAGACCCGGGATCGAGTCCCACGTCGGGCTCCCGGTGCATGGAGCCTGCTTCTCCCTCTGCTTATGTCTCTGCCTCTCTCTCTCTCTGTAACTATCATAAATAAATAAAAAAAATTAAAAAAAGAATTTAAAAAAAAAAAAAGAAAAACCAGGGATCCCTGGGTGGCGCAGCGGTTTGGCGCCTGCCTTTGGCCCAGGGCGCGATCCTGGAGACCCGGGATCGAATCCCACGTCAGGCTCCCGGTGCATGGAGCCTGCTTCTCCCTCTGCCTGTGTCTCTGCCTCTCTCTCTCTCTCTCTGTGTTAGACTATCATAAATAAATAAAATTAAAAAAAAAAAAAACCATGACCCATCTATATGCTGTCTACAAGAGACTCACTGCAGACCTCAAGACACATACAAACTGAAAGGGAAAGAATGGAAAAAGATATTCCATGCAAATGGAAGCCAAGAAAGAAAAAAGAAACTCTGAGTAGCAATGATTGTATCAGACAAATTAGATATTAAAGACTATAGCTCAGTATCACTAAGTATCAAGGAAATGCAAATCAAAACCACAATCAGGTATCAACTCACACCTGTCAGAATGGCTTAAATGAAAAACAAAAGAAACAGGTGTTGGCAAGAATGTGGAGCTAAAGGAAGCCCTATGCACTGTTGATGGGAATGCAAACTGGTGCAGCTACTGTGGAAAACAGTAGGACGGTTCCTCAAAAAACTAAAAATACAATTACCATATGATCCAGTAATTCCACTACCAGGTATTTACCCAAAGAATACAAAAATGCTAATTTGAAAAGATATAGGCACCCCTTTATTACACTATTATTTACAGTAGTCAAATTATGAAAGCAGTCCAAGTGTCCATCAATGAATGAATGGATTAAGAAGTGGTATCCAGGTGCTTGGCTGGCTCAGTCAGTAGAGCATGTGACTCTTGATCTCTAGCTCATGAGTTCAAGTCCCACACTAGGCATAGAGAGTCTTTAAAATACATATATATATATATATATACACACATATATAAAAATATACATATTTTATACATATTTTTATTTTAATGCACATATTAAAATATACATTTTATATATGTAAGTGGTGTATATATATATAAACATACACACACACAATGTAATATTACTCAGCCATGAGAAAGAATAAAATCTTATCATTTTGCAATAGTATTGATGGATCTAGGGGTATCTAGGTGTCTCAATTGGTTAAGCATCTGACTTCATCTTGGGTCGTGATCCCAGGGTCCTGTTATCAAGCCCTGTAACAGGCTCCCTCCTCAGTGGGGAGCCTGCTTCTCCCGGTCCCACTTCCCCAACTTGTGCTCTCTCTGTCAAATAAATAAGTAAAAGTCTTAAAAAAACAAACAAACAAACAAAAAAATACAAGGGCACCTGGGTGGCTCAATAGTTGAGCATCTGCCTTTATAGCTCAGGTCCTGATTCCTGGGGTCCTGGGATCAAGGACTCCCACATTAGGCTTCCCACAGGATGCCTGCTTCTCCCTCTGCCTATGTCTCTGCCTGTCTCTCTGTGTCCCTCATGAATAAATAAATAAAATCGTTAAAAAAAAACAATATGGATGGATCTAGAGGATGTAATGCTAAATGAACTAAGTCAGGAAGAGGAATACAGGGATGCCTGGGTGGCTCAGTGGTTGAGCGCCTGCCTTCTGCTAGGGGCGTGATCCTGGGGTCTGGGGATCGAGTCCCCTATCAGCTCCCTGCATGGAGCCTGCTTCTCCCTCTACCTGTGTCTCTGGCTTTCTCTCTCTCTGTGTCTCTCATGAATAAATAATTTTTTTTTTTTAAAAAAAAGGAAGAGAAAGACAAATATCCTATGATTTCATTCATATGTGGAATTTAAGAAACAAAACAAACCAAAAATGAAAAATAGAGACAAACCAAGAAAACAGACTCTCTCCCCTATTGAGAACAAACTAATGATTATCAGAGGGGAAGCAGGTGGGGGAGATAGGTAAAACAAGTGAAGGGAATTAAGAGTACACTCACCATGAAGAGCATTGAGCAATGTATACAATTGTTGAATCTCTATATTATACACCTGAAACTATACTGGAATTTAAATCAATCAATCAATCAAAGACTGTAATAAGTAAGAAGGGCATTACATATGATAAAAGCATAAATCTAACAGAAAGAAATAACATTTATAAATATCTATACACCTAATATAGGAGCACCTAATTATATAAAGCAAATATTAACAGGCATAAAGGGAGAAATAGACATCCAACAATAATGGAAGACTTATCAATGGACAGATGATTGAGACAGAAAACTGATAATGAAACAGCACCTTTCAATAACACACAAGGCAAGATGGACTTAACAGAGATATACAGAACAATCCACTCAAAAACAGCAGAATTCACATTCTTTTCAAGTGCACATGCAATATTCTCCAGGACAGATCTCGTTAGGCCACAAAACAATTTCAATAAATTTTAGAAGACTGAAGTCATAAGAAGCATCTTCTCTGCCCACAACATTATGAAACTAAAAATCAATTATTAAAAAAAGAACTAGAAAAACAAAACAGACATGCTACTAAATGTGCTATAAAACTAAAAGCTAAACAACATGCTACTAAACAACATATGGGTCAATGAAGAAATCAAAGAGGAAATATAAAAAATAACTGGAGACAAATGAAACTGAAAACAATTCAAAATCTATGGGATACAGCAAAGTGGTTCTAAGAGGGAAGATTATGGCAATACAGGCTTACCTCAAGAAACAGGAAAAATCTCAGTCTAACATAAACATACCTAAAGGAGCTAGTAAAGAAGAGAAAATGAAGCCCAAATTTAGCAGAATCAATGTAATAATGACGAATGGAAACAAATAAAATTATAGACCAAAAACATGATATTAAAGGTCAAAGGAATTAGGAACTGATGCTTTGAAAAGATAAACAAAATTGATAAACCTTTAGTCAAATTAAGACAAAAAAAGAGAGGGCTCAAATACATAAAATCAGAAATGAAAAAGAGGTTACAACTAATACCACAGAAATACAAAAGATTATGAGAATACTATGAAAAATTGTCAGTAAATAGGACAAATTAGGGAGAAATGCATAAATTCCTAGAGATAGACAATATTCCCAAGAACAACCAGGAAGAAACAGAAAATCTTAACATAACAATTAGTATAATGGAATTGAATACGTAATCAAAAAACTCCCGACAAACATAAATCTAGGACCAGGGGTATCTGGCTAACCGTTCAGTCACTATAGCTTGCAACTCCTGATGTTGGGGTAGTGAGTTCAATCCCATGTTGGGTGTGGAGCCTACTTACAATAATAAATAGTCTAATTAATTAATTAATAATAAACCCCCATAAATCCAGGACCAGCTTCACAGGTGAATTCTACCAAACATTTAAAGAAGAATTTTTTAAAAATATTTTATTTATTTATTTGATACAGAGACAAAGAACATGAGTGGAGGAAAGGGGCAGAGAAAGAGGAAAAACACAAAGCAGACTCCCTGCTGAGCAAAGAACCCAACACGGGGCTCGAACCCAGGACCCTGAGATCATGAACTGAGCCGAAGGCAGGCTCTTAACTGACTGAGCCACCCAGGGTAACTTTAAGAAGAATTAATACCTACTTTTCTTGAACTATTCCAAAAATACAGAAGAGGAAAAAATGCCTCCAAATCATTTTACAAGGCTAGCGTTACCCTGATACCAAAATCAGAGAAAGACACTGCAGTGAAAGAAAATTACGAGTCAATATCCCTAATGAGCATACAGGCAAAAATCCCCAACAAAATATTTGCAAAATGAATTCAGCATCACATTAAAAGGACCATTCACTACGATCCAGTGATATTTATTCCAGGGATGCAAGCATGATTCACTATCTGCAAATCAATCACTGAGATACACCACATCAAGAAATGAATGAGAAAAATCATGTGATCATCTCAACGGAAGCAGAAAAAACATTTCATCATATTCAGCATCCATTAATGAGAAGCACTCTCAACAAAGTAGATATAGAAGGAACACACCTCAACACAATAAAGGCCATACATGACAAACAACAACCATTGTACTAATGTCAAAATCTGAGGGTTTTTTTTAAGATCAGGAAGGCAAGGATTCTTTTTATGTAATACATTGCTGGAAGTACTAACCACAGAAATAAGACAAGAAGAATACATAAATGGCATCCAAATGGGTAAAGAAGAAGTAAAACCGTCACTATTTGCAGATGATATAATACTATATATTATATAGTATACTATATATAAAAAACCCTAAAGACCACCAAAAAAACTACTAGAATTAGGGGAACCCTGGGTGGCTCAGCGGTTGGACACCTGCCTTCGGCCCAGGGCGTGATCCTGGAGTCCCGGGATCGAGTCCCACATCGAGCTCCTTACATGGAGCCTGCTTCTCCCTCTGCCTATGTCTCTGCCTCTCTCTGTGTCTCTCATGAATGAATGAATGAATGAAATCTTTAAAAAAAAAAACCTAAAAAAAACCTACTAGAATTAATAAATTAAGTAAACATGTAAGATACAAAATCAATAAACAAAAAAAAAACAAAATCAATAAACAAATCTGTTGTATTTCTACACAATGACAAAATATCAGAAAGAAAACTAAGAAAACAATCCCATTTACAATTGCACTAGAAAAATTGCTTAGGAATAAATTTAACCAAGGAGGTGAAAGACTTGCAGTCTGAAAACAATAAAACACTGATACAAAAAAAAAAAAATTGAGGGTGCCTAGGTGGCTTAGTGGTTGGGCATCTGTCTTGGGCTCAGGTGGTGATCCCAGGGTCCTGGGATCAAGTGCTGTATCAGGCTCCCCACAGGGAGCCTGCTTCTCCCTCTACCTATGGCTCTGCCAGTCTCTCTGTGTCATAAATAAATAAATAAATAAATAAATAAATAAATAAATAAATAAATAAATAAATAAATAAAATCTTTTAAAAAATTGAACACAACATTAAAAAATTGATTAGAAGAATTAATATTCTTAAAATGTCCATACTATCCAAATCAATCTACAGATTCAAAGCAGTGCCTATCAGAATACCAACAGTGTTTTTCACAGAATTAGAACAAATGATCTGATCCTAAAATGTGTATGGATCTATGAAAGACCTCAATAGCCAAAGCAATCCCTGAGAAAGAAGAACAAGGCTGCAAGTATCACAGTCCCAGATTATACTACAATGTTATAAAATCAACAGTACATTTGTCCAAAAAATACATAAAGATAGTCAATACACATTAAAAGATGCCCAACATCACTAGTTATCAGGGAAATGGAAATCAAAACAACTTGAGGTATCACCTCACACCAGTCAAAATAGCTAAAATCAAAGTCAAGAAATAATAACTATTGCTGAAGATGTAGAGAAAAAAAAGGAAACTCATGTGCACTGTTTGTGGAAATGTAAATTGGCGTAACCATTGTGGAAAACACTATGAAAATTCCTCAAAAAGTTAAAAATAGAAGGGTACCTGGGTGGCTCAGTTAGTTAAGCAACTGTATTTGGCTCAGGTCATGATACCAGGGTCCTAGAAGCGAGCCCCACAGGGGGCTCCCCGCTGAGCAGGGAGCCTGCTTCTCCCTCTCCCTCTGCCACACTCCCCATGCTTGTATTCTTTCTCTTTCTCTCAAACATATACATAAAATTTAAATTTATTTTAATTTTTAAAAATTAAAAATAAAAATACCATGTGATCCAGTAATTCCACTACCAGGTATACACCCGAAGAATACAAATACAATAATTCGAGAAGATATATGTACCCCTATGTTTACTGCAGGATTATTTACAAACTCAATATATTGAAGCAACCTGTGTGCATTGATAGATGAATTTTTTTAAAAAAAGATGTGAAATATACATTCAATGGAATATCATTCAGCCATTAAAAAGAAAAAAATCTTCCCTTTCACAAAAACATGGATGGACCTAGAGGGTATTATGCTGCATAAGATAAATCAGACAGAGAAAGACAAATACCATATGATGTCACCTGTACATGGATTCTAAAAAACAAAACAAATTCAAAAACAAACAAATAAAAAACAGAAACAGACTCCTAAATACAGAGAAATACTCCTAAATACAGAGAACAAACATATAAAAAACAGAAACAGATTCCTAAATACAGAGAACTCCTAAATACTCCTTCCGCCAGAGGAAAGGGAGGAAGAGATAGAATAGGCAAAATAGGTGAAGGGAATGAAGATGAACAAACTACCAGTTATGGGACGCCTGGGTGGCTCAGCAGTTGAGCGTATGCTTTTGGCCCAGGGCATGATCCTGGAGTCCCAGGATTGAATCCCGCATCGGGCTCCCTGCATGGAGCCTGCTTCTCTCTGCCTGTGTCTCTGCCCCTCTCTCTCTCTGTGTCTCTCATGAATAAATAAATAAAATCTTAAAAAAAAAAAAAGGGACGCCTAAGTGGCTCAGTGGTTAAGCATCTGACTTTGGCTCAGGGCGTGATCCTGGAGTCCTGGGATCAAGTCCCACATCAGGCTCCCTGCATGGGGCCTGATTCTCTCTGCCTGTGTCTCTGCCAGTGTCTCTGCCTCTTTGTGTGTCTCTCATGAATAAATAAATAAAATCTTTTAAAAAAATAAAATAAAAATGAAAAATAAAAAAAAAACTACCAGTTATAAAATAAATGTCACAGGGGCGCCTGGTTGGCTCAGTGGGTTAAGCGCTGGACTTTCGGTTTCAGTGCAGGTTGTGAGATAGAGGCCTGAACCAGCCCTGAACCATACATTGGGCTCTGCATCCAGCAGGGAATCTGCTTAGATTTTCCTCCTCTGCCCCTCCCCCATCACTCTCCCTCTCTCAAATAAATAAATCTTCAAAAAAATAAATATCAGAGAGGAAAGGTATAGCATACAAAATATACTCAATAATATTATATTTTTGAATGGTGACAGTAACTATGCACATGAGCATTGCATAATGCATTATGTAGAGAATTCTCCAATCACTAAATTGTATACTTGAAACTAGTAATATTGTATGCCAGCTATTTCATATTCTCTTTTTTAAGATTGATTGATTGATTGATTGATTGATTGATTTATGATAGAGAGAGAGGCAGAGACACAGGCAGAGGGAGAAGCAGGCTCCATGCGGAGAGCCAGACGTGGGACTCGATCCCGAGACTCCAGGATCGCGCCCTGGGCCAAAGGTAGGCGCTAAACCGCTGAGTCACCCAGGGATCCTCTATGTCAGCTATTTCAATAAGCAAAACGTAAAAAAAAAAAAAAAAAATTAATGAAAAAAACTGAATGGCCACAATAGCCAAACTGTGGAAGGAGCTTCGGTGTCCATCGAAAGATGAATGGATAAAGAAGATGTGGTTTATGTATACAATGGAATATTACTCAGCTATTAGAAATGACAAATACCCACCATTTGCTTCAACGTGGATGGAACTGGAGGGTATTATGCTGAGTGAAGTAAGCCAGTCGGAGAAGGACAAACATTATATGTTCTCATTCATTTGGGGAATATAAATAATAGTGAAAGGGAATATAAGGGAAGGGAGAAGAAATGTGTGGGAAATATCAGAAAGGGAGACATAACGTAAAGACTGCTAACTCTGGGAAACGAACTAGGGGTGGTAGAAGGGGAGGAGGGCGGGGGGTGGGAGTGATTGGGTGACGGGCACTGGGGGTTATTCTGTATGTTGGTAAATTGAACACCAATAAAAAAAAACTGAAGATGAAACAAATTAAAAGATAGATATACTATGATTATAGATCAAAAGAATGAATATTATTAAAACTTCTATAATACATAAAGCAACTCACAGGTTGTTTTTCTTTTTTAAGATTTTATTTATTTATTCATGAGAGACACAGAGAGAGGCAGAGAGAGAGGCAGAGACACAGGCAGGGGGAGAAGCAGGCTCCATGGGAGCCCGACGTGGGACTCGATCCCGAGACTCCAGGATCGCGCCCTGGGCCAAAGGCAGGTGCTAAACCGCTGAGTCACCCAGGGATCCTCTATGTCAGCTATTTCAATAAGCAAAACGTAAAAAAAATTTTTAATGAAAAAAACTGAAGATGAAACAAATTAAAAGATATATATACTATGATTATAGATCGAAAGAATGAATATTGTTAAAACTTCTATAATACACAAAGCAACTCACAGGTTGTTTTTTTTATTTTATTTTATTTATTTATTCATGAGAGAGACAGAGAGAGGCAGAGAGAGAGGCAGAGACACAGGCAGAAGGAGAAGCAGGCTCCATGCAGCGAGCCCGACGTGGGACTTGATCTCAGGTCTCCAGGATCAGGCCCTGGGCTGAAGGCGGCGCTAAACCGCTAAGCCACCCGGACTGCCCCAACTCACAGGTTTAATTCCATCCCTGCGACCCCTGGGTGGCTCAGTGGTTGAGCAGCTGCCTTCAGCTCCGGGCGTGGTACTGAAGTCTCTGGATCCAGTCCCATATCGGGCTCCCCTCGGGGAGCCTGCTTCTCCCTCTGCCTATGTCTCTGCCTATCTCTCTGTGTCTCTCATGAATAAATAAATAAAACCTTTTTTTAAAATGTCATCTCTATGAAAATACCTATGGTGGGTTTTTTGTTTTGTTTTGTTTTTCTGTTAAGCTTTATTTTAATTCCAGTGTAGTGACAGTGTTATATTAGTTTCAGGTGTACAATATAACTCAACAATTCCATATAATCACCCAGAGCTCATCAAGACAAACGCACTCCTTAATCCCCATCACCTACTTCATCCATCCATCCATCCACCCATCCTCTGGTAACCATCAATTTGTTCTTTATAGTTAAGAGTCTGTTTCTTGGATTCTCTCTCTCTCTCTCTCTTTTTCCCGTTGCTCATTTGTTTTGCTTCTTAAATTCCACATATGAGTATATAGCATTATAATCCCTAGCACCATCCATGTTGTTGCAAAGGATTTACAGAATTAGAATAAACCTAAAACTTCCTTGGACTACAAAAGAACCAGAATAGCCAAAGTAACCTTAAGAACAAATCTGGAGGTCTCACAATCCAAGATTTCAAACTGCACTACAAAGCAACAGAGAATGGTACTGGCAAAAACACAATAAATCAAGAGAACATAACACCCCAGAAATTAACTGAAGGTTATACGGTCAATTAATCTATGACAAAGGAGACAGGAATTTACAATGGGGAAAAACAGTCTCTTCAATAAATAGTGCTAGGAAAACAAACAACCACATGCAAATGAATGAAACTGGATCAGTTTCTTGCACAACACACAAAAATAAACTGAAAATAAAGACCAAAATGAGGAGTGCCTGGTGCTATAGTCCATTAAGCATCTGACTCTCATCTCAGGTCTTGATCTGTGTTCTAAGAGTTCCAGGCGCTGTGTTGGGCTCTAAGATGGGCATGGAGGCTGCTCAAAAAATAATAATAATAAAGGGGTGCCTGGGTGTCTCAGTTGGTTAAGCATTTGGCTCAGATCAAGATCCCAGGGTCCTAGCATCAAGACCTGCATCTGGCTCCCCGCTCAGAGGAAGCCTGCTTTTCCCTCTTCCTCTGCAGTGCCCCCACCACCACTGGTGCTCCCACACTCACTCTGTCAAATAAATAAATAAAATCTTAAATAATAACAATAAAATAACGATAAAGTCCAAGATGTAATATCTGAAAGCATAAAACTCCTAAAAGAAAACACAGACAGTAAATTTACAGACATCAGCCATAGCGATAATTTTCTGGATATGTCTCCTCGGACATGGGAAATAAAAGCAAAAATAATTAAATGGGGCTATATCAAACTAAAAAGCTTTTGCACAGTAATGGAAATAATCAACAAAACAAAAAGATGACCTCTAGAATTGAAAAAATATTTACAAATTATATATCTGGTAAGGAGTTAATAATCAAAATGTATAATAAATGCATGGAACTCACCACCAAAACAAAAATCTAATCAAAACAGGGCAGAGTACCTAAACAGACATTTTTCGTAAAAAAAACAAAACAAAACAAAACAAAAAACAAACAAACAAAAAAACACTACATATGGCCAATTGACACAAGAAAATAAGTTCAACGTCATTAAGTTATCAGGGAATGCACATCAAAACCACAATATCCAGGATGCCTGGGTGGCTCCGCAGTTAAAGCCTCTGCCTTTGGCTCAGGATGTGATCCTAGAGTCCTGGGATCCAGTCCCAGGCAGAGCTCCCTGCAGGGAACCTGCTTCTCCCTCTGCCTGTGTCTCTGCCTCTCTCTGTGTCTCTCTCATGAATAAATAAGTAAAATCTTAGAAAAACAAAAAAACAAAACCACAATATCACCTAACACCAGTCAGAATGCCCAGGGTCGAAAAGAAAAAAAGTAAGTGTTGCACAGGATGTATCGAAAAGGGAACCCTTCTGCAATGTTGGTGGAAACATAAACTGATGCAGCTGCTGTGGGAAACAGTGTGGACAATCCTCAAAAAACTAAAAACACACGTATCATGCAATACAGTAATTCTACTTCTGAGTATTTACCAAACAAAAACAAAAACATGAATATCGAAAAGATGTATTTACCCTTATGTTTATTCCAGCATTATCTACAATAACAAAGATATAGAATCAACCTACACCTCCACCCAAGGAAGACTGGATAAAAAAGATGTGGTATATAGACACAATGGAATATTTTACTTAGCCATACTGAAGAATGAAACCTTACCATTACTGGTAACGAAGATAGATCCAGGAGGTATTATGCTATGTGAAATATCAGAGAAATAAATAATACATGATTTTACTTATAAGTGGAATCTAAACAACAAAGCAACAAAGAACCAGAAAGAGAATAAAAAATGTAGAGAACAAACGAGGTTGCCGAAAGGGAGGGGGGATGGGCAAAATAGCTGAAGAGAATTAAACAGTGCAATTCAAGTAGAAAATAAATACGTCTCCCAAATGCAAAGTATAGCACAGGGAATATAATTAATGAAAAAATAATAACATTCTATGTTAACAGATGGTTAACTACACGTCCATGGTGAGCAATTCCAAATACATATAATTGTCGAATCACTACGTCGTACAACTGAAATTATTAATATACTATTTTAAGTACATTTCAATTAAATTTTTAAAGATAAAAACAAAGAACATAATACATATAAATTAAAATAAAATAATAAATTACATAAAAACAATGATACAATGGAAAATACATTGTAAAAGTAGACAATAATAAACATAAATAATGGGGAAAATACACGATAAAACGAAGTAAAATAAACAAAAATCAAAATTAACTCTATTATAAAAATAAATGATAAAATAAAAATAAACAGGTCTCGTTCTACAATCTGACGCTTAAATTTCACAAATAAAAGAAAAAGCACGAGATCAATCAAGATACATACCAGAAGTGGTTTCAAAAATTGCTATTTCCACGCAAGGATCGTGCAGTCATAGGTGAAGATGGTGCCCCACTGGTCCTGAGAACACACCTCGAGAGGGAGATGCAGGATTGGGGCGAGGGCCCCACAGCTAAGGGCTGAGGCCAACCAGGTCTCTGCAGGCAGGAAGGAGGTGAGTCACGGCGCCGGCTACGCAGAAAGCCAGCGGCTTGGCCGGGCGGGGGGGCGGGGGGACGGGAGTCGGGGGGCGGGGGCGCCTGGAAGGAAGGCTCTGCTGCTCCCGTCCCGAGGCGAGACCCTGGAACCACGGCGAGCGCAGGAGGGGGCCGCCCGGTCTGGGATCCGGGAGCTCCCGGACGCCTGGGCTCACAGAACCCGCGGCGGCACCACAGCCCAAACCTGGGGGACCGGAGGAGACATTTTGGGTGCACCGGCAAAACTCGTCCCCAGGGCTGGGGTCGTCCTGGCAACCAGAAGGGTGGTGTGTGCCAGTGTAAGTAACCCGGTCGGGCAACAGGTTCACGGCCTGGGTTCCGCAGGAACCCCTCTCGCCCCCCAAGTCCGAGTGCACGGAAAGCCGGGTCCTTTCTCCGCCGCGGGCTCGGAAGGACCGCCCGCAAGGACGACGGGCCGCGGGGCCGATGTCGCGGAAAGCCGCGGGGCAGCCGGGAGCTGGCGACCGAGCGCCGCCGGGCCCCCCCGCCCCCGGGGAGCGGGGCCGAGGGAGGACGCAGAGCCCGGCGCCGGCCTAGACGCGGGTCTCGGCTCGCGTTCCCTTCGCGGACGCAGGCACCGCCCGCCCGCCCGCCGCCCGGAGGCTGGCGCCGCGTGTCCGGCACCCAGAGGGCGGGCACCGGCCGCCGCTTGCAGAGCGCCCGCCGCGCGCGGGGCTGCCGCTTCTCCGAGAGCCCAGTGAGTAGCCCCTCAGAAGTTTCCCTTTCCCGCCCCCGGGGGGGCCTCGGCTCCTCCCCGCGCCTGGGGCTCGGCCCCGCCGGGAAGCCCACCGCTCCCTCCCTGGAGGCCGCCGCCACCCGGGCTTGCAGGGCGCTGTGGTCCGGCTGCGGCGCGGCGGGGGGGAGGGGGAGCCGGGGCCCCGGGGCCCCGGGTGGGCCTTCGGGAGCCTGCAGGCGGGCCGTGGGCGCTTGGGGAACCTCGCAGGTGGGCCCGGCCTCCTGATGGCGGCCCAGGGACGCGGCCGCACGGACGCAGACCCCCTTGCCTTTCCGGATGGACGGCACCGGCCGTCACACGGACTGACCCGGTCCCACACGCGAAATAAATACGCAGAGAACTCGTTCACAACTTTATTGAAGAGACAGAAAGTGCCCTAAAACGGAGGGTCAGTGAATTTGCACTTGTCTTGCATCCACCGAGCAGGCGGCAGGCAGCGCACTGCTCCTGATGGTGAGCTACACAGAATCCGCACGCGCTGCAGAGCGCATTTCCCGTGGGGAAAAAGCGGTCACGGAGGCCCTTTTCGGGGCAGAGGGCTTACAGCAGAACTAGGGATGGTAGGAAAGCCGGACCGGCCACGGGAGGGTAGCCGCACAGAGGGAGAGGTGGAGGAAGCCAGGGCAGAGGAGGCAAGAAGACCACAGGAAAGGATGGCATGAGCGGCTGAGGTGGCCCCAGCAGCAGTGGCTCCTGAAGAACCCATATGCGATTCGGCTCCTGAATGAGGATGGTACGGCAGGGTCCACCCAAGTTAATGACGATGGGGGGGACCAGGGCCACGGGAGGCATGGTTCTGAACCTCACTGCCCTCTGGTGTCTCCTCCACTTGGCCCTCCTGTTCTTGAACCAAACCTAAAATCAGAGAGAGAGAGAGAGAGAGAGAAAGTTTAGTACATTGAGCACTGAATGTCATACGGGAAACAACACCGCAGCCCACTCTCTCTCTCTGCCCTGCACGGTGGAACCCGCACCGGGGAAGCTATTTCCTTCTCGCTAAAACATCCTAGGGAAGTTAGGGACACAGGCCTCCCTGCAGCTCACCCTGACACAGCAGCACCCACCAGGCGCCAGGCCCTGGCTCAGCTCACTGCTCTGACTCTGCCCTCCCACCCTGCGTATTGCTCTTGCCCCCTGTTCTCAGCAGCAGGTGTAGCGGAGGAACCGCGCTCCGTCCCTGCTGCCGCTGTTCCACCTGGGATGTCTGTGCCCTCACAGCTGACCACCAGCTGTCCAAGTCACCCCTAGTCACCAGGCAGGTGTCACGCCGCTTGTGGGGGAAGCCCAGGGCCATTCAAAAGTCCTGCTGCGGGGAACAACGCCCACCTTCCACGTACAGAAAATCATCAATAGGGACGCGCTGGATCTTTCCACGACAGCTTTCCCTTAAGGATGGATGGCTAAAGGTTTCATCTTCCGAAACCTCTCCCTAGCTTGAAAAGACGGTATTGTGAGCGAGGCTTGGGCACGGAGGGCCCAGGAGCCCGTGGCTTGTCTGGCTGGGACAGAAGGGAGCCGAGGCGGCGGACGCGACCTGAGTATTTTAGACGTTGGGGGCAATGAATGTTTAGACTAACTAGGACCGGATTTAGTGAAATCCTTAAAATCGTTGCCCAGCCAACGGGCTGAGGGAGAAGAGGCACACCACTGTCGCTGTTGTCAGTTCTGCAGCCTGCAGCCCGGACGTACCCTGCTCCAGGCTCTCCTGGGCTCAGCACCCGGTCAGCTCACTCTGCTCGGGCTACAGTTCCAGCACCCTGGACAGGACCCCCGCTGCCCAGCAGGGCAGGGCTCCCTAGACCCCCTCGACTCAGCCGGGAGGGCCCCTTCCCACCCCTTATTCTTGTTTCTGTTTTTCGCTGAAGGATAATTGACCTACAATATTGTATTCATCTCGGGCGTACGACATACTGATTCCACGGTTCTCTACTCACAAGATGGCTCGCCGCCGTAAGTGGAGTCACCACCCTTCAAGGCCATACAAAAATGATGGCAGTGTTACTGACTATATTCCCTATGTCATACTCTTCATCCCCGGGACTGATTTATTTTTTTTAACTGACCTTGGTACCTCCTAATCCGCCTCACTTGTTTGGCTTGTCCCCCCAACCCCACCCCTCCCCTCTGGCAACCTCGATTTTGTCCTCTGTATTTGAGCCGGTATCTGCTTTGTTTGTTCGTTTCTTTTGTTCTGATGATTCCACACGTATAAGTGCAATCACATGGTATTCCTGGGGTTCCTCGGTGGCAGTTGAGCGTCTGCCTTCGGCTCAGGTCACGATCTCAGGGTCCTGGAGTGGAGCCCTGTGTAGGGCTCCCTGCTTGCAGGGAACCTGCTTCTCCCTCTCCTCCCTGCTCATGCTCTCTCTCACTACTTATTGTTTCTCTCTAATAAATAAACAAAATCCTTTTTAAAAGATCATACGGTATTCTTAAGGCAAGAAGGTGACACTGACATTTTAGGAAGACCGTCAGCCACCGTGTGGGTGAGGAGTCACAAAATGGCTCCTCTCTGACACCTGCCAACTGTGAACCCTACAAATGAAACCTGTGCTTTGGAGGCCACTGTCCTCTCTGCATCCTACTTAACGGAATTTCTTTGTATTTCGTATTAGACATTCCCAATTTGCAAATGTCCCTTGAGACCAGGGGCCTCTACTCTTCTCCGTTGACTCATTTTCCCTCTGCCATCTTCCTGGTTGGCCTTCCTGCTGCATGAAAATGTAGTCTAACAACACCAGTGCTGTGGACCTCATCTTGGGGGATCCAAGTTCACCGGAGGCCAAATCTACATAAATGCAAAGTAGCCTACGTGACATAGTCACCGATACTAGTTCCATATTTCTAATACTGGATTCAGAAAACAACTCTCACTGCAGGTGGGGGACATCCGTCAAAATCGTCTTCGCACAGGGACCCCTGGGTGGCTCAGCGGTTGAACGTCTGTCTTTGGCTCAGGGCGTGATCCCGGGGTTCTGGGATCGAGTCCCGCATCGGGCTGCCTGTGAGGCGCCTGCTTCTCCCTCTGCCTGTGTCTCTGCCTCTCTCTCTCTCTCTCTCTCAATGTTTAAAAAAAATCGTCTTCACACACTCTATGATCTCAGTTGTATGTGGAATCTAAAAATGAAAAACCCAACCACTTCATAGGAAATCAGATCAGATTTGTGACCACTAGAAGGGGTGGGTGCAGAAACTGCCTGAGGGTGGTCAAAAGGTAAAAACTTGCAGTTTTAAGAGAAATAAGGACTAGGACTAGGAAGTAACATGATGACTATACTGAGCCCTGCCTTATGGGATATAGGACAGTTTAGAGATTCAATTTCAAGACTTCTAGTCACAAAGAACAAACTGTTTGCTTTCCTTTTTTCTCTTTTTCCTTTTTAAATCTCTCTCTCTAGGACATGATGGATGGTAACTAAACCTACCATGGTAATCATTTCACAATATACGTAAGGCAGATCATTATGCTGTACACCTCAAATTTATACAAGGCTGTATGTAACATGTCTTAATAAAACTGGGGAAAATTGGGCAGCCCCGGTGGCACAGCGGTTTAGTGCTACCCTCAGCCCGGGGTGTGATCCTGGAGACCTGGGATCGACTCCCACGTCGGGCTCCCTGCATGGAGCCTGCTTCTCCTTCTGCCTCTCTCTCTCTCTCTCTCTCTCTCTCTCTCTCTCTCTGTGTGTGTGTGTGTGTGTGTGTCTGTCATGAATAAATAAATAATCTTTAAAAAAAAACTGGGGAAAACGTGTGCGAAAATTCATGCTGTAGAGTTTGCAAAGGGAGGAGGAAGGACATTAGGTGTTTTTCCTCATTTGTTTCTCATGGGTCCTTTGCCCTTCAGAACCCCGCTGAAAGAGCATTATGCAAGCCCATGGAGGGGAAAATCAACCCGCCCACGCTTTTTTTTTTTTTTTTTTTTTTTTGCTTTTTTTTTTTTTTAAAGATTTTATTTATTTACTAGTGAGAGACACACACAGAGAGAGAAGCAAAGACATAGGCAGAGGGAGAAGCAGGCTCCATGCAGGGAACCTGATTTGGGACTCGATCCCGTGACTCAGGATCACGCCCTGGGCCAAAGGCAGACGCTCAACCACTGAGCCACCCAGGCGTCCCCAACCCACCCACACTCAAGGGTGTCTGTCTTCTCTGAGCTTGCTTGGCCCGCTTGACAGAGCAGAGGGGCCTGGGCCTCCCCAGCCCTGGCCACGCCTGCTTCGCCGCAGCCCAGCCCCTGCTCTCTGGGGCCTGCTTTGCTGGGCTGCCTGGGTGGCCTCCCCGTGTCCACTTCTGCAGCCCCTTTCCTTCACAGAAGTAGACCCTGTGCGTGCGGCAGAGCTAACAAGCCCACCCTGAGTTTTCTTTTCCATTCTTTCCCTCTTATTTCTCTTTTTCCCCCCCAAATTATCCTTTGATTCCACTTAGGCTTTCTGTGGTTTCAATCACCCCTTGATCCATCGAGCCACAAGTGAGCCGTCCCTGACTGAGCCAAGGACAAAGTCTTTCCAATTGCCCCCGGCAGAACCCAGCCTGAGCTAAGAGCCAGTCCCCACTAGTGACCAATTCCACACAATCTCTTCCTAAAAGGACAAAGGACGATAAAAATCACAGGTGTCAGACATTCCCAAACGGAATCTTCACCAGTGCATTTGGTAGTTTCAGAAATTGGAACGTGAGTCACATCCCCGAGGCACAGGTCACGCCTTATGCTTCCACCTGTGTTAGGATGGCTTCCACCTGGTTAGATTGGCCTCCACCTTTGTTAGGTTGGTGGAACCCTGTTTGAACTTGTTGTTTCCGTTTCTTTTGTCTTCTAGACAGATTTCAAAGGTTGCACCGGGGCATCTCCACCATAATGCACAACCTACTGTCTAGCAGTGTTTTCAGGCTGACGCATCCAGGAGTTCCAGAAAATGAAGAAGTAGCCCTGCCACTCTCCACACCTCTTTACCAAACCCTTCAAAGCAATAGCTCTAAAACTAAGTAAATGAAATTTAAAAGCTTTTAAATGCAATCTTTTTTTTTTTTTTTTTTTTGAATTAAAAAGTGAAATTCCTGGGCAGCCCCGGTGGTTCAGTGGTTTAGCGCCGCCTTCGGCCCGGGGCGTGACCCTGGAGACCCAGGATCGAGTCCCACGTCAGGCTCCCTGCATGGAGCCTGCTTCTCCCTCTCTGCCTGTGTGTCTATGCCTCGCTCTCTCTGTCTGTCAGGAATAAACAAATAAAATCTCTTTTAAAAAAAGTGAAATTCCCTTCACCTGAATCCTAGAGCAAGAAATCATACCTATAAAACCACCACCACCACCACCACAACAACCAAATACAGCAGGAGTTCCGGGCACTTGCACAAAAAGCCTAAAAGCAGTAATAGTAAAAATAAATACATTTCTGAACTTTTAAAATAAAATGAAAAAAATAAAAATAAGATTAAAACTAAATTACAGTAATTTTATAATTGAAAGATAAAATTGCTTTCGTGTGAATCCTACAACAAAAACATCATGTATTAAAAGTGAACACCAAGAGCAGGAGGCCTAGGCAGTTGTACTTTATGCTACACCCTCCCCATAAGTCTCAGCTTAACTGGACGTAAGGTTCTTGCTTCTCTGCTGTGTCATAGGTGTGACATCTTCCCCGAAGCCAATGCCCAAATATTTGTCAATTCACTCCTTTTGCAAACAGCTTATGCTTGTTTTCTGTAGATTAGTCTAATTAAACTCCTTGGTGCATTAATGTGAACGATTTCTACTTCAGACTCCATCTGGATGTGTCCCGACAATGAAGTGTCACCTAAGTGATAACCCGTTCAGAAGATGCGCTCTGTGTGAGTATGTGTGCTTTTGGGCATTGATTTCTTTATAGTTCTATAAAATACATATGTTTAAGTATATAGTATTATAAAATGTGCTCTGTCTAAATATATTATGTATAGGGACACCTGGGTGGCTCAGTGGTTGAGCCTGTGTGCCTTCCGCTCAGGGCGTGACCCCGGACTCCCGGGATCGAGTCCCGCATCCGGCTCCCTGCGAGGAGCCTGCTTCTCTCTCTGCCTGCGTCTCTGCCTTCTTCGTGAATAAATAAAAATCTTTTAAAATATATATATATATTTACATATATATATATGTATATGTAAAATTATGTACAATATCTACTGGTGTCTCCAAGCTAAATGTAAGTAATTTATACGTAAATATATATATGAACTCCATAAATATACCATCATATTATACTGATCAAATAATACGCGATGACTATATTCTAGAGAACCATTAATACCACATAATGATCTTACGATATCAACATATTGATGTGCTAATGAATAACATCAATTCATAGTACGTGACCATTGATTCGTATTTTTGTTTTAAGATTTTATTTATTCATTCATTCATGAGAGACACAGAGAGAGGCAGAGATATAGGCAGAGGGAGAAGCAGGCTCCATGCAGGGAGCCCGATGTGGGACTCGATCCCGGGACTCCAGGATCGTGCCCTGGGCCAAAGGCAGGCGCCAAACCGCCGAGCCACCCAGGGATCCCATTGATCTGTATGTGATCCGTAATTAATACAGTAAGGAACACGCTATTGGCTATATTATTATACAGGGATTATATGGCAATTCTATGTTACAGATGACTATCAATATGGGTGATAATTATATGAATTGTATATGACCTCTATAAATGTATTTTATGTTGGCTATAGCAATGATGTCCTACGGATATCTATGGTGTTTATCTGCTATAGGAGATACTCAGGAACTCCAATAAAAAAATATACGGGGAACAAATAAAAAGGAGATACTTAGGAAAAGAAAAGAATATGCTTTTGATATCCTGCATATTTTTACATGTACACTTAACATATCAAATACATATTCTGGGGATCCCTGGGTGGCTCAGCGGTTTGGCGCCTGCCTTTGGCCCAGGGCACGATCCTGGAGTCCCGGGATCGAGTCCCGCGTCGGGCTCCCGGCATGGAGCCTGCTTCTCCTTCCTCCTGTGTCTCTGCCTCTCTCTCTCTCTCTCTCTCTCTGTGTGTGTGTGTGTCTGTCATAAATAAATAATAAATAAATAAATAAATAAATAAATAAATAAATCTTTAAAAAATACATATTCTGTATTAGATAAATATATAGGCATATGTTCTACAAATTAAATGTATTTTATGTATTCTATAATTTATGTTACTACATTCCATATATTTCTACAGTACATATTTATAATATATAAAGTATATGTTAGTATATAGATCTATATTGCGTACAAAAACAGCACATATACTGTATATGATCTATACTTGTGATTATCTTTCTATTTCCATTTTTTTAGTTAGTTAATTTTTAAAGATGCTCTTTATTTATTCGTGAGAGACGCACAGAGAGAGAGGCAGAGACACAGGCACAGGGAGAAGCAGGCTCCATTCCGGGAGCCCCATGTGGGACTCGATCCGAGGACTCTGGGATCACACGCCCTGAGCCAAAGGCAGACGCTCAACCGCTGAGCCACCCAGGCGTCCCTATTTATACTACATTTAAAAATCTATATAAATATGTGTATTATTCGTCTAATTCAGTGACATCTAAAAGTATACATAGGTACAGTTAATACAAACGTATATGTAGATTTGTATATAAGCGATCCCCTACTATACTAATTTTTTCATTCCTTTTAGGAAATGACATTCCCTCTGGAAATGGGCAATTTCCAAAACCTGGGCTTTAGGTATCCCATGTCCCGTACCCCCCGCCTTCCTCACACCCCCCCCCTCCTGCCCCAGACCCAAAAGTTCAACAACACTCCGTTCCCAAATCTAGAAAAGGCAACAAAAACCCAGGAAGGTGAGAAGCTCTCTCTAGGACAACGGTGCCCAAGTC
Source organism: Canis lupus baileyi (assembly GCF_048164855.1). Taxonomy (NCBI): domain Eukaryota; kingdom Metazoa; phylum Chordata; class Mammalia; order Carnivora; family Canidae; genus Canis; species Canis lupus. The sequence goes on from NC_132876.1 coordinate 31,947,168, forward strand.
CTGATGCCAGTTTTAGAATGCCTCCCAGCCACTTTGTTTTTTTGAGGTTTACTGACCTGCACTCTGGCTTCAGACACATCCATGAATCTTGCAAGCTCCTGGCTGAGGGGAGAAAATCACAAGTATTCAGTATGTGGAGTTTGGGGTGAATTAAATAAAATACAGTGTATTTTGTTCCTCTCTTTAAAAAGTTTTTTTTTTTTGTTTTTTTTTGGGGGGGGGAAATGTCAGTGGCATTTTTCTGAACCAGTCTCTACACTGGAAAAAGTCACACCATTTCAGGATTTACAGCGAGATTCAGTTGACAGAGAATTTCAGGAAAGCCAAGTGTCGCGGGTAAAGGAGGCACAGTCCCCAAGAACACACGACACTCTGATGCAGTGTCTTTTAGTGTTACCAACTTGAAAATGAAGAAAAATGCCTGAGGAACTACCTCTATGGACTTTCAGTCGTTGCTCTTACCCATTTTATGGGATTAAACTAGAGCCCTAAAACAAGGTGCGGCCCATCCATCTCTCTCTCTCTCTGTCTCCCTCTCTCAGCGATGATCAAGTTGGAGTACATTGCTGCTGGGTGCTAAGGGATGGCACAAACTGCTGTTCATTCTTTGGTTGTGTTTAAAGTGTGGGTATCACTAAATTCCCCCCCCTCCTCTGTCCCCGAGCACGGCAGCAGAAACCATACCCCCCCCCCACAACACACACACACACACACACACACACACACACTGTTCTGTAATGGCTAGCTTGAGGCTTCCTTTTCTGGGGCAGTTTTCTGCCAAGCAAAATTTAAATTTAATTTCTATTCAGATTTAACTTTTATTTTTTTCAAAGATTTTACGTATTTATTTGAGAGACAGTGAGAGAGAGAGAGAGCAAGTGCACAGGAGCAGGGGCAGAAGAGAGGGAGAAGCGGACTCCCTGCCGAGCAGGGAGCCAGCCCCACTTGGGGTCCAATCCCAGGACTCTGGGATCCTGACCTCAGATGAAGAAGGCAGAAGCCTAACCCATCGAGCCACCCAGGCGCCCTCAGATTTTATTTTCAAAGAATCTCTACAGCCGGTGTGGAACTCCAACTTCCCACCCCAAATCAAGAGTCACATTCTCTACTGCCTGAGCCAGCCAGGCGCCCCCTTTTCTTTTCTTTTCTTTCTTTCTTTTTTTTTTTTTTAATTTTAAGATTTTCAAAGACCTTGAGCAAAATTTCAGGGCATGCAGAATATTCACTCATCCAGACAGTTTTTCAGCTGCAGTATTTAAAAATGTACAACGCGGGCAGCCCGGGTGTGTCAGCGGTTTAGCGCCTGCCTTCAGCCCAGGCTGTGATCCTGGAGACCGAGGATAGAGTCCCACGTCAGGCTTCCTGCGTGGAGCCTGCTTCTCCCTCAGCCTCTCTCTCTCTTTGTGTCTCTCAGGAATAAATAAAAAAAAATCTTTTTAAAATAGGACATAGCTACTTAAAAAAAATGTACAAGTTGGTGCAGGGGCCCTACGGTGAGCGTAGAGATTCCTTCAACCCAATAAGATTTTAGAAATCAGCGCAGAAATACTTGAGGACGAGAGGACTGATCAGGATTTCATTCATTCATTCATTCATTCATTCATTCGACACACACACACACACACACACACACACACACACACACAGAGAGGGAGGCAGAGACACAGGCAGAGAGAGAAGCAGGCTCCATGCAGGGAGCCCACGTGGGGCTCCATGCCGGGTCTCCAGGATCACGCCCTGGGCGGAAGGCGGCGCCAAACCTCTGAGCCACCCGGGCTGCCCTGCCGCGATCAGGATTTTAAACCACCTTAGTAGGTAGGACCCTAAGCCGGTTGCGCCCTCCGCCCCCCTCGCCTCTCGCCCACGGTGTTCGGCGGGACTTGTTTATGTCACCAGCTGGTGGACGCGCTGGCCCGAGCACATGGGCTTAACTTCCGCCGTCGCCGCCCTGGCCCCGCCCCCGGAGCGCTGGGCTCCCGACAACCGCCCGAGGCCGAGCCCGGAGCCCCAGTGCCCAGCCGGCCCCCCGCCGCCTCGAGGCCGGTAGCTTAGACTTCAGCCTCGAGGAGAGAGACGGGTGATAACCGGCCCCGGGCCCTCCCGCTCCCCGGCGCCCCGCGGGGCAGCCGGCTTACCGCGTAGGCGCGCTGGGGTACTGGGTGCGCTGGAACACGCTCTCCAGCTCATGCAGCTGCACGCGGCTGAACACGATGCGCTGGCCCGCCTGCTGCCCGTTGCCCGGCAGGGGACACGCGACGGTGGCCTGGGGCGGCCGCCCTGGCGCTGGGCCCTGGTCGCCGTGCCCCTGGGGGGTCCCGTCGCCCGCCGGCAGTGGAAATCCCGCGGCCTCGTCACCCATTGCCTCCTCGCCGTCGCGCTGGCCTTCACCGTCACGGTCGCGCTGGCCCTGACCGTCGTCACCGTCGCGCTGGCCCTGACCGTCACCGTCGCGCTGGCCCTGACCGTCACCCTCGCCGTCACCGTCACCGTCACCGTCACCCTCGCCGTCAGCTGCCTCCATGACCTGGTCTGCTCCCCCGCCGTGGTCAGGTGTGAACTCGGCCGCCGCTCCCTCGTGGGTCAGCGACATGGCCACAGGCTGGGTTTCTGCAAAGGAGGAAAGCCACACGGAGAGATCAGGGCATCGGAGCCTAGGCTGTGGGAGGCGGGAGGCAAGGGGCAGCAGCATCTGCGGGGCGTCGGGCCTGCTCCCCTCGCCCAGGGAACCTTCGTTTCTGGGGCTTGATGGAGGCACGTGTCCCAACCGGCACCGACCCTGCGGCTCTTCCCCGCCCTCGTCGACTCCCGGGCCGAGGAAGCCCATGACTTCGTCCCTGCGTCGGCTCAGAGGCTCCATAGCCCTCGCGCTGTTCCCTGCAGATCCCGCGCGGGGTCCTCCTGGATCCGTGGGTCGGGCGCAGAGAGGTGCCGCGCCGCCAGGCTCCCACGGAGCGGTCCTCGCGCTGTCAGGTTCCCCCCGCTTCTGAGCAGACGGCCTCTCTCTATCTATATACACCCCCTCCGGAGCGGGGCGGGGTGGGCTCGCCGAGGTGCGCATGCGGCTGGGCTTGGTACCCCCCGGGCGGTGCACTTGCAGGGAGAGCTCCGGTGGGGAGCACTTTCTTTGCCCAGTGCATCCGTCGGTCAATGCCTAGCGAGACAGGTTGAGTCTTCTTCAAGTCCCAGCTAGGCTCATGCGCCCCAAATCTGGGGAGGCTGAGAGGCAGACCTCCCCCTAGCTCTGGAGCCCTTGCAGAAGAAGTGTTGGGAGAATGTCTCTTGGGCCGGCCCTGCGTATCCAGCGGCGGCGACTAGGCAGGGAATAGGCATCCGACGAATGTCACGGGCTCCGAGGTGCCACTTGGAGGTTTTTCTGTGAGGCGCCTCAAGTCAGAGCCCGCCAGACTCCCCCTTCCCCCCCGCCCCCCCGCCAGACTCCCGGGTACCCGAGAACAGAAGCTTGGGCTCGGCTCTTCTGAGCGTGCCTGGTGCTCAGACGCGCACTATGCACAGAAAACCGAGCTTGCGCCTTGAGAATGTCCGGCGCCTCTAGAATTTGAGTAATTTGAGCCCGTCTCGGTACAGGGCTCCGAACCCGCACAGCGCTCAGGGCGTTCCTGGTCTGCTGGAACTGTACGAGCTCCGGCTTGGTGGCGTTTTTCCCAGGCCTTTGGCTCAAACCTTTGTTTCTCTCATTGCAACCATGGATCCTGAATCCCGTTTGGGCTCAGCGTCTATGCCTCTGCCCAGATGCTCTAGACAAGCATGCATGTATGCCCCTTAGGGTGGGACCCTTGGGATCTGGGTGATGACCCACCCACTTTCTTGCCACCGTTTCTCCCCCACCCCTTTCCCTCCTCCCCTTAGTTTTTCTTCGTGTGTGTGTGTGTGTGTGTGTGTGTGTTTCAAAGATGTTATTTATATATTCATGAGAGACACAGAGAGAGAGGAGGCAGAGACACAGGCAGAGGGAGAAGCAGGCTCCGTGCAGGGAGCCCGACGTGGGACTCGATCCCGGGACCCCAGGATCGCGCCCCGGGACCGACGACGGCGGCCCTAAACCGCTGAGCCACCGGGGCTGCCCCCAGAGCTGTTTTACAGATGCCCCAGCACTTTTGTTAGTATCCTGAATTTTGAACATAGATTCCAACAACGGGTCCTGTGCCGGACAACGGACTTGACTTACCCTACGTTTACCGCACAGCCTCACTCCTCCAACTCCATTTGAAATCAGAAGCTGGGCAGCCCGGGTAGCTCGGCGGTTTAGCGCCGCCTTCGGCCCAGGGCCTGATCCTGGAGACCTGGGATCCAGTCCCACGTCGCGCTCCCTGCATGGAGTCGGCTTCTCTCTCTGCCTGTGTCTCTGCCTCTCTCTCTGCCCCCACCCCCACCCCCGTGTATTTAAATAGATAAAAGATCTTTAAATAAATTGAAATCAGAAGCTGCCTCATTTCTGTGGGCTCCTAAAACGCATCTCGGGCCCTAGGTGCCTCACTAACTGTGCCTAAGGGGATGGAAGCGCGCCCCTTGCCCCGTGCTCCTGCAGGAGGGGCAAGAAACTAACTACAAAAGGTCTGTGGACCGATTCATTTTCAAAGAGGCGGTAAGGGATGGCAGTAGGACTGCCTCCTCCTGGCTCACACCCAATGTTTCCTCCCCAGGTTGGCCCCTCGTTGGGTGCCACAGGCGCCCACCCCACCCCACGCCCTCTTGGCCCGACTGGACCCAAGGCACAACTGTGGACTTGAGATCAGTTACTGCGTGAGAGACCTACAAGGGTTTTCCTCCTCTTGGTGTTCCACTACCTACGATATCTGTGGCGGCTTCCGTGGCAGGTTCTTTCCTGTCTCAGGGCGCCACGGAGCGTTCACTCCCGGGTGCTCTCCTTCAGTCACTCACGGGAGCCTGGCCATGCATCGCCCTACCTGGGCATCGGTTGTGGGTAGCGTTTACTTGTTAAAATGTTTACTTAACCTTCTTCACACGTCGCACATTTTAAAACCGGAATGGAGCATCATCCTCAGCAAAAACAGCCACGACTCATGGTTCCGTGGGCCGGCGTCATGGGAGGGGGCTCTGGAGCCAGTCGGCCGCAACCTGCACCCCGGCTCGCTCACCCCTTGTTAGCTGGCTAACCTGTGGAGCTGCTTATTCTCACTTTACCCTGGTTTCCCCTTCTGTAAAAGGATAGCAGCGACAACTACCTCACCAGGGTGTGGCCGAACTCACCGAGACGACAAAAATCACACATTCCCGGTGGCCATACCTTGCCCGTCGCACATGTCCGATTTCAGTCCATTTGTGTTTTTTTCATTAACGAGGGTCCGTGAGAGCAGCGAGGTGATGGTCACCCACTGGCAGATGGCAATGAGGACAGCACGCTATCCTGTGACTATCAGGTCTGTCTTTGCCCTACCTGTCTTTGGGGGGGACTTTCTGTTTTTCTGATTTTTTTGAAGTCCTCTCCACACCCAGTGTGGGGCTGGGGGCCGGTGACTGCAAGACCAAGAGTCGCCCGCTCCACCCGCTGAGCCACCCGGTCTCATTGTACCCCCGTAGGCTTCAGTCCATAAACCTCTTTGGCTGCTGTGTTTACAGGGCCCTCTGCCAGGCAGCGTGGGGAGCGTCTCTGGTCCAGACTCCGCCGCCGCCGCCGCCGCCGCCGCCGTGCATCCTGCCCCTCCCAGGCTGGGGAGAGACATCAGCCCACCTGAGGGAAAGAAGCAGAGACTGATGGGAGTCCCACCACCTCTAACTGGCTCTGTCTGTGTCCCAGGTAAATAAATCAGCTGACATCTCTATGCGGCGTCCCATGCCGCCCCTCTGTAGCATGGGGCTCCTCGTGCTGGCCCCTGCTCTCCTGAGCTGTGCCATTTCCATTGATTGACACAGGGCCCACGGGGAGGGCTCAGACACCTGGAGCTGACGCTGGAGCTAAGAAGGGGTCAGGACCACGTGGGGTCAGGCTGCACCTGGGCCCTCACCGGGATCGGAGGTGCCGGCCCGGGAGCCTCGCCCCTGCTCCTGAGCGGCTATGACCTCCTGTGAGTGCTCACTGTGCCCCAGGGCCTGGCTCTCAATCCTACTACTGCCCCGAGGAGGGAAGGGGGTTTGGGTGGCTGGGGGCGGTGGAGGCCTCACTTTTTTTTCTTAACCAAGGCAGTGAAGGCCTAGAGAGTGTCCGTGACTTTGACAAGGTGCAGAGCTTGGTGGAGGTGGGGCAGGATACAAACCTCTGAAGAGACTGTTCCTCGCAGCCACGGGTAGAAGCACATTGGGCTTTTGGGGAGCAGTGGGGGTTTCCCTTACACCTCAGAGGGAGTCCAAGTTCCGCAAATGCTAAGCAGGCCGTGCATGGAACCTCAGTGCAAGGGGGTAGTAGGAGCAGCCCCAGGAGGGAAGAAGCATACAGCTCATCTCAGGGGGACCCAGACACAGCCAGGGTGGCTCTGGAGTGTGACCTGGAGAGGAAGCTAGAGAGGTGTCTGCAGAGAACTCTGTAATACTGAGGGGCACGTAGAGTTTACATGTTAGGTGGGGGGGGGGGTGAATTCAAGGAGGGCGTTGGAACGTGTGTGTGTGTCTGGGATGATGGTTAACGTGAGAGAGTTTGGGGCCAGGGGGAGCCCTGGCGGAAGCAGTGTTTTAGGATGAGTTTCTAGGAGGCGATTCTCTCAGCTGGTTCTTGGTTCAGTTCCTTGCGGTTAGTGGGGGGGGTGGGTGGGCACCCAGGTCCAGAGCCAGAGTCCCTGCTCGGAGGCCACCGCTGTCCACCAGGTACATCGGAGGTCCCCTTGAGTTGGAATGTAAAATTCTGTGTGTGTAGTGGCATCTGTCTAAGTCACGTGTGCACTTGCATGGGCTCGAGTGGAGACGGTGCCCCTCACCACCCGCTCCCACCTCAAGAAATCTTCTAGGGAAGACCAGGGAATTGAGGAAAGTAAGCAGGCCCTGGACTTGGAGCGCTTGCATCTGGTTTCAGGGCACAGTTTCACTCCTTCCGCTTTCCTGCTATCCGCTCACTATGTGACACTGGCAGGCCTGACTGTCTCTCGCCGCCTCTTCCCCAACCGAAAATAGGGCAACTATTCCTGTTACTACCAGGGTTCACTAAAATAATGGTAATCACCTCACAGAATTCTTATGAAGTACGGAAAGATGGTTTCCCTTTCTCTCTCCTTTCTTCTCTCTTTTCTCTCTCCCCCCTCCCCTTCCTCCCTCCTTTCTTCCTTCCTCCATCATCTACTCCTGTCTTCTCCGTCCCTCCCTCCATTCTTTCCTTTCATCTTCCTCTCCTCTGCCCATACTTCTCTTCTGGCTGTGATCATTTAAAAGAAACTCAAGGGCGGGGCACCTGGCTGCCTCAGGCAGTGGAGCATGGGACTCTCGATCTCCAGGTGGTGTGTTTGAGGCCCCTGTTGGCTGTCGAGATTACTTAACAAACAAAAGCAAAAACCAAACAAACAAACAAAAACAACCTTTTAAGAAATGAGTGAAACTCAAGACAGTATGTCTTTTCATCTCTACACTTTTATAGTATGGAGTTTCCAAAAAACTTAGACACTTCACCTCCATAGCCACAGCGCAATCCGAGCCTCGAAATAGCAGCAACAATCTGTTGGAGGGATGCCTGGGTGGCTCAGCGGTTGAGCGTCTGCCTTTGGCCCAGGGCGTGATCCCGGGGTTCCGGGTTCGAGTCCCGCATCGGGCTTTCTGCATGGAGCCTGCCTCTCCCTCTGTCTGTGTCTCTGCCTCTCTCTCTCTCTCTCTCTCTCTCCTGTGTCTCTCACGAATATATAAATAAAATCTTTAAAAACAACAACAATCTGTTGGAATCATGGCCCAGTTGCCTACATTTAGAGTTTTCTGATTGCCTAAAAAGTAACTTTTTACAGGTGGTATTTTTAGAATTTAAGAGGCACCTGGGTGGCTCAGTCGGATAAGCGTCTGCCTTTGGCTCAAGTCATGATCTTGGGGTCCTATGGGACCAGTGGAGCTCCCCGCTCAGCAGGGAGCCTGCGTCTACCTCTCCCTCTGCAGCTCCGCCTGCTTATGCTTTCTCTCTCTCTCTCTCCTCTCCTCTCCTCCCCTTTCTGTCTCTCTGTCAAATAAATAAACTCTTTTTAAACATTTCTAGAACTGAAGATTTATTGTGTCTGCAGTGATAAAATATGGAAGTCTTGGGAGGCATCTGCGCGTAGAATTCTAGCCTTCAGGGGGTGAGGGTGAAATCAGAGATAGCTCCAATTTAACTATTACTGCTGATGATTGCAAGTGGCAATAAAGCACTGCAGATTTTGTGTTCTCTGCCCTATCTCAGGGCACCGTGGACCCTTCAGGTTTGTTCCAGGGAGCTGTATCATTTGGCTGCTGAATCCCAGTCTGCAGGAGCCTGGTACTGCAGGTTCCTCTGCTATACTGAAGTGTTAAGAGTAAAATTCCATGGATTTTTTTCTTTAAATTATGTCTGTTACATTAGTGCATTATGACAAAATGACCACGGTTAGTGGCTCCATGTGGTGAATATATATATATATATATATATACACACACATACTTAAATATGTGTATGTATGTATGTATGTATCTATCTATCTATCTATCTATCTATCTATCTATCTATATAATGGAATATCATTTGGGCTTTAAAAATTAGGAAATGTCATTTATAAAAACTTGGATGAACCTGGAGGAAGTTATTTTGAATTATTAAATAAGCCAGACACAGAAAGACAACCTGCATGATCCCATTTATATATGAAATCTAAAAAAATCCAACTCCTAGGGACCCCTGGGTGGCTCAGTGGTTGGGCGCCTGCCTTCAGCTCCGGGAGCGATCCTGGGGTCCCAGGATCGAGTCCCACGTCGGGCTCCCTGCATGGAGCCTGCTTTTCACTCTGCCTGTGTCTCTGCCTCTCTCTCTCTCTCTCTCTCTCTGTCATTCATGAATAAGGAAATAAAATCTTTAAAGAAAAATAAATAAAAGAATTCAACTCCTAGAAGCAGAGTGCAGAATGGTGGTTTTAGGAGTTAGGGTTTAGGGAAAACGTGGAGATGTTGGACCAAGGGTATCAAATTTCAATTATGCAACATTATTACGTTCTGGAGATTGAATGTACAGCATGGTGATTTCGTTAAAAACATGGTCTTGATACTTGAGATTCACTAAGAGAGTGGATCTTAAGTGTTGTTACCAGAAATAAAAGGCAACCAGGGAGGTGATAGGTATGTTAATTCCCTTGATTTTGGCAATCTTTTCACGATGTATACATACATCAAAATATCAAGTTGTAACTTTAAATATTTGAAATTTTAATTTGTCTTTTATACCTCAATAAAGCTGAAAAAAATTTTTCTTCTTTTTTTTAAAGATTTTATTTATTTATTCATGACAGACACAGAGAGAGAGAGAGAGGCAGAGACACATGCAGAGGGAGAAGCAGGCTCCATGCAGGGAGCCCGACGTGGGACTCAATCCCGGAACTCCAGGATCACACCCTGGGCTGAAGGCAGGTGCTAAACCGCTGAGCCACCCAGGGATCCCCGGAAAAAACTTAAAATAGACACAAATAGAGGAGAGGGGAGAAGCTGATAAATAACACCAGGTGAGGGAAGACATTTAAAAGAACATCGAGGGCGCCTGAGTGGCTCAGTGGTTGAGCTTCTTGGGATCCAGTCCGCCTTGGCCTCCACCACCACCACCACCACCCCTCCCCAGTCTGCTTTTCCCTCTGCCTCTGTCTCTGCCTCTCTCTCTGTGTGTGTGTGTGTGTGTGTGTGTGTGTGTCTCATGAATAAAATCGTTTTAAACATAAAAGAATACCTACAGCAATAATAATAGGAAAAACAGCTAACCATCCTTAGAGGAATATAGCTAAGTTTATAGAGCGCTTAGGAAGGTCTTTTGTTCTACTCTGCTGCTTTAACTCTCCACCCTCCCCAACTCACAACAAAGAATTCGCATTCATAAATGGTGTTATTATCTCAAGCCAGAGATGTTTGTTCATCATCCCATAAGCAGTGGTCGAGTGCCTCCTTAGTGCCAGGCACTTTGAGTTCTGTGATGAATAAAACAGAGCTCCTAGAGTACACGTGTCATGATGGGCAACTGAATCATGTATAGAATTGTTGAATCACTATATCCTACACTTGAAACTAATACAACATTGTATGTTAACTATACTGGAATTAAAATAAAAGAACTTTAAAAAAATAGGACTCCTTACTTCCATGAGCTTTAATCTAGTGGCAAAAAATAATTATATATATAATTATATATATATGTGTATATCTATATATATATATACACACACACACATACTCTGGAAAGATAACATAGAACAAGTAAATTCCTAATGTGGAGGGGATCTGGCTGCAGCATCTGTCACCCCACTGATCACCAGGGTTGATTCGTCTGATCTGGCTGGAAAAAAGAAGAAAGGAAAGAAAAAAAGAAAGAAAGAAAGAAAAGAAAGGAAAGAAAGAGAGAGAAAAGAAAGAAAGAAAGAAAGAAAGAAAAGAAAAAGAAAGAAAGAAGAAAGAAAGAAAGAAAGAAAGAAAGAAAGAAAGAAAGAAAGAAAGAAAGAAAGAAAGAGGAAATTAAAATTAAAATGAGTAAATTCTAGTAGGTGGGAGCTCCCTGGCCGCGTCTGCTCCAATTCGGGAGGTGGCAGGTCCCTTACGAAGGGACTTGAGTAAGAGTGAGGATCTAAGGATCTAGGGATTTATAAGGGCTTGTCCTAGATGGATTGAAGACGAGGAGGAAACCGAGTGCAAGGCAGGCAGAAAACGCCCAAATAGGATCAGTCCAGAGCGGGATGAATGGTGAAGGGGCCTCTGAAGGCAGGCGGGCTCTTGGGGGCCACGATGCCTGCCCTCTCTCCTCGCCCGGGAGGCCAGGCCCCGCCGTCGCCCCCAACTCGCAGGCGCGCGCGGGCTCCGCGGCGGGGGCCGAGGCGAGGGCGTGCCCCGCGGTGCGCAGGGCGGGCCCTGGAGAGCGAGGCCGCGGACGGATCGGCAGGACCGGTGTGGGGAGCCTGGGGCGAGGCCGCCCCCCCGACGGCTCAGCTGCGCGGGGGACAGCAGCGGGCCCGCGGGGAGCGGGCGGGCCGGCTGCGCTCCGCCCTCTTGGAGCAAATGCGACGCTGCCGCTCGGAGTCCCGAGTCCGGAGTCCGAAGCCTCGGGCTCGGGGCGGTGAAAAGCGGCCACTGGAGCCGCTGTTGCCGCGAGCGGTGCCCTGGCTTCCGGGCTTCGATGCCACCCAGATGGATCTGCCCCCCGCAGAGACTTGGGACCAGCGCCGCAAAGTCCACGGGCCCTTAGGGCGGGCTCCTGCCCCGACGGGAGCCGCTGTGTGCATCCGCGCAAATGCGCCACGGAGCCAACGAGATCCCCGCATCCTTCCGGATGCTCAGGAGCCTCTTGGAGTCTACGCTGAACAGGACACCGCGTCTTTTCTCAGCCAGCTGCCCGAAATGACGGAAGGGAAGGGCGATGGGCCACAGGACACTTCACAGAGAGCCAGTTGGACAGGACAGTCAATTCATCAGCTTTTGCATTAAGGTGTGCGCGTGCGTGTATCACGTGTTCCATAATATAGGGTGCGTGCTCCGTCGTGTATAGATGCGTTTGTGTGTGTATATATATATGTATATACGCATGTAATATGCGAATGGCTCAAGTTGAAGTCCAAGTTTTTTCCAAAGGTTTATTATTATTATTATTATTATTATTATTATTATTATTTAATGAGCGACACACACACAGAGGCAGAGACACAGGCAGAGGAGGAGCAGGCTCCGTGCAGGGAGCCCCACATGGGACTCCATCCCAGGTGTCCGGGATCACGCCCCGGGCTGCAGGCGGCGCTAAACCGCTGAGCCACCGGGGCTGCCCGCAAGTTTCTTAATCTCTCCTGAATTCAAAGAAAACTCTCTCTCGGGGCGCCTGGGTGGCTCAGTGGTTGAGCATCTGCCTGTGGCTCGGGACATGATCCCCAGTTCTGGGGATCGAGTTCGCATCGGGTTCCCTGCGGGGTGCCTGCTTCTCCCTCTGCCTGTGTCTCTGCCTCTCTCTGTGTGTGTCTCTCATGAATGAATGAATGAATGAATAAATAAAATCTTAAAAAAAAGAAAAAAGAAAAATCTGAATAGAATGGGGAAAAATTACCAAGTATTGAAAATATTTTCTATGGAAATGGCAGTATGTTTATATTACAGTTGCATTATTTAGTAGAAAAATACAGGAGGCTGAATTACATTTTTAAAAATATTGTATTTATTTATTTGACAGAGACTATGAGAGAGAGAGACAGAGAGAGCACAAGCATGGGAGTGGCAGAGAGAGGGAGAGGGAGAAGCAGGCTCCCTGCTGATCAGGGAGCCCAGTGTGGCGATCCATCCCAGGGCCTCGGGATCAGGACCTGAGTGGAAGGCAGATGCTTAACTGCCTGAGGCACTCAGGCGCCCTGAATTGCAGCTTCTAAAAGATTTTATTTATTTACTTGAGAGACGGAGTGCACAAGCTGGGGGCGGAGGGGCAGAGGGAGAGGGAGAAGCAGGCTCCCCACTGAGCAGGGAGCCCAATGTGGGGCTCCATCCCAGGCCCCTGAGATTATTTGACCCAAGCCAAAGGCAGGCAATCAACCAGTTGAGCCTCCCAGGTGGTCCTTTTTTTTTTTTCTTTTAGATACTTAAGAACATCTTAATTACAGATAAACAACAATATATTTTTCAATAAGAATGTCCCATGCAGAGGATCCCTGGGTGGCTCAGCAGTTAGGCGCCTGCCTTGGGCCCAGGGCGTGATCCTAGAGTCCTGGGATCGAGTCCCATGTCGGCCTCCTTGCATGGGGCCTGCCTTCTGCCTGTGTCTCTGCCTCTCCTCCTCCTCCTCTCTCTCTCTGTGCATCTCTCATGAATAAAATCTTTTTTTAAAAAAAAAAAAAAGAATGTTCTATGCAATTTTTGGGATATACTTCTACGAAAAGATTATTTGTTGCTTATTTGAAATTCACATATAAGGGAAAGTTCTGCACCTTATCTGCGAATGGAAGTTTACTTCTGGATCTTGAAAATCAACAAGATTAAAATATTGAGGGCAGCCCAGGTGGCTCAGCGGTTTAGCGCCATCCTGGCCCCAGGGCGTGATCCTGGAGACCCGGGATCGAGTCCCACGTCGGGCTTCCTGCGTGGAGCCTGCTTCTCTCTCTCTGCTTGTGTCTCGGCCTCTGTGTGTGTGTGTGTGTGTCTCTCATGAATATATAAATACAATCTTTTTTGATTAAAATATTGATGCATTTAGGGGCACCTGGGTGGCTCAGTGGGTTAACCGTCTGCCTTTGGCTCAGGTTATGATGTCAGAGTCCTGAGATTGAGCCCCACGTTGGGCTCTGTGCTTGGCGGGATGTCACCTCCCTCTCCCTCTGTGTGCACATGCGCGCTCCCTCTGTCTCTCCCTCTCTCTCAAATAAATAAGAAATCTTCTTAAAAATAAAATATTGATACATTTAAAATCTTTTGAATTTCTGTTCTTTCATTCTTTTATATAATACCTTTAGTCATAAATGGTAATTGGCATTATGAAATTTCAGGGAATTCATAGAGGTCCAAAGCAGAAAGATCAAATCTACTCACAGCTCAGGAAGAAAAAATACTCTTGGTATTGGTGATACTCAGTCTTGCTTGATATCCTCAAGGATATTCCTACACACACAAGGATAAAGAAGAGGGGTGAATGGATGCACGTATGTATAGAGAGAATCTAATAAGGCTGGAATCATACTGTATGTGCTTTGAGAAATAAAAAAGTATTACAGTTAAATTTTACTGCATTTAGTAGAAGAAAAAGAAACCTAGGAGACTGAAAAAACTGCTGAGCTTCAGGAAATTGTTTCCTGACCAACAAGAGACAATTAGTTCCCTAAAATCCCCTTTTTCTTCTCCAGAGCACTCTGAACTTCCCAATCTGTTACCTTGTCTCCGAAGCATAATATTTTCTTAAGACTCTCCCCGAGATGCCCACTTATCATGAAGAACAGCTACAAAATGTTCCAGCAAGTATGATCAGGTCCTGTGGGGTCTGATTCATCACCAGAGGGCCTCCTGTCCTGGTCACTCAGATGTCTTCGTCCTCAGTGCTCAGAAATTTGAGATCAAAACCAGGTGAGTGAAAAATAAATAATAAAATTTTTTAAAAAAAGAACGAGGCAAGTGGCGTGAGAACTAAAGAAACTCAGAGGGACGCCTGGGTGGCTCAGCGGTTGAGCATCTATCTGCCTCCGGCTCAGGGCGTGATCCCCCGGGTCTGGGATTGAGTCTCGCATCGGGCTCCTTGGGGGGAGCCTGCTTCTCCCTCTGCCTGTGTCTCTGCCTCTCTCTCTCTCTCTCTCTCTCTCTCTGTCTCTCATGAAAAATAAATAAATAAAATCTTTAAAGAAAATAAAGAAACTCACAGAGGGGGACACAGAAGGGAGAGAACAAAGCATGTACGAGAGCAGGGCTTATAAACAGAAGTAGGAGGGTAGAATAATGGCATCCTAGGATGGTTAGCTTTTGTAGGTTCTTTTTTTTTTCTTTTTAAGATTTTTATTTATTTACTGTATTTATTTTTTTTAATCTCTTAAAGATTTTATTTACTTATGAGAGGCACGGAGAGAGAGATTGGGATTCTGCTTGGGATTCTCTCTCTCCCTCTCCTCTGCCCCTCCTTCCACTCATGTTCTCTTTCTCTCGCTCTCTCTCTCAAATGAATAAATAAATCTTTGAAAAATTTAAAAACAAAACAGAACATGTTTTCTTAGGGGTGCCTGGCTGGCTCAGTCAGAAAAGCATGGGACTCTTTGATATCAGGGTTGTGAGTTCAAGCCCCACGTTGGCTGCAGAGAACACTTAAATAAATAAAACTTAAAAAAAAAAAAAGCCCCAAAGCATGTTTTTCATTACGTGAAATGTCAGGCATACGCAAAAGCAGAGAGAATCCCAACAATATGCATCTTTTAAAGATTTTATTTATTCATGAGAGGCACGGAGAGAGAGAGAGAGAGAGGCAGAGACAGAGACACAGGCAGAGGGAGAAGCAGGCTCTGTGCAGGGAGTCCGACGTGGGACTCATTCCCGGGGTCCCCAGGATCAGGCCCTGGGCTGAAGGCAGGCGCTAGGCACTAAACCGCTGAGCCACCCGAGGTGCCCTATTTATTTACTTTAAAGAGAGCAAGAGCACAAGCGGAGGGAGCGGCAGAGGGAGATGGAGAGAGAGAATTTCAAGCAGACTCTGCTGATTAAGGAGCCTGATTTGGGGCTCCATCTCATGACCCCGAGATCCTGACCTGAGCCAAAACCAAGAGTCAGATACTTAACCGACTGAGCCACCCGGGCACCCCAGGTGTTGGTTGGTTGGTTGGTTGGTTGGTTTCTTTCTTTCTGACTTTCTTCGATGATGTTCTTCTGCTCCAGACAATGAAAATTGTTTAATGTTAGCTTATCCTGCAAAGGTTGCAACCTGGCAGCTGCAGCCTGACTCTAGTCCACAGACCTCTTTTAGATAGCTGGCACACTTTTCAATAAGACCTATTTCAGTTAGTTATAACAGTTAAAGAAATGGAAGGTTTCATATAGACGTTTGGAGTTGGGGCCAATCTTGAAAAAAAACCCGGAAAATCTGGCCATCTTGGCCCAACATTCCCCTGCAGCACAGTGAGCTGGGACTGAGTACAGGCCGTCCCCTTTGAAAGAGATGTGTTCTTCCTCAGTTTGCCCGTCTCCACTCTCCTTGCTGTTATGTTACCTGCCTTCATCGGCATTTGAGTTGGTAACTCCAGCCATTAAAGAACATGTTGTTTAGAGGCGCCTGGGTGGCTCAGTTGAACTGTCGAGCATCCGACTCTTGGTTTTGGCTCCGGTCATGATCTCAGGATCGTGAGATTGGGCTCGGAGCTCAGCGCACAGTCTGCTTGGGATTCTCTCTCTCCCTCTCCTCTGCCCCTCCTTCCACTCATGTTCTCTTTCTCTCGCTCTCTCTCTCAAATGAATAAATAAATCTTTGAAAAATTTAAAAACAAAACAGAACATGTTTTCTTAGGGGTGCCTGGCTGGCTCAGTCAGAAAAGCATGGGACTCTTTGATATCAGGGTTGTGAGTTCAAGCCCCACGTTGGCTGCAGAGAACACTTAAATAAATAAAACTTAAAAAAAAAAAAAAGCCCCAAAGCATGTTTTTCATTACGTGAAATGTCAGGCATACGCAAAAGCAGAGAGAATCCCAACAATATGCATTCATCTCTCAGTTTCAACAATTATTCAGAACCAGCCTTGTTTCATCAATACCCTCACCAATTCAACACACTTGCATATGCCCCTGGATTATTTTGATGCAAATCAAGACATCACATAGTTTTCATCTGGAGATATTCCAGTGTCTCTAAAAGAACGAGAATGTGTAATTTCTAATCATGCCTCTTTCCGTTATGCCACGTATGCCATAGGTTATACTGTGGTGATAGGATATTTTATGCAATAATAGTAGTGAATTCTTTTGAAGATTTTTATTTATTGGGACGCCTGGGTGGCTCAGCGGTGAGGTGTCTGCCTTCATGCTCAGGCCATGATCCCGGAGTCCTGGGATCGAGTCCCGCATCGGGCTCCCTGCATGGAGTCTGCTTCTCCCTCTGCCTCGCTTTCTGTGTCTCTCGTGCATAAATAAATAAATGAGAGAGAGGCAGAGACATAGGCAGAGGGAGAAGCAGGCTCCCTGCGGGGAGCCAGATGTGGGAATTGATCCCAGGTCCCCAGGACCACGACCTGAGCTAAAGGCAGATGCTCAACCACTGAGCCACCCAGGTGCTCCTAAAAATAAAATCCTAAAAAAAAAAAAGAAAAAGAAAAAGAAAAAAGAAAAGAAAAAAGTTATTTTCCAAACATGGCTAATTATTTCTCACCAAATAGTTTTTTTTTTTTTTTTCAGATAGATTAGCCTGGGTGCTGTCTTCAGTCACTTGCATGCATCTTGCAAGCTCCTTTCTGAGGTGAGCAACCCACAAATATTCAGTATTTGGAGCTAGAGGAAATGAAATTCATCATCTTCAGTTCATGCATGCTTTTAAATACCTACTCCCAGTGGGGTGCCTGGGTGGCTCAGTCAGTTGAGCCTCTGACTCCTGATTTCAGCTCAGGTCATGATCTCAGGGTTGTGACATCAAGCCCTGCATCCGGCTCAGGGTGGAGTCCGCTTGAGATTCTTTTCATTTGCCCCTCCCTCTGCTCTCTGGCTCTCTGGCTCTCTCACTCTCTCTCAAATAAATAAATAAATCTTTAAAATAAATAAATAAATGATTACCTATTCCAGGGGCACCTGGCTGTCTGTCGGTAGAGCATGTGACTCTCGATCTCAGGGTTCGTGAGCTTGAGCTCCGTGTTGTGGGGTTGAGTTTACTTTTAAATAAATACGTACAGGGCAGCCCTGGTGGCTTAGCGCAGCCTTCTGCCCAGGGCCTGATCCTGGGGTCCCGGGATCGAGTCCCACACCGGGCTCCCTGCATGGAGTCTGCTTTTCTCCCTCTGCCTGTGTCTCTGCCTCTCTCTCTCTGTCTCTGTCTCTCATGAATAAATAAATAAAATCTTAAAAAAAAAAGAAGGAAAACCCTTAAAAAAAATACAGACAGACAGAGAGATTTACCTATTCCACCACACTCTCTCCTGGTACATTGTTTTGTAATATTCAGATTGAGGCCTTGCTTTAGGGATGTTTTTTTTTCTCCACACTAAGTTTTTTTTTAAATATTTTATTCATTTATTAATGAGAGGCAGAGACACAGGCAGAGGGAGAAGCAGGCTCCCTGCAGGGAGCCCAATGTGGGACTCGATCTCGGGTCTCCAGGATCACGCCCTGAGCCAAAGGCAGACCCTTAACCGCTGAGCCACCCATGCATCCCAAAACCTCAGGATTCCCGGTAAATGATACCTTTTGCACAATTTTTAAAAATAAAAATTAATTATTATTAACAAATTATCAAAAAATTTTTATTTATTATTTTTAAAGATTTTGTTTATTCATGAGACACAGAGAGAGACAGAGAGAGAGAGAGAGAGAGAGAGGCAGAGACTTAGTATGAGGGAGAAGCAGGCTCCCCCCAAGGAGCCTGATGTGGACTCGATCCCAGGACCCCGGGATCATGACCTGAACCAAAGGTGGATGCTCAAGCACTGAGCCACCCAGGGGTCCAAATTATCAAAATTTTAAAGAGAGACGGAATCTGATCCTTCACTTACACAACTGGCCACTCCTTACTCTTCTCACCATGATTTTAGTCAAACACGGTTTACAAAAACCTAGGTAGCATCAGGCTAGCATTTCCCTGCTTGATTTTTTTTAAAAGAATTTTAAATAAATAAATAAATAAATAAATAAATAAATAAATAAATAATTTTTAGGGGCGGCCCCGGTGGCGCAGTAGTTTAGCAGCGCCTGCAGCCCCGGGTGTGATCCTGGAGACCCGGGATCGAATCCCACATCGGGCTCCCTGCATGGAGCCTGCTTCTCTCTCTGCCTGTGTCTCTGCCTCTCTCTCTCTCTGAATAAATGAAATCTTTAAAAAATAACTTTTTATGATTCATTTTTTTAAGGGCAGCCTGGGTGGCTCAGCAGTTTGGCGCCTGCTTTCGTCTCAGATCATAATTTTGGGGTCCGAGGATGAGCCCCATGTTGTCCTTCCCTTTGCTTGTGCTGACTCTCTCAAGTAAATAAAATCTTTTTATTTTAATTTTTAAAAGATTTTATTTATTTATTCATGAGAGGCAGAGACATAGGCAGAGGGAGAAGCAGGCTCCCTTCAAGGAGCCAGATGCAGGACTCTATCCTAGGTCCTGAGCCAAAGGGAGACACTCAACCACTGAGCCACCCGGGTGCCCCAAATAAAATCTTTTTTTCTTTTTAAAAATCTTTTATTTTAAAGATTTTATTTACTTATTCATGAGAGACTCTGAGAGAGAGATAGAGAGGCAGAGACACAGGCAGAGGGAGAAGCAGGCTCCATGCAGGGAGCCTGATACGGGACTCGATTCCAGGGCTTCGGAATCACGCCCTGGGCTGAAGGCAGCTCTAAACCGGTGAGCCACGAGGGCTGCCCTCAATTTAATTCTTAGACTAGCTAGAAGACTTTGAAAGCTAGCGGGCAAAATTTTTCCTTCCCTGCACCGTCCTGCATCTCTTTTATTTGACAATAAGTAGAATTTTATTTTTTCCTGTTCAAAAGATCAGGTTGATAATTTTCGGAATGGAAGTGGAGAGGAGGGAGGGGTAGAGGGAGCTGTAGGGGGAAAGGTCGAAATTCACCTGGGTTCATTGCCCGAGCCCAGCACAGGAACCAGCTGAGGTTGTATCGGGGACCACAGATGCTGGAATGGAACGCTACAGAAGATACATAATCTGTGGTGTGCAGCGCTAGTAAAATGCAACAGTTTTTGGGTGCACTAAGCACTGGGGGGTTTACACTTACACTCTGGTGTGGTTTCATCACTTAAAATCTGGAGTACTTGAACTTTTTCAAGGGGCACCTCGGATTTTGTGGAGTGTATCTTACCCAGAAAGCTCTGCAAACCCAGCTCCAGGATCCCACCCTGGGTACCCTTGGGAACATGGTGGGGTGTGCTTTCTGTATCCTTGCAGAAACTCAGTTAACGATTTTAACTTTATTACTAGACTGTGGTGTGCACCGCCTGCCAAACATAAAGGGCTGAACCGTGAGCCTTTCTCCAAACTTTTCCAAAAGAGCTCGGTAGATAGTGTGAAGTCTATAGCCCTCATCTCTTCCCGCAAACCCCTACCCCAGCCATTGCCCCCAGATCAGTTTTTTTTTATAAATTTTTATTTATTTATGATAGTCAGAGAGAGAGAGAGAGGCAGAGACATAGGCAGAGGGAGAAGCAGGCTCCATGCACCGGGAGCCCGATGTGGGATTCGATCCTGGGTCTCCAGGATCGCGCCCTGGGCCAAAGGCAGGCGCCAAACCGCTGCGCCACCCAGGGATCGCCCCCCCAGATCAGTTTGAATCCAGTATAGCCTCTTCCACAGAATATGCACTCTGGTCAAGTGGGGCGTGGCAAACTGAACTGTAAATCAGATCCTCCCCTTCTCCACACAGCCAAGCCCCCCACCAGCCCCCACCTTTCCCATCATGCCTCTATTTTTTGGCCACACCCCAGCCACTTGCATGCGTAAGCAAGCCCCACCCACTGCAATTGGCGGGAAAAGGACAGCCAGTAGCAATCGTCTAAGGGGGTGTGCGTGGGGGTAGAACTTGCCGCAAACCCCCTGGCGCCAAAGAGGAGGAACTTCCGCCTCAGACTGCACCTCTGTTCTCAACCACAGAGGGTTTGTGGAAGCGCTGGTCTTCCACAGCGCCACAGCCATGGATCCTCTGCCCAGAGGCAGTTACTATGACCCGGGTGACTACTATGACCCCAGCAACTACTGGCTGGGAATGAATCAAGTGCAAGTAAGATGTGAATCTGTGCAGGGTTCAGCACCAGAAGCTGAAGGCAGCCACATCGATGAAGGAAATCCAGGCCTTGTGGACAAATTCATGTACCACGGCGATGGCAGCAACCTCGAAGGGGACATCAACCTGGAAGGTGCCATCAACTTCTTCCACGGCGATATGAACCTAGACATCAACTTCGAAGACAACTTCAACCTCGAAGACAACTTCAACCTCGAAGACAACTTCAACCTCGAAGACGACTTCAACCTCGAAGACGACTTCAACCTCGAAGACAACTTCAACCTCGAAGGCGACATCAACCGCGAAGGCAACTTCAGCCTCGAAGGCGACATCAACCGCGAGGGCGACATCAACCTCGAAGGCGACATCAATCCCGAAGGCGACTTCAACCTCGAAGGCGACATCAACCCCGAAGGCGACTTCAACCTCGAAAGCGACATCAACCGCGAAGGCGACATCAACCTCGAAGGCGACTTCAACCGCGAAGGCCACTTCAACCTCGAAGGCGACATCAACCTCGAAGGCGACTTCAACCGCCAAGGCCACTTCAACCTCGAAGGCGACTTCAACCACGAAGGCCACTTCAACCTCGAAGGCGACATCAACTGCGAAGGTGACTTCAACCGCGAGGGCATCGTGAACCATGAAGGTGAAGGGATCCACGAGGTCGGCGGTGGCGTCCAGGAGCTGGGGCAGCTGGCACCTGAAGAGCTACCCCAGGCGGTGGCTGCTAGGGCTCCCCAGCCCCGAAGGAGACGGCGAGCCCAGCGCAATAAGTTCACACAGGTGCAGGTTCAGGAGCTGGAAAGTGCCTTCCAGCACACTCAATATCCAGATGTGCTCACAAGGTAAGAGGCTTGTTCCAGGAGGTGCCCAGTTCTCCCGGGACCGTGGGCTCATTTCTAGGTGTCTTTGGTTCTCCCCCCACCCCTCAGCCTCCTTCTTTCCTGTCGAAACCAAAAGGGCCAAGGGTTGAGGGAAGGAGAATGCCTTCTGTGCATCAAGAGAAATATTTTTATACAGTAATTACGTGAAACAAGTCTGGACACTGTGGTGGGTAGTCTTTTTGTTTTTGTTTTTTAAATTGTGGTAGAGGCACCGGGGCTGGCTCAGTTGAGAGAGCCCGGACTCTTGATCGTTGGCGGTGGTCATGAGTTGGAGCAGGGATTACTTAAATGAGCTTTAAAAAAAAAAAAAACTTGTGGTAAAATAGGGGCGCCTGGTTGGCTCGGCTAGAGGAGCGTGTAGCTCTTGATCTGCGGTGTGGGGCGGGGGTCGTGAGTTTGAGCCTCACTTGTCTGTAGAGATTCTTTAAATAAATAAACGTAAAGGGACAGCCGGGGTGGCTCAGCGGTTTAGCGCCGCCTTCGGCCCAGGGAGTGATCCCGGGGTCCTGAGATCGCGTCCTGCATTGAGCTCCCTGCATGGAGCCTGCTTCTCCCTCTGCCTGTGTCTCTGCCTCTCTCTCAGTCTGAGTCTCTCATGAATAAATAAATAAAATCTTTAAAAAAATAAACAAACGTAAAAAACTTTAAAAATGTGTCATAGCGACACCTGGGTGGCTCCATGGTTGAGCGTCTGTCTGCCTTACGCTGGGGCGTGATCCCGGTTCGGGGACCAAGTCCCACGGGAACCTGCTTCTCCCTCTGCCCATGTCTCTGCCTCTCTCTCTGTGTCTTTTTTTCTAAAAAAAGAAATTTTGTGGTAAACTATGGTGCCTGACTGGCTCAGTCAGAGGAGGGTGCAGCTCTTGATCTATGGGGTCATGAGTTTGAGCCCCATTTGGGTATAGAGATTACTTAAATAAATAAACTTAAAGACTTTAGGGGCATCTGGGTGGCTCAGATGGTTAAGCGGCTGCCTTGCGGGGGTGGGGGCTGGGATAGAGCACTGAGCTGGCTTGCAGGGCATTCTGCTCAGCAGGGAGCCTGCTTCTCCCTCTCCCTCTGCCTGCCCCTCTCCGGTGCTCTATCAAATAAATAAATAAATAAATAAATAAATAAATAAATAAATAAATAAATAAATGACGGACACCTGAGTAGCTCAGCAGTTGGGCATCTGCCTTTGGCTCAGAGCGTGATCCTGCAGCTCCGGATCAAGTCCGATGTTGGGCTCCCTGGAGCCTGCTTCTCCCTCTGCCTGTGTCTCTCGTGAATAAATAAATAAAATCTTAAAAAGAAAACCCAAATATTTATTCACGAGAGACACAGAGAGTAGAGAGAGAGAGGGAGAAGCAGCCTCTGTGCAGGGAGCCCGACGCGGGACCCGATCCCAGGCCTCCAGGATCAGGCCCTGGAGGCCACATTAAATTTTTTTTTTTTTTTATGATAGTCACAGAGAGAGAGAGAGAGAGAGGCAGAGACACAGGCAGAGGGAGAAGCAGGCTCCATGCACCGGGAGCCCGATGTGGGATTCTATCCCGGGTCTCTAGGATCGCGCCCTGGGCCAAAGGCAGGCGCCAAACCGCTGTGTGGAGGCCACATTAAACCGCTGAGCCACCCCGCTGCCCAAAATAAAATCTTTAAAAAAATAAAAAGACTTAAAAAAAAAAACAAGTAAAATAGGGGTGCCTGCCTGGCTCAGCCAGAGGAACGTGCAGCTCTTGGTCTTGGAGTTGTGAGTTTGAGCCCTACCTTTGGCTTAGAGATTATATATATTTTTTATTTTTATTTATTTATGATAGTCACAGAGAGAGAGAGAGACAGAGATAGAGACACAGGCAGAGGGAGAAGCAGGCTCCATGCACCAGGAGCCCGACATGGGATTCGATCCCGGGTCTCCAGGATCGTGCCCTGGGCCAAAGGCAGGCGCCAAACCACTGCGCCACCCAGGGATCCCTGGCTTAGAGATTATTAAAAAAAAAGTTTTAAAAACAATAAATTGTGGTAAAATATAAAGATTAAATTTGTGATCTTAACCATTTTTAAGTGTACAGTTCAGTAGTATTAATTACATTTATATTTTTGTACAACTAATCTCCAGAACTCCTTTCACCTTGCAAAACTGAAAGGATTACACAGTGAACAACTCACTATTCCCCCATTTCCCCCTGCCCCTGGCAGTCGCCTTTTTTACTATGTGTTTTAATAAATTTGACTATTGTAAGTGCCTCATTTAAGTAATTTAAGAATTACACAGTGCTTTTCTTTTTATGCCTGGTATATTTCACTTAGTATGATGTCCCCAGGGTTCATCCATGACGTAGCATGTCTCAGAATTTCCTTCCTTTTTAGGGCTGAGTAATTTTCCATTGTTTGTAAATACCATATTTTGTTTATTCATTTATTATTGGGCACTTCAGTTTGGTTATTGTGAATAATACTGCTATGAACTTGGGTGTGCTAATTGCAGTTAGAGTCACTGTTTTCAATTATTTTGGGTATATACCCAGAAG
Source organism: Canis lupus baileyi (assembly GCF_048164855.1). Classification (NCBI taxonomy): domain Eukaryota; kingdom Metazoa; phylum Chordata; class Mammalia; order Carnivora; family Canidae; genus Canis; species Canis lupus. The sequence goes on from NC_132876.1 coordinate 31,971,056, forward strand.
TGGAGTTACTGGATCATATGGTAATCCTGTTTTTAATTTTTTGTGTAGCTGTTCTACTGTGTTCCATAGTGGCTGCACCATTTTGCATTCTAACTAGCAGTCCACAAGGATTTATTTTAATTTCTTCAAGTTCTTGTTAACACTTGTTATTTGCTTTTTCTTTTTTCTTTTTTTGTGTTTGTGAGAGAGAGTGTGGGTGCACAAACAGTGGGAGAGGCAGAGGGAGGGAGAGAGAATCTTAAGCAGGCTTCACAGTCTCCAGGAGCCTGATGCGTGCCTCCAGCTCCTGACCCTGAGATCATGACCTGAGCCAAAATCAACAGTTGGAATGCTAAACTGACTGAGCCATGCAGGCACCCCAACACTTGATATTTTCTGGCTGTTTTAATGTTTTATTCTTAAGTTTTCTCTAGATCCAAGGTGGGGCTTGAACTCACAACCCGGAGATCAAGAGTTGCACGCTTGGGGTGCCTGAGTGGCTGGGATGCTGAGTGTGGAACCTACTTAAGATTTTCTCTCTTGGGACGCCTGGGTGGCTCAGTGGTTGGGCGACTGCCTTTGGCTCAGTGCGTGATCCAGGATTCCCTGCATCGGGCTCCTTGCATGGAGCCTGCTTCTTCTCCCTCTGCCTGTGTCTCTGCCTCTCTTCCTGTGTCTCTCATGAATAAATAAATAAAATCTTTTAAAAAAGAAAAAGATTTTCTCTCTCCCTCTCCCTTTCCCCTTCCCCCTGCTGGTGCTCTCTCCCGGAAAAAAAAAAAAAAAAGTTTCATGCCCCACTGACTGAGCCAGTGAGGTGCCCGTTTTTTGTTAGCCATCTCAAAGGATGTGAAAAGTGGTATCTCATTATGGTTTTGATTTGCATTTTTCTTTTTTGAAAGATTTTATTTATTTATTTGTTTATTTATTCATGAGAGACAAAGTGAGAGAGAGAGAGAGAGGCAGAGACACAGGCAGAGGGAGAAGCAGGCTCCATGCAGGGAGCCTAATGTGGGACTTGATCCCAGGTCTCCAGGATCACACCCAGGGCTGAAAGCAGGCACTAAACCACTGAGCCACTCGGGCTGCCCTGTTGAGCATCTTTTAATATGCATATTCAAGTCTGACCCATTTTATTCTTTATTAAGACTAATTTATTAATTTTTTCCTGATTTATCTATTTTGGTAAAATACATTTAACATAAAATGTAATGTCTTTACCATTTTAAAGTGTACAGTTGGGTAGTATAAAGTACTTCTTATCATGCAACTATGACCACCATCTATTTCCAGAAATCTTTTTATATTGCAAACCTGAAACTATTACCATTACATAGTGACACCCATTCCCACCTCACCCCTCAGTCCTGGGTAGCCACCATTCTACTTTCTGGCTATGATTTTGACTACACTAAGCACCTCATATTAGTTGAATTAGGCAGTATTTGCCTTTTTGTCACTGGTTTATTTTACATGGCCTACAGTCTTTTAATTTTTTATAAGCCTTTTGGTTTTTTATTGAAGTATAATTAACATACACTGTTGTATTAGTTTCAAGTGTACAACATAATGATTCGACAATTTTATACGTTACTCAGTGCTCACCCTGATAAGTGTAGTCACCATCTATCACCATAGAACGTTATTCCAGTATTATTGACTATATTCCCTATGTTGTATTTTCATTTCCATGACTTATTTATTTTATAGCTGGAATTTTTTTGTTTTTATAATATTTTATTTATTTGAGAGAGTAAGTGAGAGAGAGCAAACACCAGCAGGGGCAGAGGAAGAGGAAGAAAGAGAAGCAGACTCCCCTGCTGATCAGGGAGCCCGACGTGGGGCTCTATCTCAGGACCCTGTCATCATAACCTGAGCCGAAGGCAGATACTCAACCAACTGAGCCACCCAGGCACCCGTGTATCATCTTTAAAAAAAAAAAATTAGGGGCCCTGGGTAGCTCAATCACTTGAGCTTCCAACAAGCCCCACATCAGGCTCTGCACTCAGCATGGAGTTTGCTTGTCCCTCTCCCCACCCCCTCCTCTCTCAAATAAATAAAATACTAATTTTTTTATTTATTTGAGTATAGTTGCCAAACAATATTACATTAGTTTCAAATATACCACATAGGGGCAGCCCCAGTGGCTCAGAGGTTTAGCACCGCCTTCAGCACAAGGTGTGATCCTGGAGACCGGGATTGAGTCCCACATCGGGCTCCCTGCATGGAGCCTGCTTCTCCCTCTGCCTGTGTCTCTGCCTCTCTCTCTCTCTCTCTCTCTCTCTCTCTCTCTGTGTGTCTCTCATGAATAAATAAAAAAAATCTTTTTTAAAAAAACAACAAATATACCACATAGTAAATCAACTTCTCTATATGTTGTGCTATGTGCACTACAGGTATAGCTACCATCTGTCATCATATGATCCTATTGCAATATCATTGACTACATTCTCTGAGCTGTGTCTTTAGTTCCTGTGATTTATTTATTTCATAGCTGGAAGTCTGTATCTTCTCCCCTTCACCTATTTTGGCCATCCTCCTATTCCCCAAGCATACAGTCTTTAATGTTCTTCTGTGTGGAAGCATATGCTACAATTTCCTTCCTTGTTAAGACTGAATAATATTCCATTGCATGTGTATACCATATTTTATTTACCCATTTTTCATTATTGAGCACTTGGGTTGCTCCTTTTGGCTATTATGATTATACTTCTATGACCATACGTGTGAAAATATCTTCCCAAGACCCTGTTTTTAATTCTTTTCAGTATATACTCAGAAATGGAATTGTTGGATCATATGGCAATTCTGTGTTTAATTTTGAGCAACTATTCTACTGTTTTCCTTAGCAGCTATACTATTTTATATTCCTACCAACAGTGCACAAGGGCTTTAATTTCTCTACATCCTCACCAACACTTGTTATTTTCTGTTTTTTTGATAGTACTCATTCTAATAGTATGAGGTGGTATTAGTGTGGTTTTGATATGCACGTTCATTACTGATGTTGAGCGTCTTTCACACCCATTTGTATATAATCTTTGGAGAAACATCTATCCGAGTCCTTTGCCTATTTTTTAATCTGGATGATGTTTATTTATTGAGTTGTAGTCCTTAATATACACTGGATATTAATTCCTTATCAGATATATGATTTGCAAATATTTTTTCCCATTGCATGGGTTGCCTTTTCACTCTATTGATTTTGTACTTTGATCTACAAAAGTTTTTGATTTTGATGTAGTTTAATTTATACATTTTTTCAGTTATTGTCTGTGTTGGTGGCTTTTTGTAAATAAAATTTTATTGAAATAAGGGTAAGGAGAATAAGGTACTCTTGCAACCTTAGATCCTTTCATTTAAAATCTCGAGGATGGGATCCCTGGGTGGCGCAGCGGTTTGGCGCCTGCCTTTGGCCCAGGGCGCGATCCTGGAGACCCGGGATCGAATCCCACATCAGGCTCCCGGTGCATGGAGCCTGCTTCTCCCTCTGCCTGTGTCTCTGCCTCTCTCTCTCTCTGTGACTATCATAAATAAATAAAAATTAAAAAAAAAAATAAAAATAAAAAAAATAAAATCTCGAGGATGTTAGATCCTTTCATTTAAAATCTCGAGGGGGGAGGTACCTGGCTGGCTCGATCCAAAGAGCATGTGATTACTGATCTTGGGGTTTTGAGTTCAAGCCTTCAAGCCCCACATAGGGCATAGAGCCTACTTTAAAAATAAATAAATAAATAAATAAATAAATAAATAAATAAATAAATAAATAAAATTTAGAGGGAGGGGCACCATGTTGGTCATAGAGCTTACTTAAAAAAATAAATAATAATAATAATAAATAAGTAAAATTGTGATAATTTGTTCATCATAGATTTTTTGCATTAATTATTATTTTTTAAATAGTGCTTTAAAATTGTTTATCTTGAGTACCGAGTTGTTGATGACACCTTAAATTTTGAGGGGAAACTATCTATAAAGCAAGGCTGGAGCTGAGAATGACAGAAAAGTTTACTTGAAGGGGGTCTTTTTTTGTAAGATTTTATTTATTTATTAGACACAGAGTGAGAGAGAGCATGAGCACACATGAGTGGGGGGAGGGGCAGAGAGAGAAGCAGACTCCCCGCTGAGCAGGGAGCCTGCCGAGGGACTTGATTCCAGGATCCTGGGATCATGACCTGAGCCGTAGGCAGACGCTTAACCGACTGAGCCACCCAGGCACCCTTGGTGGGGGGGGTTGAGGGGGGAGGGTACATATTTTTAAACAAGCATAAAATGTATATGGATACATTTCCTTTTATCCACAACTCCAAATACTGAACATTTGTGTTTTTTTTCTCCTCAGACAGGAACTTGCAAGACGCATGGATGTGACTGAAATCAGAGTGCAGGTCAGTAAACCTAGATGGCAGGGCAGCCAATTCTAAAACTGGCTTTAGGACTTGGGCACTTTTGTCCTAGACATTCTCAAGTTGGTGTGTTTCAGTTGTCTTTTTTAACATTGGCAAATAAGTTGACTGTAGGGGGTCTTTGTGGGTAGAAAATGGGATATATGAACTCTAGCTTATGGATATTTCCCATTACCAGAGGGAACATGATTTCTTTTTTTCTCTCTTTTTTTAAAGATTTTATTTATTTATTCATGAGACACACAGAGAGAGGCAGAAACATAGGCAGAGGGAGAAGCAGGCTCCCCATAGGGAGCCTGATGTGGGACTTGATCCCAGGACCCTGGGATCATGACCTGAGCCACAGGCAGATGCTCAACCACTGAGCCACCCAGGTGCCCCAGAATATGATTTCTTAAAGGAAAATAAGAAATGAGTTGCTTCTCCTATTCTGTATACAAAATTAAGTATATATATGTGTGTATCTATATAGCAAGCATATAGATAGGTATATCCATATACCTATATAGTACATATATATATGTATATGTGTGTTTTCAGTAAAGTTTAGCTCCTTCTAACATCTTCTTTAGAGTCATATTGTGTGGAGTCATATTGGGGCTGAGGCTGGCTGTAGAAATTTTCAAATTAATGCACAGAGGAGCAAGTTACGAGAGGATTCCGTTGTACTATATTAAAGCCAAACATAACTTCTTAGCTAAGTGGGTGGATTCCAAACAGTGGGGTGAGGGAGAAATGTATCCTCAGAACACACTATATAAGTAACTAAAGTCTGTTTATTGGTGCTGAAACTGATGAGGTGAGACAGCTTCAAAGTCCGAGTACCTGGAGTACCTGGTCGTCCTGCTATTATGTTTAAGTGTTTGATAAAGCAGTGTGGAATGGCAGCTCTACGGTTTAATTTTCTGGAATACTTTGATGTATCAACCTGAAAACACTGCTAGAACAGTCCTGTTATGGTGAGAATGGGGAGAGAGTTTGCAAGCTTTGGAAATTTGTCTAAAGAATAAAACAAAAAAATTAAAATAAAAAAAAAGAATGAAACAAGCAAAAAAAAAATCCAATATCGAATGATTATTAATTGACCTAAGAAGGGCAAAAAAGGTTAGAGAAGAATTACATATAGCTAAAATAGGCCTTATAGATGCTACACAAATTCAGTGTTACAAATCTGCTAAATGTATAAGTGAATATTCTCTTGAGGATTTCTAACATTTAAGGATTTTTTTTTTCATTTTGGTGATACTATTTTAAAGAATTGAGTTTTGTGGGATTTGTTTAAGGTTTAGGTGTCCCTTATTTTGGAGTAGATTCACAGTGCTAATTTTAAATACTTTTATTCCCTCGGGCATTGTTGACTAATTTGTGGGTCATGGGATAAAAAGGTGACCCCCCAAAACCCATTTAAGTTATTTCAAAGTGATATTTGCCCAAAAAAGAAAGGAAAGGAAATCAGGATGGATGTATTGGCTTTGCTACAGAGTGCATGTGAGTTGCTACAGGGGTGCCTGGCTGGCTCAGTTGGAGGAGCGTGCAACTCTTGATTTCAGGGTCGTGGGTTTGAGCCCCACACTGGGCTTAGCGATTACTAAAAAAAAATAAAAATATATTTTAAGAAGGGGAGTTGCTGCTCTGGTGGTGGGAATATCTGAAAAGCAGCCCAACAAAGCTGACCGTTGAGTAATGGCATCCCAACCCCAGAGACTGGGGCCCCAGGCTTAGCTCAGATTGGAAAAACTGGAAAGAGGTTGGGAGCACTTGTTCAGGCTGATAAGGCATGTGCAGAGGAAAAGAAAAATGCAAGGTTTGGTGACTAGCTTTTTCTCCTTTCTGGGTTTATATAGTGCTCTCTCCACGGCATTCTGAAAGGAACATAAGCCACAAGAAATAAATCAGGGAGAAAACTAAGTGTTCTCATATATTTCCAAACCATACAGCGTGAATTTTCCCCAAGATACTTAATACATGATTTTCCTCCTTTGTTTTGCAAATAGAACTGTTGTGTGAAACCAATATTGAGGGTACGGCCCATACGACAGCTAGCTATGGGCTTTACTTACCTGATGTCTATGGAGATCTGACCACTGATACACTTGGATTCCCCCCCCCCCCCCCGCCCATGAGCTCTATTACACTGCCCTTGTCAAAGTTCTGTATTCATGCTGCAGAAATACCACTAATATTTTTTTTAAGATTTTATTTATTTATTCATAAGAGACAGAGAGACAGAGAGAGAGAGGCAGAGACATAGGCAGAGGGAGAAGCAGGCTCCATGCAGGGAGCCCGATGTAGGACCTGATCCCGGGACTCCAGGATTGCGCCCCGGGCTGAAGGGAGGCACCCAACTACTGAGCCACCCAGGTGTCCCAATACCACCAATCTTAAAGTAGGAGAGCAAATGTGAGGCCTCAGAGAGAGAAAGCCCTTTGTGTCACTTAAAATGTGCAGTTTGGAAACTTCTGAAACGATTTAAATATAATGTTAACCACATCAACTAGGATACCAAGATGGTAAGGCAGCTCGGGTGGCTCAGTGGCTTAGCGCCACCTTCAGTCCTGGGTGTGGTCCTGGAGACCCGGGATCGAGTCCTATGTCAGGCTCCCTGCATGGAATGGAGCCTGCTTCTCCTTCTGCCTGGGTCTGTGCTTCTCTCTCTCTCTCTCTCTCTGTGTCTCTCATGAATAAATAAGTAAAATCTTTTTTTAAAAAAGAAGATGGTAAAGTGTGACAGTTTTGTTTCTGTGTTTGTTTGCAAAAGTAGTTGGCAGATATGTAGAAAGGAGCCATTTTATGACCCCTTACCCTCACTATTGTTGACTATCTTCCTAAAATGCCTGTTCCACCTTCTTGCCGGAAGAATAAGGGATGGGATTGGGACCTCCTGGTTGAGTAGCAACGCCTAGGATAACCTGCCCTGCTGGACAACAGCGGCTCCTCCAGGATCCTGGAACTGTAGCCAGAGCAGAGTGAGCTGACCTGGTCCTGAGCCCAGGAAGGTTTGTAGGGTGGGGCAGGTTGGAGCATGCCAAATTGACAACAGCGACAATGGTGTGTCTCTTTCCCTTAAACTTCTGGGTGGCCAAAGCTCAGTGAGCTTCAGTGCGCTCAGTGAGCATTTTAGTTAATTTGGGTCAAGTTGGTCTCCACTTTCCTTAACACTGCAGGCTAAAATCAAGGGAATGTTCATGGCTTCAGCAGCTCTCATGTCCCAGCTAGACAAGCACAAACTCCACGGGACCCCTTGACTAGGCCTTCCTTGCCAGACTACTTTTTAACTCTCAAGAGGTTTCATAGGACAAATGATCTTTTAGACATCCTTAAAGGAAATCTGTCTAAAAACCCAATGCATTTCCTCCTGTTAATTATTTACTTCATCCTGATGATAGGCTTTTCAAGTAGGGAGCCATTCCCCTCAATATGTCTTTAAATAGGGCCCTCTATTTGCAATGCCCAGATTGTCCCCAAAACAAGGTGACATTCTCTCCAGTGAGGAGGGGCAGAAGCTAACTGGAGAGCTAATGATCAGCTGTCAGGATACAGACCTTTCTTTGTCCTGTTACCAGGCATTGGATCAACAGCAAGGACCCAGTGCAACTCATAAGCTAGACCTGCATGCAATACCTGAAAAAAATTTGAATATTAAAATTAGGAGAAGAGAGACAAAGCAATAAGCGTATTCCAGAACCTGGCACGTAGCTGGTGCTCACTGAGGACGAGCTAAAGGGAGGGGATGTGGTGTTAGCTTTCCTGAGTAAACAGCTTCTCTTGGTGCTGCACGAAAAATCTCGAAGGCATATACGGTTGCATGTAGGGTTTTTTTCTGTTATGACTTTGAGTGTTCGATATGCTAAATTTTGCTAATTTTCTCTCTGCTTGTAGGTTTGGTTTAAGAACAGGAGAGCCAAGTATAAGAGAGATGAGAGGGCATCAAAGCTCAGAAACACACCACCTACCAACCTGAACCACCTTTTCATCCTCATGTTGGATGGGCCCTAGAATGCCATCCTTGTTCAGAAACCAGTTTGGAGATGGGTTCTTTTGGTGTCACTGACACTTGGGCCAACTATGCTGCCCCTTCCACCCATATCTCCTCTAATAGTTTGTTGCGTTGTCAATAAAGAAGTGAATTCACCATGCATTTGTCTTTGTGTACCAAATGGGGGCAAATAGGGTATGTACGTAAATTGTTAAGGAAATGCCATCGAAACAGAATGACAAGGAGGCTTCCTTTTATGTGGCGACATCCCTGAATCACTATATAGGCCCTGCATGTCACAGAAGCTCCCCAAGTACCCATGATAAGCTTGCACTGACCCATATATTTTCTCTTCCATCCCTCACCCCATTTTCATCCCCACCTTGCCCCTTCAGGACCACAAATAGGTGCAAGATGAGGTGTGATGAGTCCTAGTGAAAGAATAGTGTTGTTTCGGGAAAGGAGCTCCCCTCATGCTGACATGTTCAAGTTGAACACTGGAATCTAGGGAAAACCTAAGAGGCTACCCAGGGATTTATGGGAGGGTGGCCACCAAACATTCATCCAGTATGTTTCAAATTCTGTTAACTACCTATCCTTTTTGTGGAGGAGATTGAGGAATAGAAGCCATTCTGGCAGGGACACCTGGGTGGCTCAGCGGTTGAGTGTCTGCCTTCGTCCCAAGGCGTGATCCTGGAGTCCCAGGATCGAGTCCCACATTGTGCTCCCTGCATAGAGCCTGCTTCTTTCTCTGCCTATGTCTCTGCCTCTCTTTCTGTGTATGTTTCTCATGAATAAATAAATAAAACCTTTAAAAAATAATAATAATAAAAAGAAAAATAAGAGATTCCATCAAGGCCAGAAAGAGGCTCTTCTCCCTTTTCTTTCTCCCACCCCCACCAGCCTAGGAAAGAAGCATGTTATCAATTTTTCCCCAGCTGAGAAGCTGACTATCATACCTTCAAAAGTATTTTGTCACCTTCCACATCCTTGAGAGGACCCTGATTCCTGTTGTTAAACACTGAAAAGGGACCTATTGGTTTACTACTGTTCAAAGCAAGAGGGGGATCCCTGGGTGGCTCAGCGCCACCTTCAGCCCAGGGTGTGATCCTGGAGTCCTGGGATCGAGTCTCGCATCGGGGTCCCTGCGTGGAGCCTGCTTCTCCCTCTGCCTGTGTCTCTTCTCTCTCTCTTTCTCTCTCTCTCTCTGTCTCTCATGAATAAATAAATAAAATCTTAAAAAAACAACAACAAAGCATGAGTAAGGAGATGGTCTCCAGAGCAGTATTCTAGAATAATAACTTCTGAAGAAACAGTCATACCTTTGCTTTGTTCATGCTGTCTTCTTGGTGTGAAACTGCCAAGTGTAGGAAAAAAAATGAAGGGTTGGTGAAGAGGCCAGGCCCATTTTTTTTTAAAATAAGGAATGCTTCACGAATTTGCATGTCATCCACCTGCAGGAGCCATGCTAATCATATCTGTATTGTTCCAATTTTAGTATACATGCTACTGAAGCGAGTACAGGCCCACTTTTTAAAAAGCATACTTCTCAGTTCAACCTTTGGTTTTAAGGACTCTTTAGCAATGTGAGGCTCCTTTAATGGAGTTCTGTGTTAAAAGTGATCAGTTGTGAGGGGCACCTGGATGGCTCAGTGGTTGAGCATCTGCCTTTGGCTCAGGGCATGATCCCGGGGTCTTGGGATCGAGTCCCACATCAGGACCCCTGCAGGGAGCCTGCTTCTCCCTCTGCCTGTCTCTGTGTCTCTCATGAATAAATAAATAAAATCTTTTAAAAACAAACAAAAAAAGGAGGATGTTATTGTTACCCAGAGACACTTTAAACTAACTGAGCCATCCAGGCATCCCCCAAAGAGAATTTCTCTTAATGTACATTTCAAATATCCCAGAGGCATAGACAAGAATTAATTATTATAATATAAGGAAATAACTTTGATTTATTAAAAAAAATCTTTAGAAACTGGCTACCAATGAGGCGCCTGGCTGGTTTAGTCGGTGGAGCAGGCAACTCTTGATCTTGGGGTTTTAAGTTTGAGCCCCAGGTCGGGTGCAGAGATTACTTAAAAATAAAATCTTAAAAAAAATCTTAAAAAAAGGAAAAAGAAACTAGCTACCAACAACTTCATTGACCTGAGATAGGTTGTCTTTGTAGATGTTAGTTTTTTAAGATATTTTATTATTTTTTTTTAAATTTTTAATTTATTTATGATAGTCACAGGGAGAGAGAGAAAGGCAGAGACACAGGCAGAGGGAGAAGCAGGCTCCATGCACCGGGAGCCCGACGTGGGATTCGATCCCGGGTCTCCAGGATCGCGCCGTGGGCCAAAGGCAGGTGCCAAACCGCTGCGCCACCCAGGGATCCCGATATTTTATTATTTTTTAAGTGGGTATAACCCACTGTAGGGTTCAAACTTACAACCCCAAGATCAAGAGTTGCATGCTCTACTGACTGAGCCAGCCAAGCACCCCTATAGATGTTGGTTGGGGCTGAAAAGTTGTAAGTACAACCTTTAAGTAGTACAGTAGATTTAGCATTTTAATGTAATCTAATAGTTCTGGATGTAGTCTTGCTTTCTACAGTTTTCCACAATAAACGACACATGCCAGCTAACTTTCAAAATGGTAAGGTTGATGGTCAAATTAAGTGGGAGGAAAGCATGAACTATTTTCGGGAAAAAACTTTTTTTGATTAAAATTAGATTTATGTAACCTGGATCTTGATTCAAACAAACATGATCAGAACCTTGGGAGATTTAACTTACAAGTACTTGACAATCAAAATTCCAGACAACTATTTTAACTACAAGTACTAGAAACAAAGAGCCAGGGGGGCAAGGAGGGGACCAGAAATAATTCTTTTTCTCAGTACAAGAGTGTAGGGGTGCACCTGACTCAGTCAGTAGAGTATGCAAGTATTCATCTTGGGGTCATGAGTTTGAGCCCCATGTTGGGCTTAGAGATTACTTATTTTTTTAAAAAAAGATTGTATTTATTTATTCATGAGAGACAGAGAGAGGCAGAGGGAGAAGCAGGCTCCATGCAGGAAGCCTGACGTGGGACTCGATCCCGGGTCTCCAGGATCACACCCTGGGCTAAAGGCAGCACTAAACCACTGAGCCACCCAGGCTGCCCTTAGAGATTACTTAAAAAAAAAAAATCAATACAATAGTGTGGTCGCTCAGGGACACCTGGATGGCTCAGTCGGTAGAGCATGTGACTCTTGATTTAAAAAAAAAGTGGTCCCTCCAAACATATATGAAAAGTGACATTTTAAATAACGATAATAATTACTATAAATGTATACAAAACAGAGGAATGGAGTTTGTTCTGAGTTGCCTTCAAAAGAACAGAAATATATATGCCAGAGTTCTGATTGTGGGGTGTCGGGCTAATTGGACACACTCTGAGCACCCGGAGGCATGTACCGACGTACCATGCAGTCATTTGGTGCTGATGTGACACCTCTACGAAATGTTGGAATCCTAGAAGTGGAATAATGGAGCAAAAATAGAGTCCTTCACTGCATTTCCTGGTAGGTAAGCTGAACTTGGCCTCGAACGACTTGCTGTAGCCCTGGATGTTGACTGGGATTCTCCAAACCTTGAGTAGACGCCTTGGGAGTCAGGAGCTGTGGTAACATGCCCCTCATCCTAGGAATGCTGCATGCCATTACTTTTATTTGGGGATTCATTTGAGACTTCTGCTCACTCCCAGTAAGCCAAGGCAGTAAGACGTCCCGGAGAGAGCCAGTCCTTGTCTCAGTTACTTCCTCTTGGCAAACTAGTACTCATTTTCCTTTGTGGGACTCTCTTTAAGCTACTTTCATTGGGCAAGTGAAACAAATGTTCACGGGCCCTGTAATAGTTCAGCAACAAAAGAGAACCAGTCTCACGATCTTATGCTGCTCTTCCAAAGAAAGTACCTCTTTGTCTTCTAGGTGACACCCAAGTTAAAGGAATAAATCACAGTAGTCTCTCTTCTGTGAGAGACTTTTGCAGGCATCCAGTCCATTCCCTTCATATTACAGATGAGGGAACACAAGCCCAGAGCATTGGGGTTACCCCGCAAGAAAGAGCATGCAGAGTTCATCCCACAGAAGTTCAGGCTCTAGGCAGCCATGCACTCCCCTGGGCCTGGAGCCTTCCAGGTGTGGGCAATGCTCACTAGGGTTGAAGGGTTCAGCTTCTTGCACACAGCTCTCCTTCCAAGGGCTCTTCAATCAAGGTTTCTCACTCAGTTTCAGCACTAAGCGACCCCAGATTTAAGGCATGGTGTTCACTCTTGCTCACCAAACATCAGCGCCTTTCTCCCTTTATATATGGATATGATCTGACAGTTGTTCAGTTGCATTTGGAATCTGACACCATGAGCCATTGGCTGTGCTTTGGGATCTGGACTGCTGACATATGTTTACAGCTTCTTCATTTTCAGTCCCTCACAGATATTGAAGATGAGATTCCCTACATGCAGCATTAGTCCCTAGCATAGTAGGCCAACATCCTAGGGGCCTGGTGGGTAGTAGAACACAAACAAATAAAAACAGGACTTGGAGGTTGCTAGAGGGACAACCACCTCTAGTTATTCTACTGTAGTTATCCAAGCTGATAGCTCTCTTTCAAGCAGGTGCTCAATCTAAATTCTTTTAAGCATTTAGGGTCCATGGAGTCTGTGACTCTAGGTCTCAGGGTTATGAGCTCAAGCTTCTCCCTGGGTGTAGAGATTACTTAAAAATAAAACCTGTAGGGCCGCCCGAGTGACTCAGGGGTTTAGTGCCGCCTTCAGCCCGGGGTGTGATCCTGGAGTCCTGGGATCGAGTCCCACATCGGGCTCCCTGCAGGGAGCCTGCTTCTCCCTCTGCCTGTGTCTCTGCCTCTCTCTCTCTCTCATGAATAAATAAATAAAATATTAAAAAAGAAAGATGCAAGTGACCGAGTCCTGCCCTGTGGATTTCCGAGATGCTGTGAAGGGCTAAGGGCATTTCCATGTTCAGAATCACCACCAAGACCATGGTCTACAGTACTGCCCTAGTTGCGGGGCTATAAACTCAGTGGGTCTATCTCTCTTTTTATTTATTTATTTATTTATTTTTAAAGATTTTAATTCATTTATTCATGACAGACACAGAAAGGCAGAGACACAGGCAGAGGGAGAAGTAGGCTCCACGAAGGGAGCCCGATGTGGGACTTGATATCGGGACTCCAAGATCAGACCCCAAACTGAAGGCAGGTGCCAAACCGCTGAGCCACCCAGGTTGCCCTTAAAAAAATGAATCATAAAAAAGTTATTTTTTTAAAGATTTTATTTATTCAGAGAGAGAGAGAGAGAGAGGCAGAGACACAGGCAGAGAGAGAAGCAGGCTCCATGCAGGGAGCCCGATGTGGGATTCGATCCCGGGTCTCCAGGATCACACCCAGGGCTGCAGGCGCTGCTAAACTACTGCGCCACCGGGGCCGCCCCTAAAAATTATTTATTTATTTATTTATTTATTTATTTATTTATTTATTTATTTAAAATTCTTAAAAAACAATCAAGCAGGGAAATGCTAGCCTGATGCTACCTAGGTTTTTGTAAACCGTGTTTAACTAAAATCATGGTGAGAAGAGTAAGGAGTGGCCAGTTGTGTAAGTGAAGGATCAGATTCCGTCTCTCTTTAAAATTTTGATAATTTGGACCCCTGGGTGGCTCAGTGCTTGAGCATCCACCTTTGGTTCAGGTCATGATCCCGGGGTCTTGGGATCGAGTCCACATCAGGCTCCTTGGGGGGAGCCTGCTTCTCCCTCATACTAAGTCTCTGCCTCTCTCTCTCTCTGTGTGTGTGTCTCATGAATAAATAAACAAAATCTTTAAAAATAATAAATAAAATTTTTTTGATAAATTGTTAATAATAATTACTTTTTATTTTAAAAAGTTGTGCAAAAGGTATCATTTACCAGGAATCCTGAGGTTTTGGGATGCATGGGTGGCTCAGCGGTTAAGGGTCTGCCTTTGACTCAGGGCGTGATCCTGGAGACCCGAGATCGAGTCCCACATCGGGCTCCCTTCAGGGAGCCTGCTTCTCCCTCTGCCTGTGTCTCTGCCTCTGATTAATAAATGAATAAAATATTTTAAAAAACCCTTAGTGTGGAGGAAAAAAAACCATCCCTAAAGCAAGGCCTCAATCTGAATATTACAAAACAATGTACCGGGAGAGAGTGTGGTGGAATAGGTAAATCTCTCTGTCTGTCTGTATTTTTTTAAGGGTTTTCCTTCTTTTTTTTTTAAGATTTTATTTATTTATTCATGAGAGACACAGAGACAGAGAGAGAGGCAGAGACACAGGCAGAGGGAGAAGCAGGCTCCCTGCAGGGAGCCCGATGTGGGACTCGATCCCGGGACCCCAGGATCAGGCCCTGGGCAGAAGGCTGTGCTAAGCCACCAGGGCTGCCCTGTACGTATGTATTTAAAAGTAAAGTCAACCCCACAACACGGAGCTCAAGCTCACGAACCCCGAGATCGAGAGTCACATGCTCTACCGACAGCCAGCCAGGTGCCCCTGGAATAGGTAATCATTTATTTATTTATTTTAAAGATTTATTTATTTATTTTTAATTTATTTTTTATTGCTGTTCAATTTACTAACATACAGAATAACCCCCAGTGCCCGTCACCCATTCACTCCCACCCCCCGCCCTCCTCCCCTTCTACCACCCCTAGTTCGTTTCCCAGAGTTAGCAGTCTTTACGTTCTGTCTCCCTTTCTGATATTTCCCACACATTTCTTCCCCCTTCCCTTATATTCCCTTTCACTATTATTTATATTCCCCAAATGAATGAGAACATATAATGTTTGTCCTTCTCCGACTGACTTACTTCACTCAGCATAATACCCTCCAGTTCCATCCACGTTGAAGCAAATGGTGGGTATTTGTCATTTCTAATAGCTGAGTAATATTCCATTGTATACATAAACCACATCTTCTTTATCCACTCATCTTCCGTTGGACACCGAGGCTCCTTCCACAGTTTGGCTATCGTGGCCATTGCTGCTAGAAACATCGGGGTGCAGGTGTCCCGGCGTTTCATTGCATTTGTATCTTTGGGGTAAATCCCCAACAGTGCAATTGCTGGGTCGTAGGGCAGGTCTATTTTTAACTGTTTGAGGAACCTCCACACAGTTTTCCAGAGTGGCTGCACCAGTTCACATTCCCACCAACAGTGTATGAGGGTTCCCTTTTCTCCGCATCCTCTCCAACATTTGTTGTGTCCTGCCTTGTTAATTTTCCCCATTCTCACTGGTGTGAGGTGGTATCTCATTGTGGTTTTGATTTGTATTTCCCTGATGGCAAGTGATGCAGAGCATTTTCTCATGTGCATGTTGGCCATGTCTATGTCTTCCTCTGTGAGATTTCTCTTCATGTCTTTTGCCCATTTCATGATTGGATTGTTTGTTTCTTTGGTGTTGAGTTTGATAAGTTCTTTATAGATCTTGGAAACTAGCCCTTTATCTGATGTGTCATTTGCAAATATCTTCTCCCATTCTGTAGGTTGTCTTTGAGTTTTGTTGACTGTATCCTTTGCTGTGCAAAAGCTTCTTATCTTGATGAAGTCCCAATAGTTCATTTTTGCTTTTGTTTCTTTTGCCTTCGTGGATGTATCTTGCAAGAAGTTACTATGGCCGAGTTCAAAAAGGGTGTTGCCTGTGTTCTTCTCTAGGATTTTGATGGAATCTTGTCTCACATTTAGATCTTTCATCCATTTTGAGTTTATCTTTGTGTTTATTTGAGAGAGAGTGAGAGAGCCAGAGAGCCAGAGAGCAGAGGGAGGGGCAAATGAAAAGAATCTCAAGCGGACTCTACCCTGAGCCGGATGCAGGGCTTGATGTCACAACCCTGAGATCATGACCTGAGCTGAAATCAGGAGTCAGAGGCTCAACTGACTGAGCCACCCAGGCACCCCACTGGGAGTAGGTATTTAAAAGCATGCATGAACTGAAGATGATGAATTTCATTTCCTCTAGCTCCAAATACTGAATATTTGTGGGTTGCTCACCTCAGAAAGGAGCTTGCAAGATGCATGCAAGTGACTGAAGACAGCACCCAGGCTAATCTATCTGAAAAAAAAAAAAAAAACTATTTGGTGAGAAATAATTAGCCATGTTCGAAAAATAACTTTTTTCTTTTCTTTTTTCTTTTTCTTTTTCTTTTTTTTTTTTAGGATTTTATTTTTAGGAGCACCTGGGTGGCTCAGTGGTTGAGCATCTGCCTTTAGCTCAGGTCGTGGTCCTGGGGACCTGGGATCAATTCCCACATCTGGCTCCCCGCAGGGAGCCTGCTTCTCCCTCTGCCTATGTCTCTGCCTCTCTCTCATTTATTTATTTATGCACGAGAGACACAGAAAGCGAGGCAGAGGGAGAAGCAGACTCCATGCAGGGAGCCCGATGCGGGACTCGATCCCAGGACTCCGGGATCATGGCCTGAGCATGAAGGCAGACACCTCACCGCTGAGCCACCCAGGCGTCCCAATAAATAAAAATCTTCAAAAGAATTCACTACTATTATTGCATAAAATATCCTATCACCACAGTATAACCTATGGCATACGTGGCATAACGGAAAGAGGCATGATTAGAAATTACACATTCTCGTTCTTTTAGAGACACTGGAATATCTCCAGATGAAAACTATGTGATGTCTTGATTTGCATCAAAATAATCCAGGGGCATATGCAAGTGTGTTGAATTGGTGAGGGTATTGATGAAACAAGGCTGGTTCTGAATAATTGTTGAAACTGAGAGATGAATGCATATTGTTGGGATTCTCTCTGCTTTTGCGTATGCCTGACATTTCACGTAATGAAAAACATGCTTTGGGGCTTTTTTTTTTTTTTAAGTTTTATTTATTTAAGTGTTCTCTGCAGCCAACGTGGGGCTTGAACTCACAACCCTGATATCAAAGAGTCCCATGCTTTTCTGACTGAGCCAGCCAGGCACCCCTAAGAAAACATGTTCTGTTTTGTTTTTAAATTTTTCAAAGATTTATTTATTCATTTGAGAGAGAGAGCGAGAGAAAGAGAACATGAGTGGAAGGAGGGGCAGAGGAGAGGGAGAGAGAGAATCCCAAGCAGACTGTGCGCTGAGCTCCGAGCCCAATCTCACGATCCTGAGATCATGACCGGAGCCAAAACCAAGAGTCGGATGCTCGACAGTTCAACTGAGCCACCCAGGCGCCTCTAAACAACATGTTCTTTAATGGCTGGAGTTACCAACTCAAATGCCGATGAAGGCAGGTAACATAACAGCAAGGAGAGTGGAGACGGGCAAACTGAGGAAGAACACATCTCTTTCAAAGGGGACGGCCTGTACTCAGTCCCAGCTCACTGTGCTGCAGGGGAATGTTGGGCCAAGATGGCCAGATTTTCCGGGTTTTTTTTCAAGATTGGCCCCAACTCCAAATGTCTATATGAAACCTTCCATTTCTTTAACTGTTATAACTAACTGAAATAGGTCTTATTGAAAAGTGTGCCAGCTATCTAAAAGAGGTCTGTGGACTAGAGTCAGGCTGCAGCTGCCAGGTTGCAACCTTTGCAGGATAAGCTAACATTAAACAATTTTCATTGTCTGGAGCAGAAGAACATCATCGAAGAAAGTCAGAAAGAAAGAAACCAACCAACCAACCAACCAACCAACACCTGGGGTGCCCGGGTGGCTCAGTCGGTTAAGTATCTGACTCTTGGTTTTGGCTCAGGTCAGGATCTCGGGGTCATGAGATGGAGCCCCAAATCAGGCTCCTTAATCAGCAGAGTCTGCTTGAAATTCTCTCTCTCCATCTCCCTCTGCCGCTCCCTCCGCTTGTGCTCTTGCTCTCTTTAAAGTAAATAAATAGGGCACCTCGGGTGGCTCAGCGGTTTAGTGCCTAGCGCCTGCCTTCAGCCCAGGGCCTGATCCTGGGGACCCCGGGAATGAGTCCCACGTCGGACTCCCTGCACAGAGCCTGCTTCTCCCTCTGCCTGTGTCTCTGTCTCTGCCTCTCTCTCTCTCTCTCTCCGTGCCTCTCATGAATAAATAAAATCTTTAAAAGATGCATATTGTTGGGATTCTCTCTGCTTTTGCGTATGCCTGACATTTCACGTAATGAAAAACATGCTTTGGGGCTTTTTTTTTTTTTTAAGTTTTATTTATTTAAGTGTTCTCTGCAGCCAACGTGGGGCTTGAACTCACAACCCTGATATCAAAGAGTCCCATGCTTTTCTGACTGAGCCAGCCAGGCACCCCTAAGAAAACATGTTCTGTTTTGTTTTTAAATTTTTCAAAGATTTATTTATTCATTTGAGAGAGAGAGCGAGAGAAAGAGAACATGAGTGGAAGGAGGGGCAGAGGAGAGGGAGAGAGAGAATCCCAAGCAGAATCCCAATCTCTCTCTCCGTGCCTCTCATAAGTAAATAAAATCTTTAAGAGATTAAAAAAAATAAATACAGTAAATAAATAAAAATCTTAAAAAGAAAAAAAAAAGAACCTACAAAAGCTAACCATCCTAGGATGCCATTATTCTACCCTCCTACTTCTGTTTATAAGCCCTGCTCTCGTACATGCTTTGTTCTCTCCCTTCTGTGTCCCCCTCTGTGAGTTTCTTTATTTTCTTTAAAGATTTTATTTATTTATTTTTCATGAGAGACAGAGAGAGAGAGAGAGAGAGAGAGAGGCAGAGACACAGGCAGAGGGAGAAGCAGGCTCCCCCCAAGGAGCCCGATGCGAGACTCAATCCCAGACCCGGGGGATCACGCCCTGAGCCGGAGGCAGATAGATGCTCAACCGCTGAGCCACCCAGGCGTCCCTCTGAGTTTCTTTAGTTCTCACGCCACTTGCCTCGTTCTTTTTTTTATAAATTTTATTATTTATTTTTCACTCACCTGGTTTTGATCTCAAATTTCTGAGCACTGAGGACGAAGACATCTGAGTGACC
Source organism: Canis lupus baileyi (assembly GCF_048164855.1). Taxonomy (NCBI): domain Eukaryota; kingdom Metazoa; phylum Chordata; class Mammalia; order Carnivora; family Canidae; genus Canis; species Canis lupus. The sequence continues at coordinate 31,990,371 of NC_132876.1, forward strand.
AGGACAGGAGGCCCTCTGGTGATGAATCAGACCCCACAGGACCTGATCATACTTGCTGGAACATTTTGTAGCTGTTCTTCATGATAAGTGGGCATCTCGGGGAGAGTCTTAAGAAAATATTATGCTTCGGAGACAAGGTAACAGATTGGGAAGTTCAGAGTGCTCTGGAGAAGAAAAAGGGGATTTTAGGGAACTAATTGTCTCTTGTTGGTCAGGAAACAATTTCCTGAAGCTCAGCAGTTTTTTCAGTCTCCTAGGTTTCTTTTTCTTCTACTAAATGCAGTAAAATTTAACTGTAATACTTTTTTATTTCTCAAAGCACATACAGTATGATTCCAGCCTTATTAGATTCTCTCTATACATACGTGCATCCATTCACCCCTCTTCTTTATCCTTGTGTGTGTAGGAATATCCTTGAGGATATCAAGCAAGACTGAGTATCACCAATACCAAGAGTATTTTTTCTTCCTGAGCTGTGAGTAGATTTGATCTTTCTGCTTTGGACCTCTATGAATTCCCTGAAATTTCATAATGCCAATTACCATTTATGACTAAAGGTATTATATAAAAGAATGAAAGAACAGAAATTCAAAAGATTTTAAATGTATCAATATTTTATTTTTAAGAAGATTTCTTATTTATTTGAGAGAGAGGGAGAGACAGAGAGAGCGCGCATGTGCACACAGAGGGAGAGGGAGGTGACATCCCGCCAAGCACAGAGCCCAACGTGGGGCTCAATCTCAGGACTCTGACATCATAACCTGAGCCAAAGGCAGACGGTTAACCCACTGAGCCACCCAGGTGCCCCTAAATGCATCAATATTTTAATCAAAAAAGATTGTATTTATATATTCATGAGAGACACACACACACACACACAGAGGCCGAGACACAAGCAGAGAGAGAGAAGCAGGCTCCACGCAGGAAGCCCGACGTGGGACTCGATCCCGGGTCTCCAGGATCACGCCCTGGGGCCAGGATGGCGCTAAACCGCTGAGCCACCTGGGCTGCCCTCAATATTTTAATCTTGTTGATTTTCAAGATCCAGAAGTAAACTTCCATTCGCAGATAAGGTGCAGAACTTTCCCTTATATGTGAATTTCAAATAAGCAACAAATAATCTTTTCGTAGAAGTATATCCCAAAAATTGCATAGAACATTCTTTTTTTTTTTTAAAAAAAGATTTTATTCATGAGAGATGCACAGAGAGAGAGAGGAGGAGGAGGAGAGGCAGAGACACAGGCAGAAGGCAGGCCCCATGCAAGGAGGCCGACATGGGACTCGATCCCAGGACTCTAGGATCACGCCCTGGGCCCAAGGCAGGCGCCTAACTGCTGAGCCACCCAGGGATCCTCTGCATGGGACATTCTTATTGAAAAATATGTTGTTGTTTATCTGTAATTAAGATGTTCTTAAGTATCTAAAAGAAAAAAAAAGGACCACCTGGGAGGCTCAACTGGTTGATTGCCTGCCTTTGGCTTGGGTCAAATAATCTCAGGGGCCTGGGATGGAGCCCCACATTGGGCTCCCTGCTCAGTGGGGAGCCTGCTTCTCCCTCTCCCTCTGCCCCTCCGCCCCCAGCTTGTGCACTCCGTCTCTCAAGTAAATAAATAAAATCTTTTAGAAGCTGCAATTCAGGGCGCCTGAGTGCCTCAGGCAGTTAAGCATCTGCCTTCCACTCAGGTCCTGATCCTGAGGCCCTGGGATGGATCGCCACACTGGGCTCCCTGATCAGCAGGGAGCCTGCTTCTCCCTCTCCCTCTCTCTGCCACTCCCATGCTTGTGCTCTCTCTGTCTCTCTCTCTCTCATAGTCTCTGTCAAATAAATAAATACAATATTTTTAAAAATGTAATTCAGCCTCCTGTATTTTTCTACTAAATAATGCAACTGTAATATAAACATAGTGCCATTTCCATAGAAAATATTTTCAATACTTGGTAATTTTTCCCCATTCCATTCAGATTTTTCTTTTTTCTTTTTTTTAAGATTTTATTTATTTATTCATTCATTCATTCATGAGAGACACACACAGAGAGAGGCAGAGACACAGGCAGAGGGAGAAGCAGGCACCCCGCAGGGAACCCGATGCGAACTCGATCCCCAGAACTGGGGATCATGTCCCGAGCCACAGGCAGATGCTCAACCACTGAGCCACCCAGGCGCCCCGAGAGAGAGTTTTCTTTGAATTCAGGAGAGATTAAGAAACTTGCGGGCAGCCCCGGTGGCTCAGCGGTTTAGCGCCGCCTGCAGCCCGGGGCGTGATCCCGGACACCTGGGATGGAGTCCCATGTGGGGCTCCCTGCACGGAGCCTGCTCCTCCTCTGCCTGTGTCTCTGCCTCTGTGTGTGTGTCGCTCATTAAATAATAATAATAATAATAATAATAATAATAATAATAAACCTTTGGAAAAAACTTGGACTTCAACTTGAGCCATTCGCATATTACATGCGTATATACATATATATATACACACACAAACGCATCTATACACGACGGAGCACGCACCCTATATTATGGAACACGTGATACACGCACGCGCACACCTTAATGCAAAAGCTGATGAATTGACTGTCCTGTCCAACTGGCTCTCTGTGAAGTGTCCTGTGGCCCATCGCCCTTCCCTTCCGTCATTTCGGGCAGCTGGCTGAGAAAAGACGCGGTGTCCTGTTCAGCGTAGACTCCAAGAGGCTCCTGAGCATCCGGAAGGATGCGGGGATCTCGTTGGCTCCGTGGCGCATTTGCGCGGATGCACACAGCGGCTCCCGTCGGGGCAGGAGCCCGCCCTAAGGGCCCGTGGACTTTGCGGCGCTGGTCCCAAGTCTCTGCGGGGGGCAGATCCATCTGGGTGGCATCGAAGCCCGGAAGCCAGGGCACCGCTCGCGGCAACAGCGGCTCCAGTGGCCGCTTTTCACCGCCCCGAGCCCGAGGCTTCGGACTCCGGACTCGGGACTCCGAGCGGCAGCGTCGCATTTGCTCCAAGAGGGCGGAGCGCAGCCGGCCCGCCCGCTCCCCGCGGGCCCGCTGCTGTCCCCCGCGCAGCTGAGCCGTCGGGGGGGCGGCCTCGCCCCAGGCTCCCCACACCGGTCCTGCCGATCCGTCCGCGGCCTCGCTCTCCAGGGCCCGCCCTGCGCACCGCGGGGCACGCCCTCGCCTCGGCCCCCGCCGCGGAGCCCGCGCGCGCCTGCGAGTTGGGGGCGACGGCGGGGCCTGGCCTCCCGGGCGAGGAGAGAGGGCAGGCATCGTGGCCCCCAAGAGCCCGCCTGCCTTCAGAGGCCCCTTCACCATTCATCCCGCTCTGGACTGATCCTATTTGGGCGTTTTCTGCCTGCCTTGCACTCGGTTTCCTCCTCGTCTTCAATCCATCTAGGACAAGCCCTTATAAATCCCTAGATCCTTAGATCCTCACTCTTACTCAAGTCCCTTCGTAAGGGACCTGCCACCTCCCGAATTGGAGCAGACGCGGCCAGGGAGCTCCCACCTACTAGAATTTACTCATTTTAATTTTAATTTTAATTTCCTCTTTCTTTCTTTCTTTCTTTCTTTCTTTCTTTCTTTCTTTCTTTCTTTCTTTCTTTTTCTTCTTTCTTTCTGTCTTTCTTTTTCTTTTCTTTCTTTCTCTTTCTTTCTTTTCTCTCTCTCTTTCCTTTCTTTCTTTCTTTCTTTCTTTCTTTCTTTCTTTCTTTCTTTCTTTCTTTCTTCTTTCTTTCTTTCTTTCTTTCCTTTCTTCTTTTTTCCAGCCAGAGCAGACGAATCAACCCTGGTGATCAGTGGGGTGACAGATGCTGCAGCCAGATCCCCTCCACATTAGGAATTTACTTGTTCTATGTTATCTTTCCAGAGTATGTGTGTGTGTGTATATATATATATATAGATATACACACATATATATAATTATATATATAATTATTTTTTGCCACTAGATTAAAGCTCATGGAAGTAAGGAGTCCTATTTTTTTAAAGTTCTTTTATTTTAATTCCAGTATAGTTAACATACAATGTTGTATTAGTTTCAAGTGTAGGATATAGTGATTCAACAATTCTATACATGATTCAGTTGCCCATCATGACACGTGTACTCTAGGAGCTCTGTTTTATTCATCACAGAACTCAAAGTGCCTGGCACTAAGGAGGCACTCGACCACTGCTTATGGGATGATGAACAAACATCTCTGGCTTGAGATAATAACACCATTTATGAATGCGAATTCTTTGTTGTGAGTTGGGGAGGGTGGAGAGTTAAAGCAGCAGAGTAGAACAAAAGACCTTCCTAAGCGCTCTATAAACTTAGCTATAGTTCCTCTAAGGATGGTTAGCTGTTTTTCCTATTATTATTGCTGTAGGTATTCTTTTATGTTTAAAACGATTTTATTCATGAGACACACACACACACACACACACACACACACAGAGGCAGAGACAGAGGCAGAGGGAAAAGCAGACTGGGGAGGGGTGGTGGTGGTGGTGGTGGAGGCCAAGGCGGACTGGATCCCAAGAAGCTCAACCACTGAGCCACTCAGGCGCCCTCGATGTTCTTTTAAATGTCTTCCCTCACCTGGTGTTATTTATCAGCTTCTCCCCTCTCCTCTATTTGTGTCTATTTTAAGTTTTTTCCGGGGATCCCTGGGTGGCTCAGCGGTTTAGCACCTGCCTTCAGCCCAGGGTGTGATCCTGGAGTTCCGGGATTGAGTCCCACGTCGGGCTCCCTGCATGGAGCCTGCTTCTCCCTCTGCATGTGTCTCTGCCTCTCTCTCTCTCTCTCTGTGTCTGTCATGAATAAATAAATAAAATCTTTAAAAAAAAGAAGAAAAATTTTTTTCAGCTTTATTGAGGTATAAAAGACAAATTAAAATTTCAAATATTTGAAGTTACAACTTGATATTTTGATGTATGTATACATCGTGAAAAGATTGCCAAAATCAAGGGAATTAACATACCTATCACCTTCCTGGTTGCCTTTTATTTCTGGTAACAACACTTAAGATCCACTCTCTTAGTGAATCTCAAGTATCAAGACCATGTTTTTAACGAAATCACCATGCTGTACATTCAATCTCCAGAACGTAATAATGTTGCATAATTGAAATTTGATACCCTTGGTCCAACATCTCCACGTTTTCCCTAAACCCTAACTCCTAAAACCACCATTCTGCACTCTGCTTCTAGGAGTTGAATTCTTTTATTTATTTTTCTTTAAAGATTTTATTTCCTTATTCATGAATGACAGAGAGAGAGAGAGAGAGAGAGAGAGGCAGAGACACAGGCAGAGTGAAAAGCAGGCTCCATGCAGGGAGCCCGACGTGGGACTCGATCCTGGGACCCCAGGATCGCTCCCGGAGCTGAAGGCAGGCGCCCAACCACTGAGCCACCCAGGGGTCCCTAGGAGTTGGATTTTTTTAGATTTCATATATAAATGGGATCACGCAGGTTGTCTTTCTGTGTCTGGCTTATTTAATAATTCAAAATAACTTCCTCCAGGTTCATCCAAGTTTTTATAAATGACATTTCCTAATTTTTAAAGCCCAAATGATATTCCATTATATAGATAGATAGATAGATACATACATACATACATACATACACATATTTAAGTATGTGTGTATATATATATATATTCACCACATGGAGCCACTAACCGTGGTCATTTTGTCATAATGCACTAATGTAACAGACATAATTTAAAGAAAAAAATCCATGGAATTTTACTCTTAACACTTCAGTATAGCAGAGGAACCTGCAGTACCAGGCTCCTGCAGACTGGGATTCAGCAGCCAAATGATACAGCTCCCTGGAACAAACCTGAAGGGTCCACGGTGCCCTGAGATAGGGCAGAGAACACAAAATCTGCAGTGCTTTATTGCCACTTGCAATCATCAGCAGTAATAGTTAAATTGGAGCTATCTCTGATTTCACCCTCACCCCCTGAAGGCTAGAATTCTACGCGCAGATGCCTCCCAAGACTTCCATATTTTATCACTGCAGACACAATAAATCTTCAGTTCTAGAAATGTTTAAAAAGAGTTTATTTATTTGACAGAGAGACAGAAAGGGGAGGAGAGGAGAGGAGAGAGAGAGAGAGAAAGCATAAGCAGGCGGAGCTGCAGAGGGAGAGGTAGACGCAGGCTCCCTGCTGAGCGGGGAGCTCCACTGGTCCCATAGGACCCCAAGATCATGACTTGAGCCAAAGGCAGACGCTTATCCGACTGAGCCACCCAGGTGCCTCTTAAATTCTAAAAATACCACCTGTAAAAAGTTACTTTTTAGGCAATCAGAAAACTCTAAATGTAGGCAACTGGGCCATGATTCCAACAGATTGTTGTTGTTTTTAAAGATTTTATTTATATATTCGTGAGAGACACAGGAGAGAGAGAGAGAGAGAGAGAGAGGCAGAGACACAGACAGAGGGAGAGGCAGGCTCCATGCAGAAAGCCCGATGCGGGACTCGAACCCGGAACCCCGGGATCACGCCCTGGGCCAAAGGCAGACGCTCAACCGCTGAGCCACCCAGGCATCCCTCCAACAGATTGTTGCTGCTATTTCGAGGCTCGGATTGCGCTGTGGCTATGGAGGTGAAGTGTCTAAGTTTTTTGGAAACTCCATACTATAAAAGTGTAGAGATGAAAAGACATACTGTCTTGAGTTTCACTCATTTCTTAAAAGGTTGTTTTTGTTTGTTTGTTTGGTTTTTGCTTTTGTTTGTTAAGTAATCTCGACAGCCAACAGGGGCCTCAAACACACCACCTGGAGATCGAGAGTCCCATGCTCCACTGCCTGAGGCAGCCAGGTGCCCCGCCCTTGAGTTTCTTTTAAATGATCACAGCCAGAAGAGAAGTATGGGCAGAGGAGAGGAAGATGAAAGGAAAGAATGGAGGGAGGGACGGAGAAGACAGGAGTAGATGATGGAGGAAGGAAGAAAGGAGGGAGGAAGGGGAGGGGGGAGAGAGAAAAGAGAGAAGAAAGGAGAGAGAAAGGGAAACCATCTTTCCGTACTTCATAAGAATTCTGTGAGGTGATTACCATTATTTTAGTGAACCCTGGTAGTAACAGGAATAGTTGCCCTATTTTCGGTTGGGGAAGAGGCGGCGAGAGACAGTCAGGCCTGCCAGTGTCACATAGTGAGCGGATAGCAGGAAAGCGGAAGGAGTGAAACTGTGCCCTGAAACCAGATGCAAGCGCTCCAAGTCCAGGGCCTGCTTACTTTCCTCAATTCCCTGGTCTTCCCTAGAAGATTTCTTGAGGTGGGAGCGGGTGGTGAGGGGCACCGTCTCCACTCGAGCCCATGCAAGTGCACACGTGACTTAGACAGATGCCACTACACACACAGAATTTTACATTCCAACTCAAGGGGACCTCCGATGTACCTGGTGGACAGCGGTGGCCTCCGAGCAGGGACTCTGGCTCTGGACCTGGGTGCCCACCCCCCCCCCCACTAACCGCAAGGAACTGAACCAAGAACCAGCTGAGAGAATCGCCTCCTAGAAACTCATCCTAAAACACTGCTTCCGCCAGGGCTCCCCCTGGCCCCAAACTCTCTCACGTTAACCATCATCCCAGACACACACGTTCCAACGCCCTCCTTGAATTCACCCCCCCCCCACCTAACATGTAAACTCTACGTGCCCCTCAGTATTACAGAGTTCTCTGCAGACACCTCTCTAGCTTCCTCTCCAGGTCACACTCCAGAGCCACCCTGGCTGTGTCTGGGTCCCCCTGAGATGAGCTGTATGCTTCTTCCCTCCTGGGGCTGCTCCTACTACCCCCTTGCACTGAGGTTCCATGCACGGCCTGCTTAGCATTTGCGGAACTTGGACTCCCTCTGAGGTGTAAGGGAAACCCCCACTGCTCCCCAAAAGCCCAATGTGCTTCTACCCGTGGCTGCGAGGAACAGTCTCTTCAGAGGTTTGTATCCTGCCCCACCTCCACCAAGCTCTGCACCTTGTCAAAGTCACGGACACTCTCTAGGCCTTCACTGCCTTGGTTAAGAAAAAAAAGTGAGGCCTCCACCGCCCCCAGCCACCCAAACCCCCTTCCCTCCTCGGGGCAGTAGTAGGATTGAGAGCCAGGCCCTGGGGCACAGTGAGCACTCACAGGAGGTCATAGCCGCTCAGGAGCAGGGGCGAGGCTCCCGGGCCGGCACCTCCGATCCCGGTGAGGGCCCAGGTGCAGCCTGACCCCACGTGGTCCTGACCCCTTCTTAGCTCCAGCGTCAGCTCCAGGTGTCTGAGCCCTCCCCGTGGGCCCTGTGTCAATCAATGGAAATGGCACAGCTCAGGAGAGCAGGGGCCAGCACGAGGAGCCCCATGCTACAGAGGGGCGGCATGGGACGCCGCATAGAGATGTCAGCTGATTTATTTACCTGGGACACAGACAGAGCCAGTTAGAGGTGGTGGGACTCCCATCAGTCTCTGCTTCTTTCCCTCAGGTGGGCTGATGTCTCTCCCCAGCCTGGGAGGGGCAGGATGCACGGCGGCGGCGGCGGCGGCGGCGGCGGCGGAGTCTGGACCAGAGACGCTCCCCACGCTGCCTGGCAGAGGGCCCTGTAAACACAGCAGCCAAAGAGGTTTATGGACTGAAGCCTACGGGGGTACAATGAGACCGGGTGGCTCAGCGGGTGGAGCGGGCGACTCTTGGTCTTGCAGTCACCGGCCCCCAGCCCCACACTGGGTGTGGAGAGGACTTCAAAAAAATCAGAAAAACAGAAAGTCCCCCCCAAAGACAGGTAGGGCAAAGACAGACCTGATAGTCACAGGATAGCGTGCTGTCCTCATTGCCATCTGCCAGTGGGTGACCATCACCTCGCTGCTCTCACGGACCCTCGTTAATGAAAAAAACACAAATGGACTGAAATCGGACATGTGCGACGGGCAAGGTATGGCCACCGGGAATGTGTGATTTTTGTCGTCTCGGTGAGTTCGGCCACACCCTGGTGAGGTAGTTGTCGCTGCTATCCTTTTACAGAAGGGGAAACCAGGGTAAAGTGAGAATAAGCAGCTCCACAGGTTAGCCAGCTAACAAGGGGTGAGCGAGCCGGGGTGCAGGTTGCGGCCGACTGGCTCCAGAGCCCCCTCCCATGACGCCGGCCCACGGAACCATGAGTCGTGGCTGTTTTTGCTGAGGATGATGCTCCATTCCGGTTTTAAAATGTGCGACGTGTGAAGAAGGTTAAGTAAACATTTTAACAAGTAAACGCTACCCACAACCGATGCCCAGGTAGGGCGATGCATGGCCAGGCTCCCGTGAGTGACTGAAGGAGAGCACCCGGGAGTGAACGCTCCGTGGCGCCCTGAGACAGGAAAGAACCTGCCACGGAAGCCGCCACAGATATCGTAGGTAGTGGAACACCAAGAGGAGGAAAACCCTTGTAGGTCTCTCACGCAGTAACTGATCTCAAGTCCACAGTTGTGCCTTGGGTCCAGTCGGGCCAAGAGGGCGTGGGGTGGGGTGGGCGCCTGTGGCACCCAACGAGGGGCCAACCTGGGGAGGAAACATTGGGTGTGAGCCAGGAGGAGGCAGTCCTACTGCCATCCCTTACCGCCTCTTTGAAAATGAATCGGTCCACAGACCTTTTGTAGTTAGTTTCTTGCCCCTCCTGCAGGAGCACGGGGCAAGGGGCGCGCTTCCATCCCCTTAGGCACAGTTAGTGAGGCACCTAGGGCCCGAGATGCGTTTTAGGAGCCCACAGAAATGAGGCAGCTTCTGATTTCAATTTATTTAAAGATCTTTTATCTATTTAAATACACGGGGGTGGGGGTGGGGGCAGAGAGAGAGGCAGAGACACAGGCAGAGAGAGAAGCCGACTCCATGCAGGGAGCGCGACGTGGGACTGGATCCCAGGTCTCCAGGATCAGGCCCTGGGCCGAAGGCGGCGCTAAACCGCCGAGCTACCCGGGCTGCCCAGCTTCTGATTTCAAATGGAGTTGGAGGAGTGAGGCTGTGCGGTAAACGTAGGGTAAGTCAAGTCCGTTGTCCGGCACAGGACCCGTTGTTGGAATCTATGTTCAAAATTCAGGATACTAACAAAAGTGCTGGGGCATCTGTAAAACAGCTCTGGGGGCAGCCCCGGTGGCTCAGCGGTTTAGGGCCGCCGTCGTCGGTCCCGGGGCGCGATCCTGGGGTCCCGGGATCGAGTCCCACGTCGGGCTCCCTGCACGGAGCCTGCTTCTCCCTCTGCCTGTGTCTCTGCCTCCTCTCTCTCTGTGTCTCTCATGAATATATAAATAACATCTTTGAAACACACACACACACACACACACACACGAAGAAAAACTAAGGGGAGGAGGGAAAGGGGTGGGGGAGAAACGGTGGCAAGAAAGAGGGTGGGTCATCACCCAGATCCCAAGGGTCCCACCCTAAGGGGCATACATGCATGCTTGTCTAGAGCATCTGGGCAGAGGCATAGACGCTGAGCCCAAACGGGATTCAGGATCCATGGTTGCAATGAGAGAAACAAAGGTCTGAGCCAAGGGCCTGGGAAAAACGCCACCAAGCCGGAGCTCGTACAGTTCCAGCAGACCAGGAACGCCCTGAGCGCTGTGCGGGTTCGGAGCCCTGTACCGAGACGGGCTCAAATTACTCAAATTCTAGAGGCGCCGGACATTCTCAAGGCGCAAGCTCGGTTTTCTGTGCATAGTGCGCGTCTGAGCACCAGGCACGCTCAGAAGAGCCGAGCCCAAGCTTCTGTTCTCGGGTACCCGGGAGTCTGGCGGGGGGGCGGGGGGGAAGGGGGAGTCTGGCGGGCTCTGACTTGAGGCGCCTCACAGAAAAACCTCCAAGTGGCACCTCGGAGCCCGTGACATTCGTCGGATGCCTATTCCCTGCCTAGTCGCCGCCGCTGGATACGCAGGGCCGGCCCAAGAGACATTCTCCCAACACTTCTTCTGCAAGGGCTCCAGAGCTAGGGGGAGGTCTGCCTCTCAGCCTCCCCAGATTTGGGGCGCATGAGCCTAGCTGGGACTTGAAGAAGACTCAACCTGTCTCGCTAGGCATTGACCGACGGATGCACTGGGCAAAGAAAGTGCTCCCCACCGGAGCTCTCCCTGCAAGTGCACCGCCCGGGGGGTACCAAGCCCAGCCGCATGCGCACCTCGGCGAGCCCACCCCGCCCCGCTCCGGAGGGGGTGTATATAGATAGAGAGAGGCCGTCTGCTCAGAAGCGGGGGGAACCTGACAGCGCGAGGACCGCTCCGTGGGAGCCTGGCGGCGCGGCACCTCTCTGCGCCCGACCCACGGATCCAGGAGGACCCCGCGCGGGATCTGCAGGGAACAGCGCGAGGGCTATGGAGCCTCTGAGCCGACGCAGGGACGAAGTCATGGGCTTCCTCGGCCCGGGAGTCGACGAGGGCGGGGAAGAGCCGCAGGGTCGGTGCCGGTTGGGACACGTGCCTCCATCAAGCCCCAGAAACGAAGGTTCCCTGGGCGAGGGGAGCAGGCCCGACGCCCCGCAGATGCTGCTGCCCCTTGCCTCCCGCCTCCCACAGCCTAGGCTCCGATGCCCTGATCTCTCCGTGTGGCTTTCCTCCTTTGCAGAAACCCAGCCTGTGGCCATGTCGCTGACCCACGAGGGAGCGGCGGCCGAGTTCACACCTGACCACGGCGGGGGAGCAGACCAGGTCATGGAGGCAGCTGACGGCGAGGGTGACGGTGACGGTGACGGTGACGGCGAGGGTGACGGTCAGGGCCAGCGCGACGGTGACGGTCAGGGCCAGCGCGACGGTGACGACGGTCAGGGCCAGCGCGACCGTGACGGTGAAGGCCAGCGCGACGGCGAGGAGGCAATGGGTGACGAGGCCGCGGGATTTCCACTGCCGGCGGGCGACGGGACCCCCCAGGGGCACGGCGACCAGGGCCCAGCGCCAGGGCGGCCGCCCCAGGCCACCGTCGCGTGTCCCCTGCCGGGCAACGGGCAGCAGGCGGGCCAGCGCATCGTGTTCAGCCGCGTGCAGCTGCATGAGCTGGAGAGCGTGTTCCAGCGCACCCAGTACCCCAGCGCGCCTACGCGGTAAGCCGGCTGCCCCGCGGGGCGCCGGGGAGCGGGAGGGCCCGGGGCCGGTTATCACCCGTCTCTCTCCTCGAGGCTGAAGTCTAAGCTACCGGCCTCGAGGCGGCGGGGGGCCGGCTGGGCACTGGGGCTCCGGGCTCGGCCTCGGGCGGTTGTCGGGAGCCCAGCGCTCCGGGGGCGGGGCCAGGGCGGCGACGGCGGAAGTTAAGCCCATGTGCTCGGGCCAGCGCGTCCACCAGCTGGTGACATAAACAAGTCCCGCCGAACACCGTGGGCGAGAGGCGAGGGGGGCGGAGGGCGCAACCGGCTTAGGGTCCTACCTACTAAGGTGGTTTAAAATCCTGATCGCGGCAGGGCAGCCCGGGTGGCTCAGAGGTTTGGCGCCGCCTTCCGCCCAGGGCGTGATCCTGGAGACCCGGCATGGAGCCCCACGTGGGCTCCCTGCATGGAGCCTGCTTCTCTCTCTGCCTGTGTCTCTGCCTCCCTCTCTGTGTGTGTGTGTGTGTGTGTGTGTGTGTGTGTGTGTGTCGAATGAATGAATGAATGAATGAATGAATGAAATCCTGATCAGTCCTCTCGTCCTCAAGTATTTCTGCGCTGATTTCTAAAATCTTATTGGGTTGAAGGAATCTCTACGCTCACCGTAGGGCCCCTGCACCAACTTGTACATTTTTTTTAAGTAGCTATGTCCTATTTTAAAAAGATTTTTTTTTATTTATTCCTGAGAGACACAAAGAGAGAGAGAGGCTGAGGGAGAAGCAGGCTCCACGCAGGAAGCCTGACGTGGGACTCTATCCTCGGTCTCCAGGATCACAGCCTGGGCTGAAGGCAGGCGCTAAACCGCTGACACACCCGGGCTGCCCGCGTTGTACATTTTTAAATACTGCAGCTGAAAAACTGTCTGGATGAGTGAATATTCTGCATGCCCTGAAATTTTGCTCAAGGTCTTTGAAAATCTTAAAATTAAAAAAAAAAAAAAGAAAGAAAGAAAAGAAAAGAAAAGGGGGCGCCTGGCTGGCTCAGGCAGTAGAGAATGTGACTCTTGATTTGGGGTGGGAAGTTGGAGTTCCACACCGGCTGTAGAGATTCTTTGAAAATAAAATCTGAGGGCGCCTGGGTGGCTCGATGGGTTAGGCTTCTGCCTTCTTCATCTGAGGTCAGGATCCCAGAGTCCTGGGATTGGACCCCAAGTGGGGCTGGCTCCCTGCTCGGCAGGGAGTCCGCTTCTCCCTCTCTTCTGCCCCTGCTCCTGTGCACTTGCTCTCTCTCTCTCTCACTGTCTCTCAAATAAATACGTAAAATCTTTGAAAAAAATAAAAGTTAAATCTGAATAGAAATTAAATTTAAATTTTGCTTGGCAGAAAACTGCCCCAGAAAAGGAAGCCTCAAGCTAGCCATTACAGAACAGTGTGTGTGTGTGTGTGTGTGTGTGTGTGTGTTGTGGGGGGGGGGTATGGTTTCTGCTGCCGTGCTCGGGGACAGAGGAGGGGGGGGAATTTAGTGATACCCACACTTTAAACACAACCAAAGAATGAACAGCAGTTTGTGCCATCCCTTAGCACCCAGCAGCAATGTACTCCAACTTGATCATCGCTGAGAGAGGGAGACAGAGAGAGAGAGAGATGGATGGGCCGCACCTTGTTTTAGGGCTCTAGTTTAATCCCATAAAATGGGTAAGAGCAACGACTGAAAGTCCATAGAGGTAGTTCCTCAGGCATTTTTCTTCATTTTCAAGTTGGTAACACTAAAAGACACTGCATCAGAGTGTCGTGTGTTCTTGGGGACTGTGCCTCCTTTACCCGCGACACTTGGCTTTCCTGAAATTCTCTGTCAACTGAATCTCGCTGTAAATCCTGAAATGGTGTGACTTTTTCCAGTGTAGAGACTGGTTCAGAAAAATGCCACTGACATTTCCCCCCCCCCCCCAAAAAAAAAAACTTTTTAAAGAGAGGAACAAAATACACTGTATTTTATTTAATTCACCCCAAACTCCACATACTGAATACTTGTGATTTTCTCCCCTCAGCCAGGAGCTTGCAAGATTCATGGATGTGTCTGAAGCCAGAGTGCAGGTCAGTAAACCTCAAAAAAAACAAAGTGGCTGGGAGGCATTCTAAAACTGGCATCAGGACTTGGGCACCGTTGTCCTAGAGAGAGCTTCTCACCTTCCTGGGTTTTTGTTGCCTTTTCTAGATTTGGGAACGGAGTGTTGTTGAACTTTTGGGTCTGGGGCAGGAGGGGGGGGTGTGAGGAAGGCGGGGGGTACGGGACATGGGATACCTAAAGCCCAGGTTTTGGAAATTGCCCATTTCCAGAGGGAATGTCATTTCCTAAAAGGAATGAAAAAATTAGTATAGTAGGGGATCGCTTATATACAAATCTACATATACGTTTGTATTAACTGTACCTATGTATACTTTTAGATGTCACTGAATTAGACGAATAATACACATATTTATATAGATTTTTAAATGTAGTATAAATAGGGACGCCTGGGTGGCTCAGCGGTTGAGCGTCTGCCTTTGGCTCAGGGCGTGTGATCCCAGAGTCCTCGGATCGAGTCCCACATGGGGCTCCCGGAATGGAGCCTGCTTCTCCCTGTGCCTGTGTCTCTGCCTCTCTCTCTGTGCGTCTCTCACGAATAAATAAAGAGCATCTTTAAAAATTAACTAACTAAAAAAATGGAAATAGAAAGATAATCACAAGTATAGATCATATACAGTATATGTGCTGTTTTTGTACGCAATATAGATCTATATACTAACATATACTTTATATATTATAAATATGTACTGTAGAAATATATGGAATGTAGTAACATAAATTATAGAATACATAAAATACATTTAATTTGTAGAACATATGCCTATATATTTATCTAATACAGAATATGTATTTTTTAAAGATTTATTTATTTATTTATTTATTTATTATTTATTTATGACAGACACACACACACACAGAGAGAGAGAGAGAGAGAGAGAGGCAGAGACACAGGAGGAAGGAGAAGCAGGCTCCATGCCGGGAGCCCGACGCGGGACTCGATCCCGGGACTCCAGGATCGTGCCCTGGGCCAAAGGCAGGCGCCAAACCGCTGAGCCACCCAGGGATCCCCAGAATATGTATTTGATATGTTAAGTGTACATGTAAAAATATGCAGGATATCAAAAGCATATTCTTTTCTTTTCCTAAGTATCTCCTTTTTATTTGTTCCCCGTATATTTTTTTATTGGAGTTCCTGAGTATCTCCTATAGCAGATAAACACCATAGATATCCGTAGGACATCATTGCTATAGCCAACATAAAATACATTTATAGAGGTCATATACAATTCATATAATTATCACCCATATTGATAGTCATCTGTAACATAGAATTGCCATATAATCCCTGTATAATAATATAGCCAATAGCGTGTTCCTTACTGTATTAATTACGGATCACATACAGATCAATGGGATCCCTGGGTGGCTCGGCGGTTTGGCGCCTGCCTTTGGCCCAGGGCACGATCCTGGAGTCCCGGGATCGAGTCCCACATCGGGCTCCCTGCATGGAGCCTGCTTCTCCCTCTGCCTATATCTCTGCCTCTCTCTGTGTCTCTCATGAATGAATGAATAAATAAAATCTTAAAACAAAAATACGAATCAATGGTCACGTACTATGAATTGATGTTATTCATTAGCACATCAATATGTTGATATCGTAAGATCATTATGTGGTATTAATGGTTCTCTAGAATATAGTCATCGCGTATTATTTGATCAGTATAATATGATGGTATATTTATGGAGTTCATATATATATTTACGTATAAATTACTTACATTTAACTTGGAGACACCAGTAGATATTGTACATAATTTTACATATACATATATATATGTAAATATATATATATATTTTTTAAAAGATTTTTATTTATTCACGAAGAAGGCAGAGACGCAGGCAGAGAGAGAAGCAGGCTCCTCGCAGGGAGCCGGATGCGGGACTCGATCCCGGGAGTCCGGGGTCACGCCCTGAGCGGAAGGCACACAGGCTCAACCACTGAGCCACCCAGGTGTCCCTATACATAATATATTTAGACAGAGCACATTTTATAATACTATATACTTAAACATATGTATTTTATAGAACTATAAAGAAATCAATGCCCAAAAGCACACATACTCACACAGAGCGCATCTTCTGAACGGGTTATCACTTAGGCGACACTTCATTGTCGGGACACATCCAGATGGAGTCTGAAGTAGAAATCGTTCACATTAATGCACCAAGGAGTTTAATTAGACTAATCTACAGAAAACAAGCATAAGCTGTTTGCAAAAGGAGTGAATTGACAAATATTTGGGCATTGGCTTCGGGGAAGATGTCACACCTATGACACAGCAGAGAAGCAAGAACCTTACGTCCAGTTAAGCTGAGACTTATGGGGAGGGTGTAGCATAAAGTACAACTGCCTAGGCCTCCTGCTCTTGGTGTTCACTTTTAATACATGATGTTTTTGTTGTAGGATTCACACGAAAGCAATTTTATCTTTCAATTATAAAATTACTGTAATTTAGTTTTAATCTTATTTTTATTTTTTTCATTTTATTTTAAAAGTTCAGAAATGTATTTATTTTTACTATTACTGCTTTTAGGCTTTTTGTGCAAGTGCCCGGAACTCCTGCTGTATTTGGTTGTTGTGGTGGTGGTGGTGGTGGTTTTATAGGTATGATTTCTTGCTCTA
Source organism: Canis lupus baileyi (assembly GCF_048164855.1). Taxonomy (NCBI): domain Eukaryota; kingdom Metazoa; phylum Chordata; class Mammalia; order Carnivora; family Canidae; genus Canis; species Canis lupus. The sequence continues at coordinate 32,007,096 of NC_132876.1, forward strand.
GGATTCAGGTGAAGGGAATTTCACTTTTTTTAAAAGAGATTTTATTTGTTTATTCCTGACAGACAGAGAGAGCGAGGCATAGACACACAGGCAGAGAGGGAGAAGCAGGCTCCATGCAGGGAGCCTGACGTGGGACTCGATCCTGGGTCTCCAGGGTCACGCCCCGGGCCGAAGGCGGCGCTAAACCACTGAACCACCGGGGCTGCCCAGGAATTTCACTTTTTAATTCAAAAAAAAAAAAAAAAAAAAGATTGCATTTAAAAGCTTTTAAATTTCATTTACTTAGTTTTAGAGCTATTGCTTTGAAGGGTTTGGTAAAGAGGTGTGGAGAGTGGCAGGGCTACTTCTTCATTTTCTGGAACTCCTGGATGCGTCAGCCTGAAAACACTGCTAGACAGTAGGTTGTGCATTATGGTGGAGATGCCCCGGTGCAACCTTTGAAATCTGTCTAGAAGACAAAAGAAACGGAAACAACAAGTTCAAACAGGGTTCCACCAACCTAACAAAGGTGGAGGCCAATCTAACCAGGTGGAAGCCATCCTAACACAGGTGGAAGCATAAGGCGTGACCTGTGCCTCGGGGATGTGACTCACGTTCCAATTTCTGAAACTACCAAATGCACTGGTGAAGATTCCGTTTGGGAATGTCTGACACCTGTGATTTTTATCGTCCTTTGTCCTTTTAGGAAGAGATTGTGTGGAATTGGTCACTAGTGGGGACTGGCTCTTAGCTCAGGCTGGGTTCTGCCGGGGGCAATTGGAAAGACTTTGTCCTTGGCTCAGTCAGGGACGGCTCACTTGTGGCTCGATGGATCAAGGGGTGATTGAAACCACAGAAAGCCTAAGTGGAATCAAAGGATAATTTGGGGGGGAAAAAGAGAAATAAGAGGGAAAGAATGGAAAAGAAAACTCAGGGTGGGCTTGTTAGCTCTGCCGCACGCACAGGGTCTACTTCTGTGAAGGAAAGGGGCTGCAGAAGTGGACACGGGGAGGCCACCCAGGCAGCCCAGCAAAGCAGGCCCCAGAGAGCAGGGGCTGGGCTGCGGCGAAGCAGGCGTGGCCAGGGCTGGGGAGGCCCAGGCCCCTCTGCTCTGTCAAGCGGGCCAAGCAAGCTCAGAGAAGACAGACACCCTTGAGTGTGGGTGGGTTGGGGACGCCTGGGTGGCTCAGTGGTTGAGCGTCTGCCTTTGGCCCAGGGCGTGATCCTGAGTCACGGGATCGAGTCCCAAATCAGGTTCCCTGCATGGAGCCTGCTTCTCCCTCTGCCTATGTCTTTGCTTCTCTCTCTGTGTGTGTCTCTCACTAGTAAATAAATAAAATCTTTAAAAAAAAAAAAAAGCGTGGGCGGGTTGATTTTCCCCTCCATGGGCTTGCATAATGCTCTTTCAGCGGGGTTCTGAAGGGCAAAGGACCCATGAGAAACAAATGAGGAAAAACACCTAATGTCCTTCCTCCTCCCTTTGCAAACTCTACAGCATGAATTTTCGCACACGTTTTCCCCAGTTTTTTTTTAAAGATTATTTTATTCATGACAGACACACACACACACACACACACAGAGAGAGAGAGAGAGAGAGAGAGAGAGAGACAGGCAGAAGGAGAAGCAGGCTCCATGCAGGGAGCCCGACGTGGGAGTCGATCCCAGGTCTCCAGGATCACACCCCGGGCTGAGGGTAGCACTAAACCGCTGTGCCACCGGGGCTGCCCAATTTTCCCCAGTTTTATTAAGACATGTTACATACAGCCTTGTATAAATTTGAGGTGTACAGCATAATGATCTGCCTTACGTATATTGTGAAATGATTACCATGGTAGGTTTAGTTACCATCCATCATGTCCTAGAGAGAGAGATTTAAAAAGGAAAAAGAGAAAAAAGGAAAGCAAACAGTTTGTTCTTTGTGACTAGAAGTCTTGAAATTGAATCTCTAAACTGTCCTATATCCCATAAGGCAGGGCTCAGTATAGTCATCAGTATAGTCACTGCAAGTTTTTACCTTTTGACCACCCTCAGGCAGTTTCTGCACCCACCCCTTCTAGTGGTCACAAATCTGATCTGATTTCCTATGAAGTGGTTGGGTTTTTCATTTTTAGATTCCACATACAACTGAGATCATAGAGTGTGTGAAGACGATTTTTTTTAAACATTGAGAGAGAGAGAGAGAGAGAGAGGCAGAGACACAGGCAGAGGGAGAAGCAGGCGCCTCACAGGCAGCCCGATGCGGGACTCGATCCCAGAACCCCGGGATCACGCCCTGAGCCAAAGACAGACGTTCAACCGCTGAGCCACCCAGGGGTCCCTGTGCGAAGACGATTTTGACGGATGTCCCCCACCTGCAGTGAGAGTTGTTTTCTGAATCCAGTATTAGAAATATGGAACTAGTATCGGTGACTATGTCACGTAGGCTACTTTGCATTTATGTAGATTTGGCCTCCGGTGAACTTGGATCCCCCAAGATGAGGTCCACAGCACTGGTGTTGTTAGACTACATTTTCATGCAGCAGGAAGGCCAACCAGGAAGATGGCAGAGGGAAAATGAGTCAACGGAGAAGAGTAGAGGCCCCTGGTCTCAAGGGACATTTGCAAATTGGGAATGTCTAATACGAAATACAAAGAAATTCCGTTAAGTAGGATGCAGAGAGGACAGTGGCCTCCAAAGCACAGGTTTCATTTGTAGGGTTCACAGTTGGCAGGTGTCAGAGAGGAGCCATTTTGTGACTCCTCACCCACACGGTGGCTGACGGTCTTCCTAAAATGTCAGTGTCACCTTCTTGCCTTAAGAATACCGTATGATCTTTTAAAAAGGATTTTGTTTATTTATTAGAGAGAAACAATAAGTAGTGAGAGAGAGCATGAGCAGGGAGGAGAGGGAGAAGCAGGTTCCCTGCAAGCAGGGAGCCCTACACAGGGCTCCACTCCAGGACCCTGAGATCGTGACCTGAGCCGAAGGCAGACGCTCAACTGCCACCGAGGAACCCCAGGAATACCATGTGATTGCACTTATACGTGTGGAGTCATCAGAACAAAAGAAACGAACAAACAAAGCAGATACCGGCTCAAATACAGAGGACAAAATCGAGGTTGCCAGAGGGGAGGGGTGGGGTTGGGGGGACAAGCCAAACAAGTGAGGCGGATTAGGAGGTACCAAGGTCAGTTAAAAAAAATAAATCAGTCCCGGGGATGAAGAGTATGACATAGGGAATATAGTCAGTAACACTGCCATCATTTTTGTATGGCCTTGAAGGGTGGTGATTCCACTTATGGCGGCGAGCCATCTTGTGAGTAGAGAACCGTGGAATCAGTATGTCGTACGCCCGAGATGAATACAATATTGTAGGTCAATTATCCTTCAGCGAAAAACAGAAACAAGAATAAGGGGTGGGGGATCCCTGGGTGGCGCAGCGGTTTGGCGCCTGCCTTTGGCCCAGGGCGCGATCCTGGAGACCCGGGATCGAATCCCACGTCGGGCTCCCGGTGCATGGAGCCTGCTTCTCCCTCTGCCTGTGTCTCTGCGCCTCTCTCTCTCTCTCTGTGACTATCATAAATAAATAAAAAATTAAAAAAAAAAAAAAAGAATAAGGGGTGGGAAGGGGCCCTCCCGGCTGAGTCGAGGGGGTCTAGGGAGCCCTGCCCTGCTGGGCAGCGGGGGTCCTGTCCAGGGTGCTGGAACTGTAGCCCGAGCAGAGTGAGCTGACCGGGTGCTGAGCCCAGGAGAGCCTGGAGCAGGGTACGTCCGGGCTGCAGGCTGCAGAACTGACAACAGCGACAGTGGTGTGCCTCTACTCCCTCAGCCCGTTGGCTGGGCAATGATTTTAAGGATTTCACTAAATCCGGTCCTAGTTAGTCTAAACATTCATTGCCCCAACGTCTAAAATACTCAGGTCGCGTCCGCCGCCTCGGCTCCCTTCTGTCCCAGCCAGACAAGCCACGGGCTCCTGGGCCCTCCGTGCCCAAGCCTCGCTCACAATACCGTCTTTTCAAGCTAGGGAGAGGTTTCGGAAGATGAAACCTTTAGCCATCCATCCTTAAGGGAAAGCTGTCGTGGAAAGATCCAGCGCGTCCCTATTGATGATTTTCTGTACGTGGAAGGTGGGCGTTGTTCCCCGCAGCAGGACTTTTGAATGGCCCTGAGCTTCCCCCACAAGCGGCGTGACACCTGCCTGGTGACTAGGGGTGACTTGGACAGCTGGTGGTCAGCTGTGAGGGCACAGACATCCCAGGTGGAACAGCGGCAGCAGGGACGGAGCGCGGTTCCTCCGCTACACCTGCTGCTGAGAACAGGGGGCAAGAGCAATACGCAGGGTGGGAGGGCAGAGTCAGAGCAGTGAGCTGAGCCAGGGCCTGGCGCCTGGTGGGTGCTGCTGTGTCAGGGTGAGCTGCAGGGAGGCCTGTGTCCCTAACTTCCCTAGGATGTTTTAGCGAGAAGGAAATAGCTTCCCCGGTGCGGGTTCCACCGTGCAGGGCAGAGAGAGAGAGTGGGCTGCGGTGTTGTTTCCCGTATGACATTCAGTGCTCGATGTACTAAACTTTTTTTTTCTCTCTCTCTCTCTCTCTCTCTGATTTTAGGTTTGGTTCAAGAACAGGAGGGCCAAGTGGAGGAGACACCAGAGGGCAGTGAGGTTCAGAACCATGCCTCCCGTGGCCCTGGTCCCCCCCATCGTCATTAACTTGGGTGGACCCTGCCGTACCATCCTCATTCAGGAGCCGAATCGCATATGGGTTCTTCAGGAGCCACTGCTGCTGGGGCCACCTCAGCCGCTCATGCCATCCTTTCCTGTGGTCTTCTTGCCTCCTCTGCCCTGGCTTCCTCCACCTCTCCCTCTGTGCGGCTACCCTCCCGTGGCCGGTCCGGCTTTCCTACCATCCCTAGTTCTGCTGTAAGCCCTCTGCCCCGAAAAGGGCCTCCGTGACCGCTTTTTCCCCACGGGAAATGCGCTCTGCAGCGCGTGCGGATTCTGTGTAGCTCACCATCAGGAGCAGTGCGCTACCTGCCGCCTGCTCGGTGGATGCAAGACAAGTGCAAATTCACTGACCCTCCGTTTTAGGGCACTTTCTGTCTCTTCAATAAAGTTGTGAACGAGTTCTCTGCGTATTTATTTCGCGTGTGGGACCGGGTCAGTCCGTGTGACGGCCGGTGCCGTCCATCCGGAAAGGCAAGGGGGTCTGCGTCCGTGCGGCCGCGTCCCTGGGCCGCCATCAGGAGGCCGGGCCCACCTGCGAGGTTCCCCAAGCGCCCACGGCCCGCCTGCAGGCTCCCGAAGGCCCACCCGGGGCCCCGGGGCCCCGGCTCCCCCTCCCCCCCGCCGCGCCGCAGCCGGACCACAGCGCCCTGCAAGCCCGGGTGGCGGCGGCCTCCAGGGAGGGAGCGGTGGGCTTCCCGGCGGGGCCGAGCCCCAGGCGCGGGGAGGAGCCGAGGCCCCCCCGGGGGCGGGAAAGGGAAACTTCTGAGGGGCTACTCACTGGGCTCTCGGAGAAGCGGCAGCCCCGCGCGCGGCGGGTGCTCTGCAAGCGGCGGCCGGTGCCCGCCCTCTGGGTGCCGGACACGCGGCGCCAGCCTCCGGGCGGCGGGCGGGCGGGCGGTGCCTGCGTCCGCGAAGGGAACGCGAGCCGAGACCCGCGTCTAGGCCGGCGCCGGGCTCTGCGTCCTCCCTCGGCCCCGCTCCCCGGGGGCGGGGGGGCCCGGCGGCGCTCGGTCGCCAGCTCCCGGCTGCCCCGCGGCTTTCCGCGACATCGGCCCCGCGGCCCGTCGTCCTTGCGGGCGGTCCTTCCGAGCCCGCGGCGGAGAAAGGACCCGGCTTTCCGTGCACTCGGACTTGGGGGGCGAGAGGGGTTCCTGCGGAACCCAGGCCGTGAACCTGTTGCCCGACCGGGTTACTTACACTGGCACACACCACCCTTCTGGTTGCCAGGACGACCCCAGCCCTGGGGACGAGTTTTGCCGGTGCACCCAAAATGTCTCCTCCGGTCCCCCAGGTTTGGGCTGTGGTGCCGCCGCGGGTTCTGTGAGCCCAGGCGTCCGGGAGCTCCCGGATCCCAGACCGGGCGGCCCCCTCCTGCGCTCGCCGTGGTTCCAGGGTCTCGCCTCGGGACGGGAGCAGCAGAGCCTTCCTTCCAGGCGCCCCCGCCCCCCGACTCCCGTCCCCCCGCCCCCCCGCCCGGCCAAGCCGCTGGCTTTCTGCGTAGCCGGCGCCGTGACTCACCTCCTTCCTGCCTGCAGAGACCTGGTTGGCCTCAGCCCTTAGCTGTGGGGCCCTCGCCCCAATCCTGCATCTCCCTCTCGAGGTGTGTTCTCAGGACCAGTGGGGCACCATCTTCACCTATGACTGCACGATCCTTGCGTGGAAATAGCTATTTCTTTTAACAGTATGAAATGTTTTTACTACACATGACCAGTAATTAAAATAGTCGAATGTCTTTTCGTATATATTTAATATATTAAACACACTACAATAAAATAACCCCCTACCTCGAACATTTTAGATTCACCTTTCTTGCCATTAAATACAAGGCTCACATGAGAATATAATGAAACATAATGATCCGTTCACAAGCCAAGGGACAGGCAAGCAGCAAATTAATATTTTTTAATATCTTAAACCGGAACAATTTCGTTTTTGAGTTTCATAAGCCAACGACAAGGACTACTTAGAACCTGAATATATAATATATTCCAGTGGTTATGAAATTAAATATGGACTTTGATAAGAACAGACATTTGTTTTTTTCTACTTTTTGGTCAGTTTCAGTTAGCAAATCAATGGAAACGTTTCAACTATAACATTCATTTCATTTTTTAGATCTTCAAGAACCACCTCTCCAGCCTGCCTTGCTAAAGTTCCCGCATAATCATTGCGTTCCTGCGGAAGATTAGCCAACTTCTCAAGAGGAGTGTTTCAGACACACTAGGCTATTGTCTAGATCTGCAGCCTAAATAGTAGTTTTTGAAACTACTTCCTGTTATGTTCCTTGATTGAGATTAAAGTATTCTTTTTCTTTGCGTATTTTAATAGTTTCATATGCTAGAGTTAAACTGGCTATTTTAAATTTTATTTTATTTTTAAAAAATTTATTCTCGGGATCCCTGGGTGGCGCAGCGGTTTGGCGCCTGCCTTTGGCCCAGGGTGCGATCCTGGAGACCCAGGATCGAATCCCACGTCGGGCTCCCGGTGCATGGAGCCTGCTTCTCCCTCTGCCTATGTCTCTGCCTCTCTCTCTCTCTCTCTGTGACTATCATAAATAATAAATAAATAAAAAAATTAAAAAAAAATTTATTCTCAAAATATAGTTGATATACAATGATATATTAGTTTCAGGTGTACATTATTGTGATTCGATAATTGTATATTCTGTGCAGAGAATCTGGCTGTTTTTAATTGTAATTATCTGGATTCATCAGTCCTCTGGCTTTAATTGTCTCATCACTATCCTAAGGGATGTAACTACCAGGAGACCTCAGATGGAATGGTGACTTATTACGGGTCATGTTTTTAGTGCTCATTTAAAGTCTTACTTGCGGGACGCCTGGGTGGCTCAGCGCTTGAGCATCTGCCTTTAGCTTAGAACGTGATCCTGGAGTCCTGGGATGGAGTCCCACATCCGGCTCCCTGCATGGAGCCTACTTCTCCCTCAGCTTGTGTCTCTGCCTCTCTCTGTGTCTCTCATGAATAAATAAATAAAATCTTTTTTAAAAAGTCTTACTTGCATTATCTGCATTAATTTCAGTATAAAAAGTGTAAGGCCTAACGTAGCATATGTTTTTAGGCTCTACTTGATGTTGAAATCTGAATAGTAAATCTTATTTTTCCACAGCTAAAAAGATAATAAGCCTTCCACAATTCAAAATTTGAGACAAAATTCAAGAAGAATGAAAAATATAAAAGGATTAATTACAAATTTTAGATTTAGCTCCTTTATACCTTAAGGCTTTTTTTTTTCCTTAAGGTTTTTCTTCTCAGTATTTATTCCATTTTTGGCAGTTTCATCAATATGTACTCAAACAGACAATAATCTAGATTTAACGAGAGTGGGATTGGATTGGGGGAATGCAGTACATAGAAGAGGCTTAGGACATTCAAACTGATGCATTGTCCCACATCTTATTCCACTTGTGCCCTTTATCACAATCTTTCCATAAAGATTTTTTCCCTTATGTTATTTTTGAAAATTGTGGTAAAATTTAAATAACATAAAATCACCCATTTTAAAGTATACAATTCAGTGGCATTTAATACATTCAGTGTTCTCCACCATCACCACCATCTACTCTCAAAGCATATTCATCACTCCAAAATGAAACCCCTTACCCATTTGGCAGTAACTGTCCATCCCTCCCTCCTGCAGCCATTGGCAACCACTAATGTGCTTTCTGTTTCTATGGATTTGCCTTCTGGATATTTAATATTTATGGAATCATACAATACGTGACCTTTGGCGTCTGGCTTCTTTAACTTAGCATAATGTTTTCGAGGTTCATCCACTTTGTAACAACCATTAGTATTTCATTCCATTTTTGAGTTGAATAATACTCTGTTATATGAATATGCCACTTTTGTTTATGCATTTCTCAGTTGATGGAAATTTGGGTTATTTCCACCTTTTGGCTGTTGTGAATAGTGCTACTATATACATTTATGTACAATTATTTGTTTGAATACCTGTTTTCAGTTCTTTCCGCTATATACATAGAAGCGAACTTCCTGAGTCATAGGGTAATTCTCTGTGTAAATTTTTTTAAAGATTTTATTTATTTATTCATGAGAGACACAGAGACAGACAGAGAGAGAGAGAGAGAGAGGGAGAGGGGGAAGCAGGCTTCATGCAGAGAGCCCAATGTGGAACTCAATCCCAGGACTCCAGGATCACATTCTGGGCTGAAGGCAGGCACTAAACCACTGACCCACCCAGATGTCCCTTGATTTTGATTTTGATGAAGTCCAGTTTATGTAATTGTTCTTTTGTTGCTTATGCTTTGGTGTCAAATTGAAAAATCCATTGCCAACTCCAAGATCATGAGTTTTTCCCTGTTCTCTCCTGAAGAGAAGAGGTTTTATAGTTTTATAATTCTCTTTCTCTCTCTCTCTCTCAGTATATGAGTTTTATATAACTATAAATGGGAGTTTTATTTTTTTAAAGATTTTATTTATATATTCATGAGAGACACACACACACACACACACACACAGAGGCAGAGACACAGGCAGAGGGAGAAGCCGGCTCCACGCAGGGTGCCCGATGTGGGACTCGATCCCGGGACTCCAGGATCACGCCCCAGGCCAAAGGCAGGCGCTAAACCACTGAGCCACCCGGGGATCCCTAAATGGGAGTTTTATAATCCTAATTCTTATGTTTAGTTTTTTTTCATTTTGAGTTAATTTTTTTGTATATAATGTGAGGTATATTTCCAACTTAATTCTTTTGCATAAAAAAATAAAAATAAGGGATCCCTGGGTGGCGCAGCGGTTTGGCGCCTGCCTTTGGCCCAGGGCGCGATCCTGGAGACCCGGGATCGAATCCCACGTCGGGCTCCCGGTGCATGGAGCCTGCTTCTCCCTCTGCCTGTGTCTCTGCCTCTCTCTCTCTCTCTCTCTGTGACTATCATAAATAAATAAAAATAAAAAAAAAGATTTAAAAAATAAAAATAATTCTTTTGCATATAGATATCTAGTTGTCCATCATTTCCTGAAGAGACAATATTTCCCAATTGAATGGGCTTGGCGCCCTTATCCAAAATCAACTGACCACAGATGTATGGGTTTATTTCTAGTTTCTCACTTCTATTCTGTTGATCTCTATGTCTATCCTTATGCCAGTATGATACTGTTTGGATTACAATAGCTTTGTAGTAAGTTTTGAAATTTAGAAATCTGGGTCGTACAACTTTTATTTTCTTTTTAAAGATTGTTTTGGTTATTTAGATTCCTTTATAATTCCATATGATTTTAGAATTCCTTTTCCTTGTATTTTTTGTTGAAAACAAAGTAACAACTTTGGAAATCACATTTTCTCCCCTCTCCTAGGTTTGTTGTTCCTGTTTGGTTGAACAGAATAGAAATACCATACAATCCAGGTTTGCCTATTTAGTGACTTTTTTTTTTGTATGTGTGACTTTTTTTTAAAGATTTTATTTATTTATTTAACAGAGAGAGATTGAGAGCACAAGTAGGCGGAGCAGCAGACTGGGGAAGAGGGAGAAGCAGGCTCCCCACTGAGTAAGGCCCTAACATGGGGCTCTATCCCAGGATTTTGAGATCCTGGGATCATGACTTGAGCCTAAGACAGATGCTTAACTGACTGAGGCACCCAGGTGCCCTGTGCCTTGCTTTTTTTTTTTTTTGTAAGATTTTATTTATTGGGGAATCCCTGGGTGGTTCAGTGGTTTATCGCCTGCCTTCAGCCTGGGCATGGTCCCGGGGTCCTGGAATTGAGTCCCACATCAGGCTCCCTGCATGGAGCCTGCTTCTCCCTCTGCCTATGTCTCTGCCTCTCTCTGTGTCTCTCATGAATAAATAAATCTTAAAAAATATATTTTATTTATTTATTTGAGAGAGAGAGCCTGAGAGAGAGGGAAAGAGAGTGCATGAGGGGGGTGAGGGGAAGGGAGAAGCAGACTTCCTGCTCAGCAGGGAGCTGGATCCAGGACACTGGAATCATGACCTGAGCCAAAGGTAGATGCTTAACTGACTAAGCCCTCAGGCACCCATATTTAGTGACTTTCTAAGCTATTTTTGTAATATCTGTATTCATTTTTTAAAACTTAAGTATAAAAATGAAAAAATATATAGAAGAATAAAATTTCGGGATCCCTGGGTGGCGCAGCGGTTTGGCGCCTGCCTTTGGCCCAGGGCGTGATCCTGGAGACCCGGGATCGAATCCCACATCGGGCTCCCGGTGCATGGAGCCTGCTTCTCCCTCTGCCTGTGTCTCTGCGCCTCTCTCTCTCTCTGTGACTATCATAAATAAATAAAAATTAAAAAAAAGAATAAAATTTCAATATAGTTGACATACAATATTATATTAGTTTCAGGCATTCAACATAGTGATTTCACAATTATATACAGTATGAAATGCTTATCACAGTAAGTGTAGTTATCATCTGTCACCCTACAAAGTTATTATAATATGATTGACTATATCCCCTATGTTGTACTTTTCATCTCCATGACTCATTTATTTTATTTACTTATTTTTAGGTAAACTCGACCCCCAATGTGGGACTTGAACCCATGACCCTACTAAGTTCAAGAGTCATATGCTCTACCAACTGAGCCAGCTAAGTGCCCTGACTCATTTATTTTATAACTGGAAAGTTCTAGCTCTTAATCCCCATTCACCTATTTTGCCCATGCCCCTGCCTTTTTCCCCTCAGGCAAACACTAATTTTTCTCTGTATTTATGAGTCTGTTTCAGGTTTGTTAATTTGTGGGGGTTTTTTTATTCCACATATAAGTAAAATCACATGGCACTTGTCTTTCCGTCTGATGTTTTCCACTTAACATAATACCCTCTAGGTCTTTGCATGTTGTTGCAAATGGCACAATTGCATTCTTTTTTTATGGTTGAATAATATTCTAGTGTGTGTGTGTGTGTGTGTGTGTGTGTACACCACATCTTTACCATTTATTGGTAGACACTGAAATTGCTTCCATATCTTGGATATTGTGTATGTGCTGCGACATATGAAGCGAGCACATATCTTGGATGTTGTAAATAGTGCTGCATTAAATATATAAATACAGGGATGCCTGGGTGGCTCAGCGGTTGAGTGTCTGCCTTTGGCTCGGGTCATGATCCTGGAGTCCTGGGATCGAGTCCCGCATCGGGCTCCTTGCAGGGAGCCTGCTTCTCCCTCTGCCTATGTCTCTGCCTCTCTCTCTGTGTCTCTGATGAATAAATAAATAAAATCTTTTAAATAAATAAATAAATATAGAAATACATATATATTTTCAAATTAGTGTTTCATTTTCATTGGGTAAATACCCAGTAGTGGAATTACTGGTTGTATGATATTCCTATTTTTAATTTTTTGAGGAACCTTCATACTGTTTTCCATAACATCTGCACTCTTTGTCATATATAGCCACTGAAGTCTGTGTTCTATTAGCATAGTGGCCAGTTAGTGTTTTGAAATACTTACCATCAAAAAAAAAAAAAAAAAGAGGGCAGCCGGGTGGCTCAGCAGTTTAGCGCTGCCTTCAGCCCAGGGCCTGATCCTGGGGACCCAGGATCGAGTCCCATGTCGGGCTCCCTGCATGGTGCCTGCTTCTCCCTCTGCCTGTGTCTCTGCCTCTCTGCCTCCCTCCTTCTCTCTCTCTCTGTCATGAATAAATAAATAAAATCTTAAAAAAAAAGAAAGAAAGAAATACTTATATCAATTCCTGGATTCAAAAATGAATAAAGATAAACAAAACAAAAAGGCAACCTACTGTATGGGAGAAAGATACTTGCAAATGACATATTTGATAAGGGGTTAATATCCAAAATTTATAAGTAACTCATATAACTCAACACCAGAAAAACAGTCAAATTAATAAATGAGCAGAGAGCTTATTAGACGCTTTTCCAAACAAGACATCACTAATCATCAGGGAAATGCAAATCAAAACCACAATATCACCTCATAGCAGTCAGAATGGCTAGTATTCAAAAGATAAGAAATAAGAAGTGTTGGTGAAAATGTAGAGAAAAGAGAATCCTTGAACATTGTTGGTGGGAATGTAAACTGGTACAGCCACTATGGGAAACAGTGTGGAGTTTCTTCCAAAAATTAAAAATAGAAATACCATATAATCCAGTAATTCCACTAATGGATATTTAGGTGAAGAAAACAAAAACATTGGGGCACCTGTGTGGCTCAGTTGGTTAAGTGTCTGCCCTCAGCTCAGCTCATGATCCCAGGGTCCTGGGATTGAGTCCTGCATTAGGCTCCCTGCTCAACAGTCTGCTTCTCCCTCTTCCTCTGTCTGCCACTCCCCCTGCTTGTCAAATAAATAAATAAATTTTTTTAAAGATTTTATTTATTCACTCATGAGGGAGGCAGAGACACAGGCAGAGGGAGAAGCAGGCTCCATGCAGGGAGCCCGATGTGGGACTTGATCCCAGGACCCTGGGACCACGCCCCAGGCTGAAGGCAGGCGCTAAACTGCTGAGCCACCCAGGGATCCCTAAATAAATAAAATCTTTAAAAAAAAAAAAGAAAACAAAAAATAAATAAAAATTAAAAAAAGAAAACAAAAACACTAATTTTTAAAGATGTATGCAACCCCATGTTTTTGGTTTTGTGTTTTTTAATATTTCATTTTATTTTTTAAGATTTTATTTATTATTTATTTGAGAGAGAGAGCACACATAAGCAGGCAGAGGGAGAGGAAGAAGCAAACTCCCCACCAAGCAGGGAGCCCTATGTGGGGCTTGATCATAGGATCCCAAGATCATGACCTAAGCTGAAGGCAGATGCTTGACTGACTGAGCCACCCAGGTGCCCCACCCCTATGTTTATTGTAAGACATATGACATATGCCCTCCCATATTTATTGTAGCATTATTTATAATAGCTAAGATATGGAAGTAACCTAAGTGCCCATCAATAGATGAATGGAGGGACATCTGCCTGGGTACCTCAGTCATGTAAACATATGTCTTCCTCTCAGGTCATGATATTGGGCTTCCTGCTCAGTGGGGAGCCTGCTTCTCCTACTCCCTCTTCTGCTCCCCTGTTTGTGCTCACTGTCTCTCTGTCAAATAAATAAATAAAATCTTTTTAAAAATAGATGAATAAAGAAGATATGATAAACACACACACACACAATGGAATATCACTCAGCCATAAAAGGAATGAAATATTGCCATTTGCCATAATATGGATGGACCTAGAGAGTATTATGTTATTAAATATGTCAGATATAGAAAGACAATTACTGTATGACTTCACTTATATGTGGAATCTTAAAAACAAAACAAACAACACATGCACAAAAAAAAAAAAAATAGAAACAGAACAAACTGGTGGTTGCCAGAGGAGAGGAAGATGGGAAGATGGACAAAATAGGCAAAGGGGATTAAAAGGTACAAACTTCCACTTATAAAACAAGTAGGGATGCTTGGGTGGCTTAGTGGTTGAGGGTCTGCCTTTGGCTCAGGGTGTGATCCCAGGGTCCCGGGACTGAGTCCCACATCGGGCCCCCTGCATGGAGCCTGCTTCTCCCTATGCCTGTGTCTCTGCCTCTCTCTGTGTCATGAATAAATAAATAAAATCTTAAAAAAAATAAAACAAGTAATTCAGGGTGATGAAAAGCATGGCATAGGGGATACAGGCAATGATATCGTAGCAGTTTTGTATGGTAACAGATGATAACTACACTTAGAGTAGTAAACATTTCATAATGTATATAATGTTGAATCACTGTATTGCATACCTGAAACTAATATAACATTGTCTGTCAACTATACTTCAAAAAACAAGATGAAAAAAGAAAAAGAAGACATAATACTCTCCCAAGGTTTGGAGATTATCTCCATATTCTGCACTCCTTCGATGTTTATTTTTATTTATTTATTTATTTCTCCTTTGATGTTTAGCCAGACCATTGACAACTCTACTTTTTCTTTTACTTGCTGCTTCCACAAAGCTTGAGAACCATCCAGAAGTGAAAGCTTGTGGTATTCTCAGCTATTTTCTGAGCATGTGTCTACACATGGCCTTCTTGATTCCTCGATATACATAAGGCTTTTTTTTTTTTTACAAGCCTTTATTCTTCCACATACCTCTTTTCTCAGTCGTGTGTTTTCCACCCTTTCAGTTGTCTACTGCTTGTCCTGACTGTTGTCTCTTGCCCCAAGATGCTGTGGCCAGTACTTGTGCCTTTAAACGCTCTGGCCAGGGCAGCCCAGGCGGCTCAGTGGTTTAGCGCCGCCTTCAGCCCAGAGCCTGATCCTGGAGTTCCGGAATCGAGTCCCACGTTGGGCTTCCTGCATGGAGCCTGCTTCTCCTCTGCCTGTCTCTGCTTCTCATAAATAAATAAAAATTTTAAAAGATTTTATTTATTTATTCATGAGAGACAGAGAGAGAGAGAGAGAAAGAGAGAGAGAGAGAGAGGCAGAGGCAGAGGGAGAAGCAGGCTCCATGCAGGGAGCCTGATGTCTTGCGATTGAGCCCCACATCGGGCTCCCTGCTCAGCTGGGAGTCTGCTTCTCCCTCTACCTCTTCCTGTTCCTCGTGCTCTCGCTCTCTCTCTCTCTTAAATAAATAAATAAATAAATAAATAAATAAATAAATAAATAAAATCTTTTTTAAAAAGTAAAGAATTCTAAACAAAATTTGGGTGGAGGCAGTAAATTAGTAAAAGTAACAAGGTCTGTTTATATAGGCTCCTTGGGCCCTGAATTCCCTGTCTCTGATGTTAATAATGTTTGTCTGTCTCCTGGTGCAGATAGGGTGACTTTCACATGGGAGATTTATTCCCTACTTTCTGGAGACAAAGGTGGATCAGAGAGTTGTTCCTTCACTGGGTGTTTATTAACTTGAAGTCAAAATAATCAATATGCCACAGTGGATTAACTTAGGGTGGCCCACCTTGAGCCCCAACACCACAAAGTAGCAGATTCTTTTTATACCAAGCCTCATCTGGTTGTTGTGAGTTTTTAGCTGAATTCTAATGTTCACCAAAAATTGATCTTGACAGCTTTTGCCATCTCAGTTGCTTTTGGGGAAAGATGGAGCCCTGGGGTTCTCTATTCCACTGTTTTCCATTGTATTATAACTTCAGCCTCTCCTTTATGGTCTCTTTACCCTCTGTATATATTCATATATTTAAATTTCTTTAATGCTAAACAAAATTCCTCTTGACTTTGCATCCTCCTTCTGGCAATTCCCCAACATCTCTCTTTTTAACTTCTCAGAAAAATTTTCTTCAAGGAGTAGTTTCTATACCCTCCCTCAGTGGTGATAAATAAAAGTTGCTCCAGACATTTACTAATGTGACTCAGGTGAAAACTCATTCCAGATTGAGATCCACTATATTAACTCTAATTCCAAACATATTTGGATTTAATCTGTTTTCATTTTTTAAAAAAGACTTGTTTATTTATTTGAGAAACAGAGCATAGGAGACAAAGCAAGCACGAGCAAGGGGAGGAATGGGGGAAGGGCAGAGGGAGAAGCAGACTCCACAATGAGCAAGCAGGTAGCCCAACACAGGGCTCAATCCCAGGACCCAGGATGTGTATACACGTACACACGTACACACATACACACATACACAGGTACACACGTACGCGCGTATACGCAAGACATTATATTAACTAAACCAAACCCCCTCTACCCCCCATAAACTTATATTATTTACAATATACCTATTTGTTTTGTGTCCCGCCAAACCCCAAAAACAGGACTAAGTAAATGTAGCACTCATAAGCCATGTCTAAATTTCATACGATTATAACTCTAGTTAATTTAACAAAATAATTTCCTACGCCTAAATCTGCAATCTATCTATAGATAGGACTTCCTTGACTCCACCCCCTCCATTCAATTCACAAAAAATCCAAACCCATATTCTCACAACATAATATATAACACCATAGAACACCTGTTAATGTAGCTTAATAAATAAAGTAAGGCACTGAAAATGCCAAAATGAGTCATAAGACTCCATAAACACAAAGGTTTGGTCCTAGCCTTCCTACTAGTCCTTAGTAAGCTTACACATGCAAGCCTCCACGCCCCAGTGAGAATGCCCTCAAAATCACTAAGGATTTAAAGGAGCTGGTATCAAGCACACTCACACCAAGTAGCTCACACCACCTTGCTAAGCCACACCCCCACGGGATACAGCAGTGATAAAAATTAGGCCATGAACGAAAGTTCAACTAAGCTATACTAAAGAGGGTTGGTAAATTTCGTGCCAGCCACCGCGGTCATACGATTAACCCAAACTAATAGGCCCTCGGCGTAAAGCGTGGTTAAGATAATACCGTACTAAAGTTAAAACTTAACTAAGCCGTAAAAAGCTACAGTTACCGTAAAATATACTACGAAAGTGACTTTAAAACTTCTGACTACACGATAGCTAAGATCCAAACTGGGATTAGATACCCCACTATGCTTAGCCCTAAACATAAGCTATTCTATAACAAAATAATTCGCCAGAGAACTACTAGCAACAGCTTAAAACTCAAAGGACTTGGCGGTGCTTTATACCCCTCTAGAGGAGCCTGTTCTATAATCGATTAAAAAAAAAAAACAAAAACGATAAACCTCACCATCTCTTGCTAATGCAGTCTATATACCACCATCTTCAGCAAACCCTTTAAAGGAAGAGTAGTAAGCATAAAAAAGTTAGGTCAAGGTGTAACTCATGAGATGGGGAGAAATGGGCTACATTTTCTACTTTAAGAACATCTTATGAAAGTTTTTGTGAAATTAAAAACCGAAGGAGGATTTAGCAGCAAATTAAGAATAGAGAGCTTAATTGAATAGGGCCATGAGGCACGCACACACCACCCGTCACCTTCCTCAAGTAAAAACTTCACACATAATCATATTAACTATACCAAAACACGAGAGGAGATAAGTCGTAACAAGGTAAGCATACCGGAAGGTGTGCTTGGATTAACCAAAGTGTAGCTTAACCAAAGCATCTGGCTTACTTACACCCAGAAGATTTCATACATTATGACCACTTTGAACAAAAGCTAGCCCAACTAAACCTCAAACTAAAGTACTACAATATTATAAAACAAAACATTTAGTTAAACCATAAAAGTATAGGAGATAGAAATTTTAATTGGAGCTATAGAGATAGTACTGTAAGGGAATGATGAAAGATATTTTAACAGTACAAAACAACAAAGATTACCCTTTTTACCTTTTGCATAATGAATTAGCCAGAAATAACAAAGAGAACTTAAGGTAAGCCCCCCGAAACCAGATGAGCTACCTATGAACAATCTACAAGGATCAACTCATCTATGTCACAAAATAGTGAGAAGATTTATAGGTAGTGGTGAAAACCCTAAAGAGCCTGGTGATAGCTGGTTACCCAAAACCAGAATTTTAGTTCAACTTTAAATTTACTTAAAAAAATTAAAATTTTAATGGAAATTTAAAATATAATTTTAAAAAGTACAGCTTTTTAGAATAAGGATACAACCTTTCTTAGAGAGTATATATTAATGCTACCATAGTTGGCCTAAAAGCGGCCATCAATTGAGAAAGCGTTCAAGCTCAACAATTAATATGACCTAATTCCAACTATATTAAATTAACTCCTCATATTACTCTGGGTTAATCTATTAAAATATAGAAGCAACAATGCTAGTATGAGTAACAAGAATTATTTCTCCCTGCATAAGTTTGTATCAGAAACGGATAAACCGCTGATAGTTAACAATATGATAAAATTAATCCAAAAATAAAATACTTATAAATCCCATTGTTAACCCAACACAGGTATGCACCCAAGGAAAGATTAAAAGAAGTAAAAGGAACTCGGCAAACATAAACCCTGCCTGTCTACCAAAAACATCGCCTCCAGCATCCCCAGTATTGGAGGCACTGCCTGCCCAGTGACATCTGTTCAATGGCCGTGGTATCCTGACCGCGCAAAGGTAGCATAATCATTTGTTCTCTAAATAAGGACTTGTATGAATGGCTACAGGAGGGTTTAACTGTCTCTTACTTCCAATCAGTGAAATTGACCTTCCCGTGAAGAGGCGGGAATAATACAATAAGACGAGAAGACCCTATGGAGCTTTAATTAATTAACCCAAATTCATGGATCTTATTAACCTATCAGGTATAACACACTACCATTTTTATGGGTTAACAATTTAGGTTGGGGTGACCTCGGAATATAAAAAAACATCCGAGTGATTAAAATTTAGACTTACCAGTCAAAATATTATATCATTTATTGATCCAATAATCTTTGATCAACGGAACAAGTTACCCTAGAGATAACAGTGCAATCCTATTCAAGAGTCCATATCTACAATAGGGTTTACGACCTCGATGTTGGATCAGGACATCCTAATGGTGCAGCAGCTATTAAGGGTTAGTTTGTTCAACAATTAAATTCCTACGTGATCTGAGTTCAGACCGGAGTAATCCAGGTGGGTTTCTATCTATTTAATAATTTCTCCCAGCATGAAAGGACAAGAGAAATAAGGCCCACCTTACAAAAGCGCCTTAGAACTAATAGATGGAATAAGTTCAATCTAACCAGTTTATCTCCCCATAAGCCCAAGAAAGAGGGCTTTGTTAGGGTGGCAGAGCCCGGTAATTGCATAAAACTTAAACCTTTATCCCCAGAGGTTCAACTCCTCTCCCTAACACCATGTTCTTTATTAATATCATCTCATTAATTGTCCCAATCCTCCTTGCTTAGCTTTTCTAATCCTTGTAGAACGAAAAGTCCTAGGCTATGTACAACTCCGAAAAGGCCCTAACATCGTAGGTCCATATGGCTTTCTACAACCTATCGCAGATGTAGTAAAACTTTTCACAAAAGAACCTCTATGACCCCTCACATCCTCTATATCAATATTTATCCTGGCACCCATCCTAGCCCTGTCGCTGGCCCTGACTATATGAATTCCCCCCCCATACCTTACCCTCTCATTAACATAAATTTAGGGGTACTATTTATGCTGGCAATATCAAGCCTCGCCATGTACTCTATTCTCTGATGCAGATGAGCTTCAAACTCCAAATACGCCCTAATTGGAGCCCTTCAAGTTGTTGCTCAGACAATCTCATATGAAGTTACACTAGCAATTATTCTCCTCTCTGTCCTACTAATAAACGGATCTTTTACATTATCCACATTTATCATTACTCAAGAACATATATGGCTAATCTTCCCTGCCTGACCCCTAGCCATAATATATTTATCTCTACCCTAGCAGAAACTAATCAAGCCCCCTTCGACCTAACCGAAGGAGAGTATGAACTAGTCTCAGGATTTAACTTAGAATATGCAGCAGGCCCATTTGCCCTATTCTTCCTAGCAGAATACGCTAATATTATTATAATATATATTCTCACAACAATTTTATTCTTCGGTGCATTTCGTAACCCATTCATACCAGAACTCTACACCATTAATTTCACTATCAAAACCCTTCTCCTGACCATTTCTTTCCTATGAATTCGAGCATCATACCCTCGATTCTGCTATAATCAACTAATACATCTTTTAAGAACAAATTTCCTACCCTTAACACTAGCCTTGTGCATATGACATGTTACCCTACCTATTATCACTGCAATCATTCCACCCCAATCGTAAGAAATATGTCTGACAAAAGAGTTACTTTGATAGAGTAATAATAGAGGTTTAAGCCCTCTTATTTCTAGAATAATACGTTTTGAACCTAATCCTAAGAATTCAAAGATCTTCGTGCTACCAAACTTACACCATATTCTACAGTAAGGTCAGCTAAATTAAGCTCTCGGCCCCATACCCCAAAAATGTTGGTTCATATCCTTCCTGTACTAATTTTTTTTATTATTTATTTATGATAGTCATACAGAGAGAGAGAGGCAGAGACATAGGCAGAGGGAGAAGCAGGCTCCATGCACCGGGAGCCTGATGTGGGATTCGATCCCAGGTCTCCAGGATCGCGCCCTGGGCCAAAGGCAGGCGCCAAACCGCTGCGCCACCCAGGGATCCCCTTCTTCCCGTACTAATAAAGCCCCCCATTCTCATTGCCATCTTAACAACCGTTATAACCGGAACTATAATTGTAATATTAAGCTCATACTGATTATTAATCTGAATCGGATTTGAAGTAAACATATTAGCCGTCATTCCCCCATTCTCATAAAAAAATTTAACCCGCGAGCCATAGAAGCATCCACAAAATATTTCCTCACACAAGCCACCGCCTCCATGCTCTTAATAATATGAGTCGCTATCAACCTCCTATACTCCGGCCAATGAATAATTTCAAAAATCTCAAACCCTGTCGATCATGACCTGAGCCAAAGGTAGATACCTAACCAACTGAACCACCCTGGCACCCTTCACAGGTACTTTTTAATTGTTTGGGGTTTTGTTTGCTTGGTTGGTTCTTGTTTCGTTTGTGCTGTATTGCTCTATGAAATTTTATCACACAAAAAAAGGAAATTTTATCACATGTGAAAATGCATGTAACCATCACCTCAATTAGGATATAGGACTCTTCTATTCATACAAAGAAACTCTTTGTTGTTATACAAACCATTTTTATTTTTTTCCCTTTTTTAAAAAGATTTTATTTATTCATGAGAGACACACAGAGAGAGAGAGAGAGGCAGAGACACAGGCAGAAGGAGAAGCAGGCTCCATGCGAGCGGAGCCCGACGTGGGACTTGATCTCCAGGATCTCACCCTGGGCTGAAGGCAGCACTAAACCACTGAGTCACCTGGGATGCCCATTTTTCCCCTTTTTAAAAAATATTTTATTTATTTATTTATTAGAGAGAGAGAGAGAGAGAGAGAGAGAGAGAGCATGAGCAGGGGGAGGGTCATAGGGAGATGGAGAAGCAGACTCCCTGCCAAGTGAAGACACCAGCATGCAACATAGGGCTCTATCCCAGGACCCCAGGATCATGACTTGAGATGAAGGCAGATGCTTAACTGACTGAGCCATCCAGCCGCCCCACAAACCATTTTTCAGTGCAAATCACACAGTGTAGATGTTTTTAAGGTCATTATCAGGTCAAAAGTTAGACTGCATAAAAGATCATGCTACACGATTTTGTTTTCTCACAGATACCGATGTCACCTGTGATGTTGATGTATACATATGGAAGAGTTTCACTTTTACACATAATCTATGTGTAAATCTATTTAAGGCTGGACATGAAACATTTTATTTGAATTAACCACAATCTCCTTTTAATAAACATTTATTTATTTTTTTTAATTTTCATTTATTTATGATAGTCACAGAGAGAGAGAGAGGCAAAGACACAGGCAGAGGGAGAAGCAGGCTCCATGCACCGGGAGCCGGATGTGGGATTTGATCCTGGGTCTCCAGGATCACGCCCGGGGCCAAAGACAGGCGCTAAACCGCTGCGCCACCCAAGGATCCCTTAATAAACATTTAAAAATGGTTTTTGGTTGTGCCTGTGGTTGTTTTATGATTGTGGTCGTTCCTGTTCTAAAAACATCAATGTTTAAGCTTGTATTCTGTGTTAGATACCATATTATATGTTATATTATATTATTATATTATATTATATTATATTATATTATATTATATTAATGTATGGTAATGGCTCCCTTCCTGGAACAGATGCTCCATCTAAATTCTTTTAGGCAAAAATAAATAAATAAATAAATAAATAAATAAATAAATAAATAAATTCTTTTAGGCAATAAAATAAAATAATAAAATAAAATAAAGTAAAATAAAATTCTTTTAGGCAGTTAGCAGGAAGGCAAAAAAGAAAAACTTATTGGGCAGCCTGGGTGGCTCAGCGGTTTGGCACCACCTTCATCCCAGGACATGATCCTGGAGACCTGGGATCTAGTCCCACATTGGGCTCCCCCAGGGAGCCTGCTTCTCCTTCTGCCTGTGTCTCTGCCTCTCTCTCTGTGTCTCTCATAAATAAATAAATAAAATCTTTTTTTAAAAAGTCTTCTGGTTATTAAAAATAACTACCTAAAATCATTCACAACCAATGAAACACATTGGGGGGACGGGTAGAATTTGTTCCCCTACACATCCAAACCTAGAAGACTAAAAGGAAAGTTTTCCTTCCTCCACTACGGTACTCTGAGTCAAGAGGACCTCCTTTTCCCTGGGGACCTCGGTGGCAAGTAAAGGAGCCTGCAGGGCAGAGATGGCGGCTGACGCCAGAATCCTAAGCCCTTGGAGCAATCACCTTAGTAAATAGCCAGCCTGCATCTGCCACTGCTACACTTGGATCTGCTATTTTTTTAAAGATGTATTTATTTATTCATCACACACACACACACACACACACACACAGACATAAGTAGAGGGAGAAGCAGGCTCCTCATAGGGAGCCTGATGTGGGACTCGATTCCCAGATCCCGGGATCATGCCCTGAGCCGCTGGGCCACCCAGGCATCCCTGGATCTGCTATTGAAGACATCATCCTAGCCTCTCCCCAGAGAGAGATGGAGACCCTCAACCCTTGGGCTGAGCTGGCTGGTGTTACTTGAGGTGACTACAGCAGAGAAGCTGATATTCCTGTCTCTCCCGGTAAGGACGTTGCCATCCTACTGAACAGATGCTTCAAACCACCAGACTCATTGGGCTTTGACCCTGGCTGCTTCTGGCCAGGCAGACACCTGGTGAGGACACTGCCTGGGAAGAAGTAGAAGCTTCAACTGCTGGGGGAGATGAATCACAGAGGATTACCTGAGGAGGAGGACTGGTGTGCTCTAGGGGAAGGCAGTGAGGAGGACAACTTACCCTTGGCTTTGCTGGTAACCACCCACACAGTGATAAAGACAGAAAAGTTCAAATGGGAGTGCCAAGGGGGGGCTCCCTATTCCCTCCCAACACACACACACACACACACACACACACACACACACACAGACCCAGGCCCAGGCCCAGGCCCAGGCTGTCTTTCCCTAAGGACCTAACCCTGGAGCCAAGGAAAAGGAGGCTGCCTGGCTACCTGCAATGTTCTGCTGGGGAGGAAGCTCCGCTTAATGGGCTAAAATGAAACAATTGGCAGCCATAGTGCAAAAAACAAAAAGGGCCCCTCACACTTAGTGTGGGAGGCAGGAATTACCCCCAGAGGAGGTTTTACCCTGGTTCATATTGGCCTTGGTGACATGGATGTTTGGGTGTGGAGGGCTGCCCAACTGAAAGGAGGCCTCATGCTGACCTAGGCTGACTCAATGGAGTATCTAAGCTGAAGCCTCTCCCTGTCTGTCGCCTCTTTTCCCCTCTCCTGTCTTCCTATTTGGTCCTTCTGCTGCATGAGCATGTTGGCTAAAAAAGCCAGTGTCTTGGAGCTCATTTTGGGGGGACCCAAGTTTCTGGGGGTCAAATGTGCATAAATAACTAAAGCACAAAGCAGGCCCACTGAGGTACAGGCTCATACTAGTTCTATATTTCCAATACTGGTTTCATAAAACAACTCTTAAAAAAAAAAAAACTCTTACTGTGTTTGCCAAATAGAGGGAGGGATCCATCAACATTTTCTTTATAGTAACATGTTACCATCTGTTATATGTGGAATGTGAAACAAAAACAACCCCCCCTAATCTCATAGAAAAGGAGATCAGATTTGTGGTTACCAGAGGAGGTTGGGAGGTGGAATTGGGTGAAGGTGGTCAAAAGGTACAAACTTGGGGCACCTGGGTGGCTCAGCGATTGAGCATCTGCCTTTGGCTCAGGTCATGATCCTGGGGTACCGGGATCGAGTCCCACATTGGGCTCCCTGCATGGAGCCTGCCTCTCCCTCTGCCTCTCTCTCTCTCTCCCTCTCTCTGTCTCTCATGAATAAATAAATAAAATATTTTAAAAAGGTACAAACTTGCACGTTAAGATAAATAAATAGTGGGGATGCAATGAACGAACAATGCATGTCTATAGGCTCTACTGCTGTAGGGCACATATGGAAATTAGTAAGAGGTTCAATCCTAAAAGTTGTTCTCACAAACATTGTTTTCTTTTTCTCTTCGCATCTCTAGGACATGATGGATGGTTACTAAACTTACCTTGCTAATCATTTCACAGTATATGTAAATCAGATTATTATGCTTACTTGCTAAACTTACACAGGGCTGCATGTCAATTATATCTTAATAAAAGTGGGGAAATTTTTCTACAAAAATTCATGCTGTAGAGTTTGGAAATGGATGAGAACATTAGGTGTTTTTCCTCATTTGTTTCTTGTGGCTCCTTTGCCTTTCAGAACCTCACTGAGGGAGCACTATGCAAGCCCATGGAAGGAAAATCAACCCACCCACACTAAGAGTATCTTTTCCTCTGAGTTTGCTTTGCCTTCTTGACAGAGCAGAGGGGCCTCCCTAGCCTTGGCCACACCTCCTGGGAGCCCTGGTCTCAGGGGCCTGCTTTGTTGGGCTGCCTGTATGGCCTCTCCATGTGCACTTTGCAGCCCCTTTCCATCACAAAATACACTGTGCATGCAGCAAAGCTAGCAAACCCATCCTGAGTTTTCTTTTCCTCTTTTTCTTATTCTTTTTTTAAAATGTTTATTTATGTATTAGAAAGCCAGAGAGAGAGTATGGGTGTGGGGCTGGTTGGGGGTGTGGTCATGGAGGAGGACAGAGACAGAGAGAGAGAGAGAGAGAGAGAGAGAGAGAATCTCAATCCAACTCCCCACTGAGTGGGGCTCCATCCCAGGACCCTGAGATCATGACCTGAGCCAAAATCAAGAGTTGGTCACTTAAGTGACTGAGCCACCAGGTGTCTCTTTTCTTATTCTTTTTTTTTTGTTTTGTTATTTTCAAATTATCCTTTGAGACAATTTAAGCTTTTTTTCTAATCTCAGACAATCACCCCTTGATGTTATTGAACCACAAATGAGCCATCACTGACTGAGCCAATGAAAAAGTATCTCAAATTAACTCATGTAAAAATCCAGCCTGAGCTAATAATCAGCCCCCACTAGTGACAAATTCCATATCGGGTCTTCATAATAGGACCACAAAAAGGAAGATAAAAATCAGAGGTGCAAGAAATGTCTCAACAGAACATTGACTAAGGCACTTGGTAGTTAAAGAATTTTGAATGTGTGTGATATCCCCAACGCATAATTCTCACCTAATATTTCCACCATGCAGGGAGCCCGATGTTGGACTGGATCCCGGGACTGGATCCCGGGACTCCAGGATCACGCCCTGGGCCAAAGGCAGGAGCTAAACCGCTGACCCACCCAGGGATCCCCTCCAAAATTCTTTTGAGCGTACCCCTAAACTATGTTGTGGTTTGTTTTAGCAAGTAGTTACATTACTGACAAATTTATCCTTTTTTAGCATGTCTGTTTCAGTTTTCCCGTTCTTTTAGGGAGAATCTCTTGGTCCAGGCATACACTCTTTCACCCTAAAGTGTGGCCTTTTTGTGGTTTCCCTGGGAATCTTTTTTTTTTATTGGTCTTTTTTTTAAGATTGTATTCATTTATTCATGATAGACACAGAGAGAGAGACACACAGGCAGTGAGAGAAGCAGGCTCTCAGCAAGGAGCCTGACGTGGGACTCGATCCCAGCCACAGGATCACGTCCTGAGCCAAAGGCAGACGCCCAACCGTTGAGCCACCCAGGTGCCCCTTTCCCTGGGAATCTTGATGTCTTGTCCAGAGCCCCTAACTTGGGTTGAAAACTCCTGTCTCTGTCTCCACAGGAGCGGGCACAGTTGGACTCCTGGCTCATATCTTTTTTTTTTTTAAGATTTTATTTATGTATTGAAAGAGAGAGAGTGTGCACAAGCAGGGGGAGTAGCAGGCAGAGGGAGAGGGAGAAGCAGGCCCCCCACTGAGCAGGGAGCCATCATGATATGGGGCTCAATCCCAGAACCCTGGGATTATGACCAGATTTGAAGGCAGACACTTAACCAGCTGAGCCACCCAGCACCCCTGAAAAACATTTTAAATATCCAGTGGAAAAACCTCCATATTTCCTTTCCAAATTAAATTGATCAAACCACTTTTAAGGAAGAAAGGATCTAATGCTTTATACTTTGATTGCTTAAACTTGAGAAATGTGAGCTTTCCCTCTGGAAGTTAAACTCTTTGGGGGGCTTGTAATGAATGTAAGCGTGATAGCAGTATTTTTTACCTTTCTGTTTCTGATAATTATTGTAGAGTATCTAGATAGGCTTGCAGAGAATCAGAAACACTCTAATACCAATCCAGTTCTTTTTCCTCCCTAAAATGCATTCTATTATTTTTTTAACTAATTAAGTTTTTAAAGTAGGCTCCACACCCAGTCTTGAGCCCAATATGGGGCTTAAACTCATGACCTTGGGATCAAGACCTCAGCTGAGATCAAGAGTCAGATGCTTAACCCACTGAGCTACCCAAATGCCCCGTAAAATGCATTTTATTTTATTTTATTTTATTTTATTTTATTTTATTTTATTTTATTTTTAAAGATTTTATGTATTTGTGAGAGATACACAGAGAGAGGCAGAGACACAGACAGAGGGAGAAGCAGGCTCCATGCAGGGAGCCCGATGTGGGACTCGATCCTGGGACTCCAGGATCACACCCTGGGCTGAGGGTGGTACTAAACCACTGGGCCACCCAGGCTGTCCCCCTAAGAAGCATTTAATTTTTTAATTTTTTAATTTTAATTATTTTTATTGGATTTCAATTTGCCAACATATAGCATATCACCCAGTGCTCATCCCAGATGGTGTTTCTTTCTTGTATCATTTGATGATGTTGTATTCAGGCAGACATTTCTAAGCAGAGGTAATGTTAGTTCCTTCTGCAGCACAGTATTTCACAGAATTGACAAAGTTTGGGACACCTGGGTGGCTCAGCGGTTGAGTGTCTGCCTTTGACCCAGGCTGTGATCCTGGAGTTGTGGGATCGAGTCCCACATCATGCTCCCTGCAGGGAGCCTGCTTCTCCCTCTGCCTGTGTCTCTACCTCTCTCTCTGTGTCTCTCATGAATAAATAAGTAAAATCTTTTTTTTAAAAAGGAGAAGTAACAAAGTGAATTTTAAAAGAGTTTCAGGGCGGTGCCTGGGTGGTTCAGTGGTTGAGCATCTGCCTTTGGCTCAGGTCATGATCCTGGGGTTCTGGGATTGAGTCCCGCATCGGGCTATCTCGGCGGGGGAGCCTGCTTCTCCCTCTGCCTATGTCTCTGGCTTTTTCTGTGTTTCTCATGAATAAACTAAATAAAATCTTTTTTAAAAAATAAAAGAGTTTCAGGAATAACCAATGATTTTTTTTTAAGTTATAAGACAGGCATTGAAAGCAACATATTCTTTCTTTTCCAAATTTCCCAAATTTCTCACAGCTAATTGCTGTCTGCAAGCACTAGGAAATCTATAGAAAGAATGTACATGTCTGAGGTGCCTGGTTGGCTTAGTTGGTTGGGCATCTGCCTTCAGCTCGGGTCATGATTCTGGGGTCCTGGGATCAAACCTCATGCCTGCTTCTCCCTCTCCCTCTGCTTGCTGCTCCCCCTGCTTGTGCCCTCTGTCAAATAAGTAAATAAAATCTTAATAATAAAAAAAAGAATGTACATGTCTATGGGAGTCCTGTCTGCCTGTATGCAATTTCTTTTTTTTTTATTTAAAAGATTTATTTATTCATGAGAGACACAGAGAGAGAGAGATAGAGGCAGAGACACAGGCAGAGGGAGAAGCAGGCTCCACGCAGGGAGCCTGACCTGGGACTCGATCCTGGGTCTCCAGGATCACGCCCTGGGCCAAAGGCGGTGCTAAACTGCTGAGCCACCCAGGCTGCCCATGTATGTAATTTCTTAAGGAAGGGACTCCTGTAGGGATCCCTGGGTAGCTCAGCGGTTTAGCACCTGCCTTTGGCCCAAGGCGTGGTCCTGGAGTCCTGGGATCGAGTCCCACGTCGGGCTCCCTGCATAGAGCCTGCTTCTCCTTCTGCCTGTGTCTCTACCTTGCTCTTTCTGTGTTTGTCTCTCATGAATAAATAAAATATTTTTTTAAAAAAAAGGAAGGGACCCCTGCATATCTGAACATAATTATCTCCCCCTTTGAGGTCAATACAGTGCTCAGAGAAACACGCAGAGAAGGACAGCCCTAGCCCCTCCCAAAAGGGAACATATAGTAGAGGAGCAACTGGCTCTGAAGAAGTCCAAAAGAAGATGCACATGACAGAGTTGTGCAGGATATGGTATGATTGTTGAATCTGATCCACGTAGTCTCTGATTTTGATCAAAATCAGACGCAAAAGTGCTTTATCAGAAAAGCGTACCCATGTCATTGCAGTTTCTGGTTCAAGCTCGGCAGTGAATGCGGGTGGTTCTTGACCTGTAAGCACGTATGTGCAGGGACTGTTGAAAAGACTACTTCAGATGCCAGATCATGTAGGACCAAGTTCAGTGCCTCAACTGCCCCAAACCAAAGTGCCCTTTAGTGGCCACCTGGAGTCAGGTGACTGCTTACCCATCTGAAAACTCACTTTCCAATCCCATTTCCCTATGGGAACCTGCTTCTGGAGAACTTCATTTAAGGGGCTCACCAGGACATTCCCAGGCCTGGAGCCAGGCCTTAATCTGCGCTCTATCCAGCAAGAGGGCTGCTTGTGTCTAAGCAAGTTGACTCTGAAATCAACAGTCTTTGGTGGGGCAAATGTTATTTTGTAATGCTGGCCACTGACTTTGTAAACCTGATGAAATCCCATCATCCTTGGGAATGCTCCAGCCTTTCTTTTTGTGAGCTTGGTGTCTGCGGCCCACATCCTTTAGTTGAGTTAATTTGGTTATTTTAGCATTTAATCAAAAGATAGCCATACTTGGTTGCAACTTGAAGTGAGAAGGTCTTACATGTCGAAGCACCAGCAGTGGCACAGAATCCTAAGGGCTTCCCTGTGCTACAGCATCGGGGGCAGAGCTGGGTGGGAAGACAGCCAACTTTGTCATGTGGTCCACTTCCTTCCAGGTGAAAGAACTAGCGCAACAAGGATCATTTGTGTATCATAAACACGTTCTCCTCCAGTCCTCCCTAGACCTGAAGAGGGTGTGGTGACTTGCTCCCATCCATGCTGCCAGCTGTGATGGAAGAGCAGAGCTCCACCATGGGAATGTGTGGTCACTGTGGTTATGCCTTCTGTACTCTGCGCCAACCGGCCTCCTTGAGGGTCCCTCCATATAAGATGACTGTGGTAGGCTGGGATGTGTGCACTTGACAATCCAGAAAAAAAAGGGTCTCCTCATCTTGGTGCCAATTTCAACAGATATTTATGCTCTAGGCACTGTTCTAGGTTCTGGGAATAAACTGTCAAACAAAAGACACAAAAACCTCTGACTTCATGGGGCTTACTTTCTACTGGTGGGGACACAAGTAGTAAGCCAAGTAAATAAGGGTATGACAGGATGAGAAGAGCTAAAGGGGGAAAATGGAGCAGGGAAATGGAGTAGAATGTTTCCAGAAGGTCAAGAGATAAAATTTTTAAAAGATTTTTATTTATTTATTCATGAGAGACACACAGAGAGAGGCAGAGGCAGAGGGAGAAGCAGGCTCCAGGGAGCCTGATGCGGGACTTGATCCCAGGACTCCAGGATCACGACCTGAGCCAAAGGCAGGTGCTCAACCACCTAGCTACCCAGGTGCCCCAAGAGATGAAATTTTAGTGAGGGTGGGCAGTAAAGACCCATGGTGAATTGGTCTTGAGTGTAGGACAGAAGAAAATGAGAAGCCTTTACAGATATCTGGGGGCAAGGCTGTGCAGGCAGAAGGAATAGCTAGGTAATTTCTACTCCTGAGCACAGCATGTAGATCGTGGGTGACAAATGAAGACCCATATAAGCCATGTCTATGTTGTTTCCATGGCACATATCTTTGATCAGTCAATAAGCATTTTCCCACAGTCCCCAGATCTAGGCTCAGAATCCTCCTCCCCAACACAGCATGTATGAATTTGCCATTGCTGCCATTACAAATTACCACAGACTTAGTCACTTAACGCAAATTCCTTATCTCCTGGTTCTGTAGGTCAGCAGTCTAGGTAATTAGCTCCGCTAGATCCTCTGTTCACACTGTGGCGTGGCTGAAATCAAGGAGTCAGCAGGGCTGTTCTTTCTAGAGACTTTGGGAATGAATTCACTACCAAGCTGATTCATGTTTTTAGCTAAACTTAGTTTCTTGCATTTTGGGGGCTGAGGACCTCATTTCCTTGTTGTATGTCAGCTGGGAGGCAGTTTTTGCTTCCAGAAACTGCCCTCATTCCTTCTCATGCTTTTCGTGTGGCCTTCCTTCAGCCACAGCTGAGGGTGGAGTCCCTCTCACCATCTGCATCTCTCCAACTGCTCCTTCTGCCTCACCTCTATCGCCTCCAGCCAGGTGAAGTTCTCTGCTTTTTTTTTTAAGATTTTATTTATATATTTGACAGAGAGAGCACACAAGCGGGGGAATGGCAGGCAGAGGGAAAGAGAGAGGCAGACTCTCTGCTGAACAGGGAGCTCCATGTGGGGCTTGATCCCAGGACTCCAGTATCGTGACCTGAGCCGAAGGCAGACACTTAACTGTTTGAGCCACCCAGGCACCCCAAGTTCTCTGCTTTTAAGATGCTCATGTGCTTAGATTGGCCCCACCCTGCTAGCCCAGGATAATCTCTGTATGTTAAGGTCTATAACCTTAATTATATCTGCCAACTCCTTTTTTTAAGATTTTATTTATTTATTAGAGAGAGAGAGAGCAAGCAAGCACTAGTCAGGGGGGTGGGTGGAGGGGCAGAAGGAGAGGGAGAGAGAATCTCAAGCATACTCCCCACTGACCGCAGAGCCCAACTCAGAGCTTGATCCCATGATCCCAAAATCACAACCTGAGCTGAAATCAGCCCCTTAACTGACTGGCCCACCCAGGTGCCCCAGCCAAGCCCTTTTTTGGTACTTAACATAGTCACAGGATATGGGGATTTGGGCATGGACATCTCTGGTGAATTATTCCTTTTTTTTTTAAAGATTTTATTTATTTATTCATGAGAGACACAGAGAGAGCCAGAGACATAGGCAGAGGGAGAAGCCGGCTCCATGCAGGGAGCCCGACCTGGGACTCGATCCTGGGTACCCAGGATCACACCCTGGGCTGAAGGCAGCACTAAACCGCTGAGCCACCTGGGCTGCCCCCCCACCCCCCTTTTTAAGATTTTATTTGGGCAGCCCTGGTGGCTCCGCTATTTAGTGCCACCTTCAGCCCAGGGCTTGATCCTGGAGTCCCGGGATCGGGTCTCACACTGGGCTTCCTGCATGGAGCCTGCTTCTCCCTCTGCCTGTGTCTCTGCCTCTCTCTCTCTCTCTCTCTGTCTCTCATGAATAAATAAATAAAATCTTTAAAAAGAAAGACTTGGAAAATGAAAATTGCCACTAAGTAAAATTTTTGTGCGCAAAGTGTGTGAGGGCATGACTTTTCAAAGTGCTTTCATAACTGTGAATTTCACATTGATTGTTCTGAACATTACACTCAAAGTTAGATGGCTTACGAGGCTCAAATGTGTGTGAGTGCACACACTCACACACGCACTTCTAATTTTGTTCTCAGATCTGCTTATCCTTAGATACAGCACCCCTGATGTGGGGCTCTAGTAATGTAGACATTTTTGTGTTAACCTGAGTAGGTAAATCTTTTGCTGAATAAAAGAAGAATTTCAATGATTTCAATAGAGATATAATAATGTTTGCTTTAGATTCTGTCCCTTGTGTTTGTGACTAAATGGAACCCAGTGATAAGTCCATAATCACCTGAGGAAATCCTCTCTGGGAAACGAACAAGGGTAGTGGAAGGGGAAGTGGGCAGGGGGATGGGGTGACTGGGTGACGGGCACTAAGGGGGGCACTTGACAGGATGAGCACTGGGTGTTATACTATATGTTGGCAAATCGAACTCCAATAAAAAATATACAAAAAAAGAAATTCTCATATTTAATCATTTCATGACATACCTCAGACCTTGTGATAGAGTGCAGGTTTTGGCACCAGGTGTTGATTGGGATTTTAAAAAAATAATTTAACATTTTATTTTATTTTTTAAAAGATTTTATTTATTTATTCATGAGAGACACACAGAGAGAGGCAGAGACACAAGCAGAGGGAGAAGCAGGCTCCGTGCAGGGAGCCCGACGTGGGACTCGATCCCGGGACTCCAGGATCACGCCCCAGGCTGAAGGCGGTGCTAAACTGCTGAACCACCGGGTCTGCCCTCATTTAGCATTTTAAATTGCACATTTCAAATATAAGCAATTTTCAGTTCTAGCATGAACATGTAACTACTATACTCTACTTCGAGCATCCGTGTTTGGTTTGTACCTATTGCTTATCAGAAGGTTTGCTAATTATTTAGCTGAAGGAGACTTGCTAAGTATTTTTGTTTTATGAGCCACACTAAGTAGTAAGCATGAAATAAAAGGTGTTTGTCATGTTTCCTGCCTATCTCAACCCTTCATGAAGGGAAAGGGAAAGATTAGGGAATGGTTGTACTGGATCTTTTTGAAGTGAGTTTCTCTTTGGTTTTATAGTCCCAATGTTTTTCATTTCCATCATTCTCTCCAGAAATTTGATGGGTATAACAAGAGGAGATAACATGTACTAGCTATATACAATATTTCTGCTGGATATGCTTGAGTTTTCTGTTGAGAGCAAATCCTTAAAAGGATTTTAGTGATCCTGCCTCTACCTGGTTTTTTGTTGTTTGTTTTTGTTTTTTAATGATTTTTATTTATTCATGAGAGACACAGAGAAAGAGGCAGAGACACAGAGAGAGGGAGAAGCAGGCTCCCTGCAGGGAGCCCAATGCGGGGACTCAATCCCCAGACCCAGGATCATAACCTGAGCTGAAGGCAGATGCTCAACCACTGAGCCACCCAGGCGTCCCAAGCCTCTACCTGTTTTAACCAGTATCGTATACAGACTTCCCCAGGCACAAGAATAACTTTGTTGGGGTGTATAAATTGCAGAACATAAATCTGGTGCTTTACAAAGTCCTCAAATTTATTTAGAAATCCCCTTAAGTGTATTACAAGTATTAGTGACATTTTATATAATTTCCTTGAAAATGAATTTCATGATGTGAACATATACCATGTCTGGAAATACTTGTTTTTATATCCTTTCCTTAACCAATTTCTTTTTATTATCAAATCACTTCACATACTCAGGAAAAGTGAAGGAATACTAGGATAATGGTCTTCGTACATCTTTCACCTATATATTTTTTCACCTATATTTTTAAAAAATTAGATGTTGCCATATTTGTTTTCTCTGTCTCCTGAACCTTGTGAAAATTAGTTGTCATGACACTTATAACTATTTTCATCAGACATCTCCTTCAAAAAGGAAATGTTCCTTCATAACCACAATGTTATTGCCACATCTAAAAACAATTAACAATAATATCATAGGGCAGCCCGGGTGGCTCAGCGGTTTAGCGCCGCCTTTAGCCCAGGGCGTGATCCTGGAGACCTGGGATCGAGTCCCACATCCGGCTCCCCCAGGGAGCCTGCTTCTCCTTCTGCCTGTGTCTCTGCCTCTCTCTCTCTCTCTCTCTCTCTCTCTCTCTCATGAATGAATGGATAAAATCTTTAAAACAACAACAACAACAACAAAACAATAATGTCATAATAGGGGTGCCTGAGTGGCTCAGTTGGTTAAGCATCTGCCTTCGGTTCAGGTCATGATCCTGACCTGGATCCTAGGATCAAACCCTGAGTTGGGCTCCCAGCTCGGCGAGAATCTGCTTCTTCCTCTCCCTCTGCCCCTCCCCCTGGCTTGTGTTCTTTCTCTCACATAAATAAATAAAAACTTTTAGCAAATATCATAATAGTATTATACATCTAGTCTATATTCATATCTCCCCAATTGTCCCAAATGTCTTTTATAGTTTTTAGAATAAGTATCGTGCATTGCACTTATGTTGTATCGATATTATGTCTCTTCATATTCTTTTAATCTACGACACATCTATTTCCCACCTTTTTCCCTTATGACATTGGCTCTTTGAAAAGTTATCTTGTAGATTGTTGCACCTTCTGGATTACTCTTTTATTATAGTGTCATTTAATGTGTTCCTATATTTCCAATCAACTGAAGGGTAGATCACGCAACATAATTGAATCAGTTCAGGTTAAGCATTTTGACAAGACTTCATAAATGTTAATGTTGTTTCCCCCTTTATAGGCTGGTAGTTTTTATATCTTTTTAAATTTTTTGAACATTAGAGACTGTGACAGTCAACAATGCCTAGCTAGAATTTATTAAGGATAATGTAATTTTATCCCAGGGTATCCATTTTTTAAAAGATTTTATTTATTTGAGAGGCAGAGTGAGCGAGAGAGAGCAAGCACGAGTAGGGTGAGGGGTAGAGGGAGAAGCAGACTCCCAGCTGAGCAGGGAGCCCAATGTGGGGTCGGGATCACCACCTGGGCCAAAGGCAGATATTTGACTGAGCAACCCAGGTGCTCCCAGGGTATCCATTTTTTAAAAAATTAAGTGTACTTGACAAACAATGCTATATTAGTTTCAGGTGTACAACATAATGATTCCACAATTCTATACATTATGCAATGCTCACCATGATAAGTGAGTTGGTATTGTCATGTTTTTAAATTATTTTTTTTTAAGATTTATTTATTTAGGGACTCCTGGGTGGCTCAACAGTTGAGCATTTGCCTTTGGTTCTGGGCATGATCCCAGGGTTCTGGGATCGAGTCCCACATCAGGCTTCCTGAGGGGGGCCTGCTGCTCCCTCTCCCTATGTCTTTGCCTTCTCTCTGGGTCTCTCATGAATAAATCAATATAACCTTTTTTAAAAAGAATTTATTTATTTATTTATTTGAGAGAGAGAGAGCATGGGAAGGAGGGGCAGTAGGAGAGGGAGAGAGAATCTCAAGCAGACTCTGCACTGAGTGTGGAGCCCAATGTGGGGCTGGATCTCACAACCTTGAGAGCATGACCTGAGCTGAAACCAGGAATTAGATGCTCAACTGAGCCCCTGAGGTGGTATTCTTTTAAAAGGAAATCTTTCTTTTTATCCCTGGCCCTCTCATCTCTCTCACTCTCCTTCCCTCTAACACTCTGTCTTGTCTTCCCTCTCTCTCTAATTATGGACTCGTATGTTTCAAAAGCCAGTGGATTATTTTTCATTATTTTTTATTAATTTTTAAGACTTTAACATTTTATTTATTTATCTTTAAAGATTTTATTTATTTATTCATGTGAGACACACAGAGAGGGAGAGAGAGGCAGATAACAAAAGGAGATAACATGCAGAAGGAGAAGCAGGCTCCATGCAGGGAGCCTGATATGGGACTCGATCCTGGGACTCCAGGATCATGCCCTGAGCCAAAGGCAGGCGCTCAACCGCTGAGCCACTCAGGTGTCTGTCTCTTTTTTTTTTTTTAATTTATTTATTTAGAGAGTGTAAAGAGGGGAAGGGTCAGAGGGAGAGGGAAAGAGAATCTCAACCAGATTCTGTGCTCAGCACAGAGCTCAACAGGGGGTTCAATCTCATGACCCTGAGATATGACCTGAGCTGAAATCAAGAATCAGATGCTTAATCGACTGAACTACCCAAGTGCCCCCATTATTTTTCATTCTTTATTTTGATTATTCTCTTTAATGGTCAAGTTGTCCCACATTTGCTATAATATAAATTTCTTTAAACTTCTTGTGATCCCTTCTGGCATGGCCTTATTGGTCTTTGAGCATGTATTTGTTTTCTAGAACAAAGACTTCCTGAGCAACTCTTACTTTTCCTGCCCTAGACCTAAGATCAGCCATTTTACCAAGGAACTCTGGTTTCTTTTTTTGCTTTTTTTTTTTTTAAAGATTTTATTTATTTATTCATGAGAGACACATACACACACACACACACACAGAGAGGTAGAGAGAGAGAGAGAGAGGCAGAGACACAGGCAGAGGGAGAAGCAGGCCCCATGTAGGGAGCCCGATGCGGAACTCGATCCCAGGACTCCAGGATCACACCCTGGGCGGAAGGCAGGCACCAAACCTCTGAGCCACCCAGGGATCCCGGAACTCTTATTTCTTTCTTTCTTTTTTTAAAGATTTTATTTATTTATTCATGAGAGACAGAGAGAGAGGCAGAGACACAGGCAGAGGGAAAAGCAGGCCCCATGCAGAGAGCCTGACATGGGACTCAATCCCGGGACTCCAGGATCAGGCCCTGGGCTGACAGCGGTGCTAAACTGCTGAGCCACCCGGGCTGCCCAACTCTGATTTCTTAACAAGAAATCGTATCTTAAAACAAAGATCTTTACAAAAATAAAATAAAAATAAATAAAACAAAGATGTCAGAAATAAATTATTTTAGAACATGTCAGTACTCATATTTATTAAGTTTATTTTTTAATCTCTATACTCCACGTGGGGCTAAAACTCACAACCCCCCAGATCAAGAGTTGCAGGCTCTTTCTACTTAGGCAGGCAGGCAGGTGCCCCAGCATTTCTATTTAAAGATATAGATTATGAAACCAAGTCAGACAGCGCCCCCTACGGCATCGCAGTTGTAACATAATTATTCTTCATTTACTCCAGCTTTTTGCTTCCTTGATCATGTGCTCTAAATCTATAACTTAGAGTAGCTGAAATAAATACAATACGTAATATATGTGGCATGTGGCAGATCTTGAAGGTACTAGATATCATGAATCCTGTTTTTTAAATTATAGTCAGCTCCCATTTTAAGGCTGATATCTGGAGAAAATAGCTTAAAATAATTTTATAAGCTTTCTGTATGTAGCTTATTTTGGCAAGAATATGATTTGGCCCATGTTACATCTCATTCCTGGGTCAGATAAGTGAGGACAGGACACCATATCTTTTTTTTATTTTTTATTTTTTTTATTGGTGTTCAATTTACCAACATACAGAATAACCCCCAGTGCCCGTCACCCAATCACTCCCACCCCCGCCCTCCTCCCCTTCCACCACCCCTAGTTCGTTTCCCAGAGTTAGCAGTCTTTACGTTCTGTCTCCCTTTCTGATATTTCCCACACATTTCTTCTCCCTTCCCTTATATTCCCTTTCACTATTATTTATATTCCCCACATGAATGAGACCATATAATGTTTGTCCTTCTCCGACTGACTTACTTCACTCAGCATAATACCCTCCAGTTCCATCCACGTTGAAGCAAATGGTGGGTATTCGTCATTTCTAATGGCTGAGGAATATTCCATTGTATACATAAACCACATCTTCTTTATCCACTCATCTTTCGATAGACACCGAGGCTCCTTCCACAGTTTGGCTATTGTGGCCATTGCTGCTAGAAACATCGGGGTGCAGGTGAGGACACCATATCTTGTTCCTTAAATGTCTTATCTATATTACTGTAATTATTCCCAGCCTACAGATGACAAAACTGAGAGAGAAGGGAAATGATTTGCCCAAGGTCCCTGTGCCTGCAAGTGACAGAGCTCAATCTTCACCTTATGTCTGTCTGACATCAAGTCCCTGCTCTAAACCGCCATGCTGTGGTGACACTGGATAAATTAACAGGTGTGTGTATAGAGCCTCTACAATATTACCTCTTGGGGGATGGGACAATACAAGAGAGTTTGAGTGAACAAGCCCTACACATGAAGTACTGAAGTCCAGTGTGGGAGACAGCATACATTTTAGGTAGTATAAAAGGAAGACAGTGTTTCTGCAACTTCAAAGTAATATTCTACAAAAGGAGAGTTCCAGAACTGCTGACTGAGACAGGGATGCCTGGGTGGCTCAGTTGGTGGCATCTGCCTTCCCTTCAAGTTGTGACCCTGATCTCAGGGTCCTGGGATGAAGCCCCTGCTTCTCCCTCTGCCTCTGTCACTTCCCCAGGTGCTTGTGTGCGTGCACTCTCTCTATCAAATAGGCAAGTAAAATCTTAAAAAAAAAAAAAAGAACAGACAGATAATACAAAGAATAGGAGAAATGGGCACTTAATAGGGTTATGGTGGTTTGAGAGAATTTATCCTCTCCTAAACTAATATCCCTGACCTGTCACTGCACATACTGTGTACACCAGGTATCATTTGTGTGATGTTTCCCTCATTGTAATCTTTCCTCCTCCAGCCAGAGGAGTTGCTGGGATCTGAGAAGAGCTGTTCTTTTTAAATTTTTTAAATTTATTTATTCACGAGAGACACACCCACAGAGAGGCAGAGACACAGGCAGAGGGAGAAGCAGGCTCCATGCAGGGAGCCCGATACGGGACTCGATCCTGGGTCTCCAGGATCAGGCCCTGGGCTGAAGGCGGCGCTAAACCACTGAGCCACCCAGGCTGCCCCAAGAGCTGTTCTTAATAACTTTCAGGCAAGCTTACTCACAGCAAAGCTGGATTCACATCTCTGTAGTAGAGTGGAGAAGAAACAAAGCTAAGCAGAGGAGTCATCAGGAAAGGAGAGACTTTAGAGGAAGAAGACTTTAGAGGAAGAACTTAACATTCTCTATTTTGTCCAGGTGTAAAAAAAAATGTACCATGTTGCATGATCTTCCTGATTGTTCTACATAGGTACCCATGTTCTTGACAGCATTTGGGAAGATTATATTAAAATTGAGTTAACTCTGGCTGCTCAAGATATGTAAATAAAATGGTTTTCCCTCTTTTGTGGAGTACACAAAGTGTAAACTTGCTGAAAGTTAAAAGCACTATCTTCTCACTCTTCCCATAAAGAAGGTATAAGAATGTGGTTTATATTTTCACTCAGTCCTACTGCTTAAGACATTTTAAAAAATATTTCATTTACTTATTTGAGAGAGAGATAGCAAGAGAGAGCACAAGCGGTGGGGAGAGGGAAAATCATGACCTGGGCCGAAGGCAGACACTTAACAATTGAGCCACTCAGGTGCCCATTCTTTTTTTTTTTTTTTTTCAGGTGCCCATTCTTAAGACATTTTTGTACATATTCTGATATAATATAAATTGAACAAATTGTAAGATTTAGGAACTGAACACGAGAGAATATTAATTATTGTAACATACTCCAGACTCTCTAAAAGTCAAATACTCAATATTTGTTTTTTCCTTCCAAGTCTTACCCAAGCAGGGGGTCTAGGGTTAAACTTATAGTCCTTTCTATCTTCAAGCAACACCACATTTCAAGATATCATATCAAAATCATCTCTGTTGGGGGATGTCTGGGTGGTTCAGTCAGTTGAGTGTCTGACTTGGGCTCAGGTCATGATCTCCAGGTCCTGGGATGGAGCCCAGCGTCAAGCTCCCTACTTAGCATGTCTCTCCCCCTATGCTCCTCCTTGCCCCCCCTCCGCATGTGCTTTCTCTCTCTCAAATAAATAAATAAAATCTTTAAAAAAAACTATCTCTGTGAATCTTCTGGGAGTACTCTTTACAATCAGAATGGGAAGGTGGAAGCCTTATTAAAATTGTGCTATGAATTGTTTTATTCTTTTCTCTCAAGACCAGATTCCATTGCCTCCATATTAATCACATTCCTTCCATTTTTAATTTCTGCCTAATTCCCTTAGAGACATGGTTTTACTCTGGCTGATTAGAAGGACCAGGACATGTTGAACTTCTGCTTTGCACGTACTTTGTTTTCTCAGGTTCGGTTATATTGCTAATTTTAATACCATGAATGCTTTGTGGGTCACCTGATGTGTATCAATAACAGAGTCCATTGATTTTGAGCCGAATATAGCATCCAGATGGATGTATAGGCTCAGGAGAATGGCACAGAAGCCCTTGTCATTTTCCTAAGTGATCTAGTTTACATTTCAAGGTGACTTTTCTTTGCTACTGCCCTATCACCCAGCTAGTACTTTATCTAGTCCTACTTTCATCGAGTAAGGACAATTTTAATGTAAACTCCAGCAACCTAGGTTGATGGAGGAATTCTGCTGAAATGGAAGAAAGCTTAATGCCTCCCATGCTGAACTAGAATTTTTTAAAAAGACTTCATTTATTTATTCATGAGAGACACAGAGAGAGAGAGAGGCAGAGACATAGGCAGAGGGAGAAGCAGCCTCCCCTCAGGGAGCCCAATGTGGTACTGAGCTCCAGGATCAGGCCCTGAGCCAAAAGCAGAGCTTAACTGCTGAGCCATCCAGTTGTTCCTAACCAGAATTTTTTTAAATGTTTTTTTTTAAGATTTATTTATTTATTTGAGAGAGAGAGAGAACACATGCATGCTCAGTGGGGAGGGGCAGAGGGAGAGGGGAAGAGAGAATCTCAAGTAGACTCCTGGCTGAGCTTAGAGCCAGATGTGGGCTTGATCTCACAACCCTGAGATCACGACCTGAGCCAAATTCAAGAGTCAGATGCTTAACCTACTGAGCCACCCAGGCGGCCCTGAACCAGAATTTTTTTTAAAGATTTTATTTATTTATTCATGAGAGAGAGAGAAAGAGAGAGAGGCAGAGACACAGGCAGAGGGAGAAGCAGGCTCCATGCAGGGAGCCTGACGTGGGACTTGATCCCAGCACTCCAGGATCATGCCCTGGGCTGAAGGCAGGCGCTAAACCACTGAGCCACCCAGGGATCCCCCAGAATTCTTTAAAATAAACTGTCCTTTGTAACTAATTCCACCTCTCTTTTCTGTGTTAGCACATACTTGGACATAGCACAATTCATATTTGCATTTAGTTCCAAACCTAATTTTATGTGGTTCTTAAGGCATTTTGTAATGTTTCATAGAAATTGTGCTTATTGCCCTCTTGCTATACGGTCTTGCAGGGAACTATTTTGGGTTCATAGCTAAATCCTTACTTCTTGGTTTTTATTTCTTTTTAATCTTATGGCTTATGGGGCACCTCGGTGGCTCAATTAAGTGTCTGCCTTCGGCTCAGGTCATATCCTGGAATCCAGCCCCGCACTGGGCTCCCTGCTTGGTGGGGAGCCTCTGCCACTGCCCCTGCTTGTGCTCCCTCTGTCTCCTCAAATAAATAAATAAAATCTTTAAAAAAAAAAACCCTAACGTTATGGCTTGCTGAATAGCTTGATAGCAAAAGTAAAGAATTTTTTTGCAATAGAAGGCTGAAGAATCCAGCTACCTGATGGCTTTTTCCTACTCAGTCTTGGAAAATTGAGGAACTGGTATTATTTCAATAGTAAATAAGATTTTTTGGCTGAGTATATGGCAGTTTCTACATTATACCTTCAACTATTTATCTGTAGCTCTAGTTTAACTAGTTGCCCAGTGCTAAATAATCTATAGTTCTAAATCTATGACCATAAGAGATAAGAATCGGGATTGTGAGAAATGGTTTTTCAAACAAATTTCCTGGTATCTTTAGCTATCACTAATAAATTAGTTACCTAGGTACAATAGCTATTTAGAGTGCTAAATAAATAATGGCAAGAATAAATAAATAACAGTAATAAATGACTAGATGAATAGATAAATAAATATAAATAAAATAGTAAGAATTGGGGTGCTTGGGTGGCACAGTCAGTTGGGCAACCAACTCTTGGTTTCTGCTCAAGTCATGATCTCAGAGTGCTGAGATCCAGCCCCACATTGGGCTCTGAACTTGTTGTGGGGTCTGTTTGAGACTCTCTCTCCCTCTGCCCTTCTCGCTCATGCTCTCTCTCTCTAAAATAAATCAATCTTTTTTAAAAAATATTTTATCTATTTAATTCATAAGAGATACAGAGAGAGAGAGGCAGAGACATAGGTAGAGGGAGAAGCAGGCAACTCAAGGAGAGCCTGATGTGGGACTCGATCCTAGGACTCCAGGATCACGTCCTGAGCCAAAGGCAGATGCTCAAAACAAACAAACAAACAAAACAAAACGGCATATGCTCAACCACTGAGCCACCCAGGTGTCCCAAATCAATCTTTAAAAAAATAGTAAGAATTAATATATACTAGTGATAAGAATGGTTTTTAAACTTCCTGCTTCAATTATTCTTCTCAGTATATCTAGCTACCTCTTAGTAAATAGTTTCTTCTATCATCAATAATACTAACTCAGTATCATCCAAAGAAATAAAAGTTGGATTTGGAGATAATGTCTTGATTAACTTCCTGATCTCAAATATTTATTATGGTTATTTTTATTTATCTCTATTTAACTAATTACCTAGGTACCACTAGATAACCATACTACTTACTCATTCATTATTCCACTGGTAATAAAAATGTGTATTTGAAGAAATAGTGTTCTAGGTTATTGGCTTCTACCATTTTTTCTACTTATCTCCACTTATTTCTTGTTAACTAGTTCCCTTGATAAGCTGGTTATCTGCAGTAATAACTCATTATCCCAAAGAGAAATAAGAAGAAACAGTTGAGTTGAATATGTTTTCAACTTGCTGGATTCAACTAATTACTTTAATTATCACAAACTGTAGTTTACTTATTCCCTAGGTGTCATGAATTATCAAAGTACTAATGCATTATCCCAACCGGAAATATGATTAGAGTTGAGAAGCATACTTTTTTCCTTCCTGGCTTACTCTATAGTCATTCTAGTTATCTCCAGTTATCCCCTAGATATCTAATTTTTTAGGTGTTAGTTCTATAGTATCAGTTCTAGGTTCTATAGCTCTAAGGTGATGTTCCAGCAAGGAATTAGAACAAAGTATTGCAAGGCTGTCTTTTTCAGCTTTCAGGCTTCAAATACTTGTTCTAATTATATCCAGTTATCTCTAGTTAACTGATGAGAAAAGTACACTAGCTATCTATAGTACTAACTCATGATTATACCAAAATAAGAACTTAGAGTAGTGAGTCATGCATTTTCAATTTCTCATTTTATTTATTTTAATATAATTTTTTAAAAGTACACTCAACCCTCAATGTAGGGCTTGAACTCATGACCCCAAGATCAAGAATTGCATGCTCTACCAACTACTACCAGATGCCCCCAATTTCTGGTTTTAAATATTTCCTCTGGTAATTTGCAATTTATTTTATCACTCATCTAGGTACCACTATAGAGATCTGATCTATAGTATACATTCATTTTTTTAAAAGTAGGGATCTAGAATTGTTGTGAAGGATGTGTTTTCCAGCTTCTGGGCTTCTCTCAGGTTTTTTTAGTTATCTTTAGTTGTCTCCAGTTCGCTAGTTATCAAGTACAACTAGTGATATAGAACTAACTGCTTATGCTAACAAGATAGAAGAAGTTAGTTATTTTTTAAAGATTTTTATTTATTTATGAGAGACACAGAGCGAAAGAAGAGACATAGGCAGAGGAAGGAGCAGGCTCCCTGTGGTGAGCCCAATGCGGGGACTCAACCCCAGGACCCTTGGTCACAACCTAAGACCCCAGGATCATGACCTGAACCAAAGGCAGATGCTCAACTACTGAGCCACCCAGGTGC
The DNA here is from genome assembly GCF_048164855.1 of Canis lupus baileyi. Taxonomy (NCBI): domain Eukaryota; kingdom Metazoa; phylum Chordata; class Mammalia; order Carnivora; family Canidae; genus Canis; species Canis lupus. Next base: position 32,051,014 of record NC_132876.1, read on the forward strand.
CCCAGAAGAAGTTAGTTATAAAAAGAATGTGTTTTCACTCATTGGCTTCACCTACATATCTCTGTAGTTATCTCCAATTAACTAGTTTCCTGGGTACAAGGAGTTATCCGTAGTACTCACTCACTATTCACACTCTAGATAAGAACGTAGTGTTGAAAAGAATTATTATCAAATTCTTGGATTCAACCATTTTTCTTCAGTATCCTGGTTTTGACTCATTATTCTGAATATCATTATTTATCCCTAGGTTACAAAAGACTAAGGTACCACTAGATATATGTAGCACTAACATGTAAAGAGAATTTAGAATTGCAAAGAATTTGATTTTTAGCTTCCTGTCTTCAATTTGTCATTCTTATTATATCTGTTTGTCTCTAGTTAAGTATTTACAAAAGTACAATGAAAATCTGCAGAAGTAATCCATTTTTCCAAGAAGAGATGAGAATTTGTAGTTGGTAAGGTTGTGTTTTTCACATCCACAGGTTTAACTAGTTATTTGTTTTAAGATTTATTTATTGGGGCACCTGGGTGGCTCAGTGGTTGAGCCTTTGGCTCAGGGCATGATCCTGGGGTCTTGGAATTGAGTACTGCATCAAGCTCCTCGCCACAAGGAGCCTACTTCTCCCTCTGCCTATGTCTGTGCCTCTCTCTGTGTGTCTCTTGTGAGGGAGTAAGCATGAGCAGAGGGTACAGGCAGAGAGAGGGAGAGAGAATCCTCAAGTGGACTCCCTGCTGAGCCACCCAGGTACCCCTTAACTTCTTATCTCTAGATAGCCAGAGTTTACACTATATGGTTATATTCCACTAATTATTACTAGCAATAACTCATTCTTTTTTTAAAAAGATTTATTTATTTATTCATGATAGACACAGAAAGAGAGAGAGGCAGAGACACAGGCAGAGGGAGAAGCAGGCTCCATGCACCGGGAGCCCAACGTGGGATTCGATCCGGGGTCTCCAGGATCGCGCCCTGGGCCAAAGGCAGGCGCTAAACTGCTGAGCCACCCAGGGATCCCCCCAATAATTCATTCTTCCTTTAAAAAATATTTTAAAGATGAGATGTATGTGTTTTTCAGCATTGGGGCTTCAAGAAGTTTTCCAACTATAACTAGTTATCTCTAGTTAAATTTTATCTACCATTCAATGCCTTACTTAGTATTTACCTGTCTTTCCAATATCTTATTTCAAGAAGAAATGAGTTACACTTCAGAAGAGTCTACTTTTCAGCATCCTGATTTCAATTATTTTTCTAGTTTTTTTCCAGTTGTCTTTAAAGTTACCCATTTACCACTAATTATATTACTGTTGCATTTCACTGAGAAAAGATAAATTGAGAAATATGTTTTCAGCTTCCTGCCTTTACCTAGTCATTCAGATAGTATATAATTCTCAATATAAACCAAACACAGGGGGCACCCGGGTGGCCCAGACAGTTAAGCATCTGCCTTCTGCTCAGGTCATGATCTCAGCCCCATGTCAGGGTCCCTGTTCAGTGAGGAGTCTGCTTCTCCTTCTCCCTCTGCCAATCCCCCTGCTTGTGTTCTCTGGATCTCTCTCTCTGTCAAATAATAAATAATATATCTTTTAAAAAAGTAAACCAAACATGATAAATCTAGCTAGTTATAGCACTACTTTCACATTCTAAAAAGATATGAAAATTTGTATGTGAGAATTTTTTTTCAACGCCAACAACATAGCAGTGCATCTTGTTATATCTAGATACCGCTGATAAAATAGATACCTAGGTAAGATTAATTTCCTATTGGACTAATACACTAATTCAACAACAGAAGAATTCAGATGTGAAGATAATTTGTTTTCCATTTCCTGGTCTCATGCCATGATCACTTTATTTCTCTGCTTAACTTGTTACCTAGATACCATTAACTATCTCTTTTTTTAAAGATTTTATTTATTTATTCATGAGAGACACATGAGAGACTCATGAGAGAGAGGCAGAGACACAGGCAGAGGGAGAAGCAGGCCCCATGCAGGGAGCCTGATGTGGGACTCGATCCCAGGTCTCCAGGATCATGCCCTGGGCTGAAGGTGGCGTTAAACTGCTGAGCCATCCGGGCTGCCCCCCATTAACTATCTCTTGTATTAACTCATTATTCAAATGAGATAAGAGGCTAGTGTTGAGATGAGTGATCTTACAAGTTCCTGGATTCACCAATTTTCTTAGTCACCTCTAGTTAACACTAGTAAAGCAGTTGCTTAAGTATTACTAGTTATTTCCAGTACTCATATTTTATTCCAACAAGAAATACGAATGTGGGTTCAGAAGATTATATTTTTCCAACTTGGTGACTTCAATTTATGTTGTACAGATGAGCCAAAAATAGCCTCAGTCTATTTGCCCCTCGGTTATTTTATTTCTTTACTGCTGAGACCCATTACCTCGAAACCCTGCTAGAGGGATACCTGGTTGAGCATCTGCCTTCTCCCTCTCCCTCTGCCTATGTCTCTGCCTCTCTCTCTTTCTGTCTCTCATGAGTAAATAAATAATTTTTTTTTTAAAAAAAGCTCTATACCCAATGTGGGGCTCAAACTTATTACCCTGATATCAAAAGTCACTTGCTCTACTCACTGAGCCAGCCAGGCAATCCCCCATAACCACATTTTTAGCCGTTTGAAACCCAGCTGCTTTACAGGTTCCATGAAATTGGGTCCAACATTTAGATAAAATAAGCCCTGGGCCATAAAGACCACAAGCCACTGCTGCCCTTTGGTGCTTTTTGAACCAGATACTCTCCAACATGCTGCTACATAACATCATCCAGACTTCTAAGTCCCTCTCCGCTGATTCCCTTCTCCAGCCGGAGGTAACTTGCCTGCCCCTCGCGGCCCGCTTCCAAATGACGGCAACCAAGAGCCTCAGCCTCAGACACAAGTCCCGCCCAAGCACAAAACTGCCAAAGCCGCTACTGTCAGGTTTACACAATAAATCTTGTGTATCCTACTGCCACCTTGTGGTCATATAGTTTTTTTTTTCGTCAGCCCAGAAATCTCTGGAACATTTACAACTCCTGGTTTACCTAGATCCAACTGGATGCTACATAATTAACTCATTTTATTTTTAAAAGATTTTATTTATGGGCAGCCCGGGTGGTTCAGCGGTTTAGCGCCACTTTCGGCCCAGGCTGTGATCCTGGAGACCCGGAATCGAGTCCCGCGTCGGGCTCCCTGCATGGAGCCTGCTTCTCCCTCTGCCTGTGTCTCTGCCTCTCTCTGTCTCTCTGTCTCTCATGAATAAATAAATAAAATCCTTTATAAAATAAATAAAACTTAATCCTCTGCACCTCTGTGTGTGTCTCTCATGAATAAATAAATAAAAATTTATTCATGAGAGACACAGAAAGAGAGGCAGAGACACAGGCAGAGAAGCAGGCTCCATGCAGGGAACCCGATGTGGGACTCGATTCCAGGACTCCAGGATCACGCCCCGGACTCAAAGCAGCGCCAAACCGCTGAGCCACCGGGACTGCTCTAATTAACATATTTTAATTTTTTTTAAGTTTCTTTTTTTAGTAATCTCTACACCCAATGTGGGGCTCCAACTCACAACCCTGAGATCAAGTCTCATGCTCTGCTGACTGTGCCAGATAGGTGCCCCCAATTAACTCATTTTTAGAATGAAGAATAAGACTTTAGACATGAGGGGCACCCGACTGGCTCAGTCAGTGGAGCATCCGACTCTTGATCCCAGGGTCTTGAGTTCAAGCCCCACACATTGGTTGTGGAACCTTTTTTTTTTTTTTAAATGAATTGGGACATGAAATTATTATAGTTTTTATTTTTTCTTATTTATGAGAGAGAGAGAGAGAGAGAGAGAGAGAGAGAGAGAGAGGCAGAGACACAAGCAGGCTCCATGCACCGGGAGCCCGACGTGGGACTCGATCCCGGGTCTCCAGGATCGCGCCCTGGGCCAAAGGCAGGCGCTAAACCGCTGCGCCACCCAGGGATCCCTAGTGTAGTTTTTAAACATGAAATGAGGAGCACCTGGGTGGGTCAGTCAGTTGAGAGTCTGCCTTTGGCTTAGGTCATGATCCCGGAGTCCTGGAATTGAGCCCTGCATCGGGTTCCCTGCTCAGTGGGAAGTCTGCTTCTCCCTCTCCCCCTGCTCCTGCTCTCTCTCTCTCTCTCTCTCAAATAAATAATTTTTTTTAAAAAAAAACATGAAATGATTGTGGTTTTGACCGATTATTCTAGTTATCATGAGTTATCTATTGTTAACTAATAATCTAGGTCCCCCTACATATCTGTGGTACTAACTCATTATTCCAAAAGAAAATAAGAATTTAGATTTGAAAAGAATGTCTTTTTTAGCTTCCTGACATTGAGTACTACTAGCAATTTCTAGATATCTCCTGTAAACTAGTTACCTATGAACCACTATTCATCTCAGATTTGAGTTCTTTCAACATGAAACATAAAGTTAGAAAAATAAGAAATATAGAGTAAGAAGGAAATATTTTCCAATTCAAGACTTCAACTCCTTATACTAATATTTAGGTAATTAGTTACCTAAGTACCATTATGCATCTTCATTATTAACTCATTAATCCACCATGAGAAAAAAATATTTTTAAAGGTTTTATTTATTTATTCATGAGAGACACAGAAACACAGGCAGAGGGAGCAGCAGGCTTCTCTCAGGGAACCTGATGTGGGACTCGATCCCGGATCCTGGGATCACACCCAGAGCTGAAGGCAGCCACTCAACTGCTGAGCCACCCAGGCATCCCAGAAAAAAGGAATTTTAAAGTCTGGAAGAATCTACATTTAAGCTCCTAACTTCAACTACTTGTTTGAGATATCTCTACCTATCTCTAAGAAACTAGACATCTAGTACCAGTATCCATAGTACAGAATCATTATTCCAACAATAGGGGCACCTGGGTGGCTCAGTTGGTTAAGCATCTGATTTTGGCTCAGGCAATGATCTTGGGGTCCTGGGATTGAGCCCTGTGTTGGGCTCCACACTCAGTGGGGAGTCTGCTTGTCCCTCTCCTTCTGCCCCTCTTCCTGCTTGTGCTCTTTCTCTCTCAAATAAATAAAAACCCCCAGGGATCATGACCTAAGCTAAAGGCAGACACTTAACTGACTGAGCCACCCAGGCTCCCCATAAATAAATAACATCTTTTTAAAAGATGTTATTTATTTATTCATGAGAGACACAGAGAAAGAGAGAAAGGGAGAGGGAGAAGCAGGCTCCATGCAGGAAAGCCTGATGTGGTACTCCACCCAAGGACCCTGAGCTGAAGGCAGACGCTTAACTGCTGAGGCACCCAGGCATCCCAATAAATAAAATCTTTTTTAAAAAAAGGAGTTGTATGCTCTACCGAATGAATGATTTTTAAATCTCATAGCTTCAAATATCTATTTTTCTGGTTATTTCATGCTAACTCTACTTACTATGGACCTAGATACCACTTAATGTCTACATTACAAATTCATTATTTGAACAATAAATAAGAACTTGGATTTGTGAAAGATGAGCTTTTCAGCTTCTGGTCTTCTCTGTTTTTGTTTTGTTTTAGTTATCTCCAGTTGTTTTTGGTTCAGTAGTTACCTAGATACCTTTAGTTATAGAGAACTAATTTATTATGCTAACAAGATATAAAAGTTAGTTCTGGGGTGCCTGGGTAGCATAGCTTTAAGCATCTGACTCTTGATTTTGGCTCAGATTATGATCTCAGGGTTGTGACATCGAGTCCCATATCCTGTCTTGTCCAGTGAGCCCCACACTCAGTGGGGAGTCTGCTTGAGATTCTCTCCCTCTCCCTCTGCCCCTTCCCCTACTGCTTGCATGTTCTCTCTCTCTCTCTCTCTCTCTCTCTCTCTCTCAAATAAATAAATCTTTTTTAAAAAGTGACTTCTGAGAAGAATGTGTTCTCCAGTCTCTGGCTTCACCAAGAGATCTCTAGTTATCTCCAACTAGCTCGTTTCCTGGGTATCAACAATAGACAAGAATGTAGTATTGAGAAGGGTTATCTATCTTCCTGAATTCAACCACTTTTCTTGGGCATCGTGGTTTCAACTTATTCTGGATATCATCATTTAACCCTCGGTTACGAATGACTGAGGTACCACTAGACATCCATGGTACCAATTCATTAGTTTAACAAATAAAGAGAATTTTGAGTTGAAAGATGATCGTATCTCTATCTCCCATTAACTACAAAAGTACAATAATAGCAAATGTTACCGAGCACATCCTCTGTGTGAGGGATGGTACTTGGAGGCTAGGACATTTCCCAAGTGAGTGACTTTAAGCAGGTTATTTAATATCTCTGTGACCCAGTAACATCACCTGTAAAGTGAAGATAATAGCATCTCTAAGTCTATCGGTTAAGGGAATTAAATGTGTTAATGCAAATCAATCACTTAGAACATTACCTGGAACACAGTCAGAACCAGCTAAGTGTGCGTTTCTGTTAGCTCACATAGTCCTCACAGCAACCCCACAAGGTAGGTACTATAATTATTCAATTTTACAGAGGAGGAAACTGAGGCGTAAGAAGAAAAAGCAACTCATCAGATTAGCTAGCTAGCAACAGAAAAGCAAAGCTGGTATACAGATGCCAGGAGTCTGACTCCAAGGGTCTCTGCCCTCATAAGTTTGGTACAGCAAACCCACAATTCCTGCCTATTTTTACTTAGATGAGGCTCAATCAGGTATGTAAGATTTTAAGGAAGTGAATCAACTCAACTGAAACTTTTAAGTAAATACTACGTTGCCTGATGTCTTGACAGGCAATGCTCACCAAAGGGGTAAAGAAATGACTGGTTCAGAAAGCACTGGAGTAAATCATGGAAATCTCAAATGTGAGAGCATACCACCCGAACTGTAATGGATGTTCTAGCAAGCTAATGCACACCAGGATCCTAACCGCTATAGCTCTCTCATGCTATAATTGATCCCAAGCCAAAACTGATCACAGGCTACCTAGCCAGGCGAGGAGGAGGTCTGCAGAACCCAGCAAGAGCCAGCCTGAGGAGGCTTGATTAGTTAGGGAGCGGTTGTGGGAATGAAATCGCTTGACAGATTTTTCACAGTGAATTCAACCACTTGCTATTGCCAAGTAACTGGTTTTCTACTCACGCTGCGGGAACAAGAGGCACTGAGAAAGTATCCCGATTTGTCATGCACAGTAGGTGATAATTATTATTAATTATAATAATGTGAGGTGAATAGGCCCCCCCCATACTTTTAGGGGCCTATGAAAATGGTTTCATTTATTTTATTAAATGGGTCTGATGGGCAGCCCTGGTGGCTCAGCGGTTTAGCACCGTCTTCAGCCCAGGGCCTGATCCTGGAGTTCCGGGATCAAGTCCCACATTGGGCTCCCTGTGTGGAGCCTGCTTCTCCCTCTGCCTGTGTCTCTGTCTTCTCTCTGTGTCTCTCATGAACGAATAAATAAAATCTTTTTTAAAAATGGGTCTGATGACAATGGTGCTTGAGAAAGTAAAAGTAGGATAAGTCATGTGCATTGTCAAACGTGGGGCCCATTATTAGAAGCTATTCTCCATACTCAGGATACTAACACATTCCCACCTGCAAAACATCCTTTGTGGTGGGCGGGAGGGGCATGGGGGTAATCTAAATTGAATTTATTAATAGATGCTTAATTCTAGAGACCAGAGCTCTGATTGCTGGGGCTTGATGAAAGTAAAAAGAAAGCATAGGGACACAATTAAAAACATGACTTTTTTTAATCATTCATGAAATTCTATGAATTCATTACTCATCCTTGAGAAATGGGTAAAATTGAAAACCATCAAAATAATTTGACTTCTTAAAAATTGGATTGTATGAGTGGAAGGTGTTTATGAGAAGTTGATGGCTCTGGATCTTGTCATCCAAGAGGACAGCACTGAATAGTTAATATGTTCCTTGAGGGAATCCGATGCTGACGTCTTTCTGATACCCGATCACTGCGTGATTGCTGATCTTTCACCGGCATCAGAGTATAAGTTAGCTTTCCTTTGCACCACGTCCAGCAAGTTATTGGGCACTGGCTATATACATATATATTTTTTCTAACTGTAGCCAGAGGGAAGAGGGGCGAGCATGGGCTGTCATTAAGCGGTATTCAACACTATGTAAAACATTTTTTGAAGGTAGAAATAGAGCCCTCAGTCTGCCCACAATCTTTTTTATTTGACATTTGTCAGCTCAGCAAGAGCTCTGGAAGATAGTTCTAGACAAAGGGAGATGGAGGAAGAGGAGGACGGCGGGGGAGGTGAATAAAAAAGTGGAAACTAACCCAAGTCCCCAGCACCCACCCAGCACAAAAACATGTGCGCTTTTGCAGAGGACCTGCAGCCAGAGGCGGGGTAGTGGAGTTTAGCATACAGAGGTTGTAAGCCCCATGGTCGCATCCTTGACCAAAGGAAGGGCCTGTGCTGCGTAAGCATTCTTGGATGCGCAAAACGGTGGGCAGGGTTCTACACTTGTACCATTGATGTGAGTTCCTTACTACATGTAAGTATTTGTTCCTTTCACAAGGGAGGGGTTGGGTTTCTTTTTTTTTTTAAGACTTTATTTATTCATAAGAGACACAGAGAAAAAGGCAGAGACATAGGCAGAGGGAGAAGCAGGCTCCACGCAGGGAGCCCGATGTGGGCCTGGATCCCGGGACTCGAGGATCACGGCCCGGGCCGAAGGCAGCACTAAACCGCTGAGCCACCCAGGCGTCCTAGGGGTTGGGTTTCCTACACCGTGCATCTGAGCACCCACTAATGCTCTGCAAACTCAGCCTCAAGCTCTCGCTCCTGAGCGCCCCAGGGAGCTTGGTGGGCTCCGCTTTCAGCTCATTATCGCAAAGACCGGAAGCAAGCAGCCCCCACGTTAATCGCTTCGTCCGAATCACGGGGTTCGCGGACTCTGGGTGCGAACGGACCCCCACCCGGAGTCCCACCTATTAGTTGTCCACCGGCCGGAAGGGAAGAGTCGTGCTCGGAGCCCACACGGCGAGCGGCACTACCGTCGCTTGGCTGCCGGGGGCCCCGCGCCTTGTCCAGCCCTACCTCTCAGTCCCTCGCCCTGGAGGAGCTCGGGGCGACAGCCCTGCACCGACCTGCGTCCCGCGAGGCCGAGCGCTGAGCCATTTTCCCCGGCGTCTCCCAGGGCCCGGGGGCGTGGTGGGAAGTTCCGTTCTCCCGCTTCCCCGCCCGCGCCCGCGCCCGCGGCGGGCTCGCACCACGCCCCAAAGCCCCTTCCCCGGGCGGCGCCCCGCGGGAATCTGGAGCCGCCCGCTGAGCGGCCAGTTAGGACACCCGGCCCGCGCGCGCCCCCTGCCGGCAGCGCCCTGCAGCCGCCGCCCCGCCCCGCCACGCCCACACCGTGGCCACGCCCCGGCCGCGTGCTCGCCCGCCAAGCCCCGCCCACCGCACGCCGCGCTGTTGGAGGGTCTCTGGCATCTAAGCCGGAGCGTGCGGACGTTGAAAGTGAGGCAGACGCCCCGTAAGCCGGTCGCCGCGCGGAAAGAGGCCGGGACTCGTCGGTCGCCGCGGGCTTGTGGAGGCCCACGGCGGCGTCGACAGCGCTCTGGACATGGAGCCTCCGCCCGCGAGCAGCCAAGACGACGCCGCTTACCGCGGCCCAGGCGTCGAGGAGCTCCGAGGAGAACGGCCTGGTGAGTGCCCCCGAACCGGGACGTCGGTTTGGCGAAGTCTAGGAGACGTCCTTTCCTTGCGGGTGGCCAGGGGGCGTGACGCCGCAGCTGCGCGGCCGAATTCGCGGCTCTCGGGTCGCCGTCGTCGGAGGCACCCTGGGCTCCAGTGCCCAGATCCCTCTCAATCTCTCTTTTTTTTTTCCAGATACGAAGCCTGTGGTGATCTCAGTAACCACAGGAGACGTCGAGAAGGATCTCGAGTCCGAGCCTGAGCTGGGGGCAGAGGCAGCCGCAGAAGAAAGCCACGGTGGCGCGGGAGCTCCCGGCCCCGTGGACGACGAAAACCAGAGGGGGGGCGGCGGCGACGGCGACGGCGGCGGCGACGAGGAGGAGGAGGAGGAGCCCCCGCAGCAGCAGGACGAGGCCTCCGCAGCCGCCGAGGGGCCGCAGCCCCAGGACCCGCAGCAGCGCCTCCTCCGCGGCTTGTTCACCCGGTTGGAGCTGAAGGAGCTGGAGAGCGTTTTCCAACGCGCTCAATACCCTGACGTGTTCGCGCGGTGAGCCGCTCGCTCCGCAGGCGCCCCGCTCTCTAGGACGCTCGGCTCGGCCGGCCGGGGCGCTGCTGGCTCTCTCCCAGGTCTCCCTTCCCTCCAGAGCCAGAGCTACCTAGGGGGCTCGGACTGCGTCCAGGGGGGGGCGATGCCTAGTGGGCAGCAAGGGAAATCTTTTCATGCAGTATAGAAATGAGTCGTCAGGAAACTCGGGCCACGCCCCTGTTTTTGTAAATAATATTCTGTTGGAGCAGATTGCGACCAGGATTAGGAGTGACAGCAGGTTAAGAGGCACGGTTGTGTGAGTGCAGGGGGTGGATCTTGCCTTTATTTAAAATTTTGATAACTTGGTCGTCCTGGAATTTATTGTGCATTAGTCTTTTAAATACATTGTAATTTTTAATTTTGAGTTCTGAGTTTTTCAAGGTACCCTTAAATTTTGCACACAAAGAAAAATTGTCCCTAAAGCAAGCCCGGACTTGGGTGTTTCAGAAACGTGTGCTGGGGAATGGTGGAAAATATGAATTTAAAAACAAGCACAAAATGTACATTGTATATCTCATTTCATCCACAACTTCAGATACTAAATATTTGCAATTTTCTTCCCTCAGAAAGGATCTTACAATATGCGTGGATGTGTCAGAGACCAGTAAACCTGAAAAAAGCAATTTGCCTGGGGAGCAATCGTAAAACCTGCTTCACGTCTGATGCTTCTGTTCTACACATTCCCAACTTGTTTTGGTTGTCTTTTCCATGTTTGGAAAATAAGTTTTGAAGTTTAGGGCTTTGGTGAGTGGAAAATGGGATAAGTAAACCCTACTTTATGGAAATTGCCCATTACCAGGATTTTGATTTCTTGAAGGAAAACGATAAAAGAGAACCTGCTTCTCCTATTTCCTGTGCAAAATTAAATACAAATAAAGTTTTACTCTTTATGACATATTTAAGGAGTATTTCTGTGTGGAGTCATGTTGGGGCTGGGTCAAATCTGGGAAGTATGCACGTTAGGGAAGACCTAGGTTATGAGAGGATTTGAGAGGGCTCAAGCAGGGGGCGGGGCAGAGGGAGAGGGAAATGGAGAAGCAGACTCCCCACTGAATTCAGAGCCTGATATGGGGCTTGGCCCCAGGATGCTGAGATCATGACAAGAGCTGAAGTCAGATGCTTAACCGACTGAGCCAACCAGGCACCCCTGTATTGTTACTTTAAATATTTAAAACTAGACACAAGTTCTTAGCTAAATACACAAAATAGTAGATTTATAAATATTCAGGCCTTGGGGTAAGGGAATTACTCATAGAGAACATACTATATGAATAATATCTGTTTAGTTACACTGAGACTGATGCAGGGAGATAGCTTTTATTTCTTATTTTTTTTAAGACTTTATTTGGGAGAGCATCTGAGGGGGGAAAAGGACAGAGGGAGAGAGAGAGAATCATAAGCAGACTCCCTGTTCAGAGCCCAAAACAGGGCTCCATCTCACAACCCTGAGATCATGACCTGACTGGAAACCAAGAGTCAACTAAGCATCAGACTCTTTTTTTTTTAATTTTAATTATTTGAGAGGGGGAGAGGGGATTAAAGGGAACATGAGCACGGGGAGGAGGAGCCTGAGGATTGGATATCCCAGGCCCCTGGGATCATGTCCTGAGCTGAAGGCAGACATTAAACCCACTGAGCCACCCAGGGGCTCCATAGGGAGATAGCTTTTTTTTTTAGTTTAATTTAATTTAATTAATTTATTATTTTTTAAATTTTATTTATTCATGAGAGACACACAGAGAGGCAGAGACACAGGCAGAGGGATAAGCAGGCTCCATTCAGGGAGCCTGACGTGGGACTGGATACCAGGTCTCCAGAATCAGGCGGTGGGCTGAAGGTGGCGTTAAACCGCTGAGCCACTCAGGCTTCCCCTTAAAATGTTTTACTAATAAAAAATAGCTTCTCCTGATGGAGTTTGATATCTCAATGGTATAAAGAGCCATATGTTGTGGGGTGTTTTTTCTTTTTTTAAAAGGAATTTATTTATTAGAGCATGTGCATGCTTGCATGAGGGGGTGAGGGCAGAGGGAGAAGCAGGCTCCCTGCTCAGGAATGTGGGGATCCATCTCAGGACCTGAGCTGAAGGCAGATGCTTAACTGACTGAGCCACCCAGGTGCCCCTGTGGAGTTTTTTGTTTGTTTGTTTATCTTTTCAGTAATTTCTACACCCAATGTAGGGCTCTAACTCATGATCCCCGACCCCGAAGAAGTCGAGTTACATGCTCTTCTGACTGAGCCAGGCAGGCACCCCAGGGTTTTTTTATTATGAAATTAATTGCTTAATATACTAAACCAGTCTCTTTTTTCCCCCTCTGATTGAAGGGTTGGTTTAAGAATAGGAGGGTCAAGGGATCCCTGGGTGGCGCAGCGGTTTGGCACCTGCCTTTGACCCAGGGCGCGATCCTGAGGACCCGGGATCGAATCCCACGTAGGGCTCCCGGTGTATGGAGCCTGCTTCTTCCTCTGCCTGTGTCTCTGCCTCTCTCTCTCTCTCTCTCTCTCTCTCTCTATCATAAATAAATAAATAATTAATTTAAAAAAAAAGAAAGAATAGGAGGGTCAAGTGGAGGAGATGTCAGAGGGTATTAGTATATACAAATATAGCCCCCATCACCCTGGGCCACCTTGTGAGCATAATCTTGGATGGACTCTATAATGCCATCCTTGTTCTGGAGCCCAGTTGGAAATGGGTTTTTCTGGAGCCACTGTCACCTGGGCAGCCTACGCTGTCTGTTCTTCTGCCCTGGCTTCCCTTTGGCCTGGCCTCATTTGGCCTGGAATGGGTCCTCAGCAGCAGGAGCCATTTGGTAGTCCCTCTTTACTACGGTATGGTCTCCACGACAGTTTTTCCGAAGAATTTTTCTGCCAGATTCCATTTGTACATAGCACAGCATCAAGAGCACTTCAAATGCCTGTTAAATGAGTGAATAAATGAACAAAGTCAGTCCCCTGTTGGTTTTTTAAAAAGATTTATTTATTTGAGAGAGAGAGAGAGAGAGAGCGAGCGCAATCTGGAGGGGGAGAAGGAAAGGGAGAGAGAGAATCCCAGGCAGGCTCCACACTGGGCATAGAGCCCAGCACAGGGCTTGATCTCATGATCCTGAGATCATGAACTGAGCCAAAACCAAGATTAGACGCTTAACCAACAGAGCCACCCAGGCCCCCCTGTTTTTGAGTAGGGCACATTTTTGTATGTTTTCAGTAAAGAGGTAGATTCTCAGAATATTTGTTTCTGTGCCTCAAATGGGTTTAATAGCATATGGATGGGAATTTCTTTTTTCTTTTTTAAAAATTTTATTTATTTGAGAGAGAGAGAAAGCATGGGGGGAGGCAAAGCATGTGGGGCTCCATCCCAGGACCTTGGGATCATGACCTGAGCTGAAGGCAGATGCTTAACTGATTGAGCCACCCAGGCACCCCTTGATGGGAATTTCTAAGGGTATACCATTCAGACAGAATGGCAAAGAAGCTTCCTTTTTTTAAAGATTTTATTTTTATTTGTTCATGAGAGACACAAAGAGGCAGAGACACACGTAGAGGGAGAAGCAGGCTCTATGCAGGAGCCCAATGTGGGACTCGATCCCAGAACTCTGGGATCACATCCTGAACCGAAGGCAGACGTCCAACTGCTGAGCCACCCAGGTGTCCCTCGATTACTAGTTAATCTAGTTTTAATTTTTCTAGGCTTTATTCCATGCAAATTTGTGCAGCTTTTCAACATTAGATCGAAGTCTTAACTATTAGGGGAAAAAATCGGACCTGTCATCAACTGTATTGGCACACTGTACAAGAACAAAGTCCAGGGCAGCCCCGGTGGCCCAGCGGTTTAAGCGCTGCCTTGGGCCCGGGGTGCGATCCTGGAGTCCTGGGATCGAGTCCCACGTCAGGCTCCCTGCATTGAGCCTGCTTCTCCCTCTGCCTGTGTCTCTGCCTCTCTCTCTCTGTGTGTGACTATCATAAAAAAAAAAAAGAACAAAATCCACTTTGCGCATTGGTCCTCAAAATAGTACTGAAACATTAGGTACTGTGTGCTAATTACAGAATCAAACTGATCCATTTGACTGAAAGTTTCTTCAGTGAAACTTCCAATCAACATTCTTAAAATAAAAGTCAAATTTTGCGTTCCAACCACTTGATTTCAAACCAAATAGATTTTATGTTTGGAAACAATGGGATGGGACGCCTGGATGGCTCAGCGGTTGAGCGTCTGCCTTCGGCTCAGGTCCTGATCCCGGGGTCCAGGATCGAGTTCCGCATTGGGCTCCTCATGGGGAGTCTGCTTCTCCCTCTGCCTGTCTCTGCCTCTTTCTCTATGTCTCTCATGAATAAATAAATAAAATCTTAAAAAAGCAAAAGAAACAATGGCATGCCTGAGTGGCTCAGTGGTTGACCATTTGCCTTGGGCTCCGGGTGTGATACTGGGGTCCTGGGCTCAAGTCCTGCATCCGGCTCCCCAGAGGGAGCCTGCTTCTCCCTCTGCTTATGTCTCTGCATCTTTCTATGTGTCTCTCATGAATAGATAAAATATTAAAAAATAGAAACACTAAAAATGTGTTTCATTTACAAATACAGAAGGAACAAAAACATCACTGCATCAATCCAGAAAGAATCAAAAAAATTTTGTGAGGACAAGAATACAAAAAAATTTAGTCAATTTTTCTGTTTTCTCAGCTGCTTAAATCTCAGTATTTGCAAATATAGCTAAAAGATCCCAACTCCTCAAAACCTGTATTTTTAGTCATTTCCCATTGACCAGTTTGGAATTTTATGTCTTATGGATAGTATTTTGTTTCATTGAGTATGTCTGAGTAACCTGAACAGTTCACATTCTGCAAAGTTTCACTTGATGCTATGAAATCATGGTTAAATGAACACCAGGAAGAAAAAGAGTTAAAGTCAGATCACTATCATAATGCATCACAAAATCAAAAAACTTTAAGTCACAAGATGGCAAAGACAGACTCCATTTTCATCCAAAATTTATGGCATATTAGGAACGAAAATGATTGGAGGTAGCTGCTAAAATAAAAGGTGAATCATCTGAGCTGACTTATTAAATCCTGTAACTACAACCTTTAATTTCCTTGTTAACAAACTTAGTGATAAAAATTCTTTTATACGCTGAGTGAAGTAAGTCAGTCGGAGAAGGACAAACATTATATGTTCTCATTCATTTGGGGAATATAAATAATAGTGAAAGGGAATATAAGGGAAGGGAGAAGAAATGTGTGGGAAATATCAGAAAGGGAGACAGAACGTAAAGACTCCTAACTCTGGGAAACGAACTAGGGGTGGTGGAAGGGGAGGAGGGCGGGGGGTGGGAGTGAATGGGTGACGGGCACTGGGGGTTATTCTGTATGTTAGTAAATTGAACACCAATAAAAAATAAATTAAAAAAAATTCTTTTATACAGGGCAGCCCGGGTAGCTCAAGGGTTTCGCGCCTCCTTCAGCCCAGGGTGTGATCCTGGAGACCTGGGATCCAGTCCCACATCGGGCTTCCTGCATGGAGCCTGCTTCTCCCTCTGCCTGTGTCTCTGCCTCTCTCTCTATGTCTATCATGAATAAATAAATAAAATCTTTTAAAAATTCTTTTATACAACTACTTAGCAAGTTACTAAAGGCATGGTACTCATGAGAAGCTAATCTCATTTAATGGGAACACACACAATGGCATGGTTTTTGGAATAGTTTTGCCACTATACCCTAATGTAAATTTATGGGTCTTCCTTGCTAATCAACAGGCTTATTTTTGTCACTGTCTCCCCAAAGAACCCATGTCAATATAAAAGGACGCCAAACTCCCTTGACCTTAAAAGAAAATTAAGCCCGGGGTCCACTCTCCCTTCCCCCTTCCGGGTATAAGATTAGTATAAACCCACAAGGTTAACAGCATATTGCTTCATTGTGGGGAGGGGGTGGAGTTGGGAGGCAAGACACCATGGTGAGGAATAAAATCAATGAAAGGAAGTAGAGGTACAGGAAGCAATAATGTTAAAATAGTAATACATAAAATGGATAACTGCAATCATTTTTTTAAAAGATTTTTTTGAAAGATTTTATTTAGGGCAGCCCGGGTGGCTCAGCGGTTTAGCACCACCTTCAACACAGGGCCTGATCCTGGAGACTCGTGGATCGAGTCCCACGTCGGGCTCCTTGTGTGGAGCCTGCTTCTCCCTCTGCCTGTCTCTCTTTCTCTCTCTCTCTCTACTCTGTGTCTCTCAATAATAAAAATAAATAAAATCTTTTAAAAAAACATTAAAAAATAAGATTTTATTTATTTATTCATGAGAGACACACACAGAGAGAGACAGAGGGAGAAGCAGGCTCTATGCAGGGAGCCCAATGTGGGACTCGACCCTGGGACCCCAGGATCACACCCTGAGCCCAAGGCAGACGCTCAATCGCTGAGCCACCCAGGTGTCCCTGCAATCATTTTCTTGAGAGGACTTGACTTGTGGAAGATAAACTTCTATTGCTGTTGCAAAAAAACATCTGTATGAAGTAGAAACTGGTTTCAGTAATAGTAGTAGAGAATATGTGCTAGAAAGTAGAGGTAATAACTGGATGTAAAATCCTGGCTGCAATTTAAGAGAACAGTCCTAGGTGATTAGGCTGAAGCCAACACCTAATGAGGACGAAAGCCTTGTCTGTGGGGAATTTTGGATGCTACCTGGAGAAATATTACACTGTGGGTAAACCAAAGTGACTTGTTTTCACAAGTGTTGTAAAGTTTCATATAGTGAAAGGTTTTTTCTACATGCACTTCAATTTCACAGCAAGAGTGGCATAGGATACCTAAACACAGAAGAGAGCAACTCCTTGACTTTTGAATCATGCATACAATTCAAAATGATTACACTATCATTACATCTAGGGCTTTCTGCAGCTACAAGGTGGTGGTCATGGAGAGCATGGCCCCTGATACTAACATCTAATAAGCAGCCACCCCCTCCTTCTATGTGTGTTCTCTTTTTTGCATTTTTTCTTCATTTTTATTAATCAACTCTGCTATTGTTGCTGCTTCTTAGCAAAACTGGCAAAAACAAAATTGTAATCATTGAACATAGTGCTCTGGCAATCAAGACATTTAAAGCCTTCAATCTTCTGAGGTGAAGAAAGCACTGTGAGACATTTAGAACTCTGATTTACAAACTGGTTGGTCACAAATTTTCCTAGCTTGAAGACTTCCACAACTTTCCTGATCAGATCATCATAGGAGGTCTGACTTAAGTTTGTTTCAAAGCTAACATAAGAAAATTCTGGTTCTAGATTGATGTGAAGAGTCCAATAAGTTCCATCCAATTTCATTCCATTCAATAAATACCCACAAGGATTGAACAATGTGGCGTCAATGACAGAACCTGGTATCACGTCACGAATTCCACTCCCATGAGTGACATCCTTTGCAGTGACATCATCTTTCATGTAGAACTGGTCCATAAAAGCTCACTCACCAGAATTTCCAGGGTTTGATCTGGCTGACTGATTACCCAAGTCTCTGGGAAATCCAAGGTGTACAAGTACCAACATACGTCCCATACAATATGTTGCTTCATTTGGGAAAATTGCATTAAGAAATTCTATTTCTTGGGACACCTGGGTGGCTCAGTGGTTGAGTGTCTGCCTTTGGTTCAGGTTGTGATCCCGGGGGTCCTGGGATCGAGTCTTGCCTCAGGCTTCCGGAGGGAGCCTGCTTCTCCCTCTGCCTATGTCTCTGCCTCTCTCTCATAAGTAAATAAATAAAATTTTTTTTTTAAAAAAGGACAGAAATATTTTATTTTCCAGGGTTTTTTTTTAAAGATTTATTTTTGAGAGAGAGATTGGGTAGGGGCAGAAGAAAAGGGAGAGAGATCAGCAGATTCTGTGCTGAGTGCGGAGCCTGACGTGGGGCTCGTTCCCACGACCCTGAATCACGACCTGAGCTGAAATCAAGAGTCAGAGCTTAACCAACTGAGTCACCCAGGTGCCCCCATTTGCCAGAGTTCTGATTGTGGGGTGCTGTGCTTTTCACTGGGCATGCTCTGAGCACCCGGAGGCATGTACTGACCTACCATGCAGTCATTTGGTGCTGATATGACACCTCTAGGAAATGTTGGAATCCTGGAAGTGAAATAATGGAGTAAAAAGGGGATTCCTGGGTGGCTCAGTGGTTTGGTGCCTGCCTTCGGCCCAGGGCGTGATCCTGGGGTCCCGGGATCGAGTCCTGCATTGGGCTCTCTGCATGGGGCCTGCTTCTCCCTCTGCCTGTGTCTCTGCCTTTCTCTGCGTGTCTCATGAATAAATAAATAAAATCTTTAAAAACAAAACAAAACAAAAATACCCCTCATCCTAGGAATGCTGCGTGCCATTACTTTTATTTGAGAATTCATTTAAGACTTTCCTAACATTCCCTCCTCCCATTAAGCCAAAGCAGTAAAGTGTTCCAGTGAGAGCCAGTCCTTGCCTCAGCCAGATCATCTTTCTTAGCAAGCATATTCTCATTTTCCTTTGTGGAACTCTCACACGAGATTTCTTTTTTTTTTTAAGACTTTATTTATTTATTCATGAGAGACAGAGAGAGGGAGAGGCAGAGACACAGGCAGAGGGAGAAGCAGGCTCTCTGTGGGGATCCCAATCAGGAACTCCATCCCAAGACCCCAGAATCACGCCCTGAGCCGAAGGCAGACGCTCAACCACTGTGCACCCAGGCGTCCCTCACGAAATTTCTCAATTTGGCAAGAGAGACAAATGTTCATGTTCATGCAGTGAAAGGCTGGCATCCACAGAGAACCAGTCCCAATTGTGTCATGTGGCTCTTCCAAGCCAAGCACCTTTCTCTTCTGTATCCATTTTAAGGGACAAAATCTCAGTATCATCTGCACTGGAAGGGGCTTTCAGGGTCATCCAGTCCACTTCCTTCATTTTACAGATTTGGGATGTAGGCCCAGAGCGGGGGAGTGGCCAGCCCAAGAAGCCATGCAGAGTTCATCCTGGAGATCAGGCTCTCGACGGCCACGTGCTCCCCTAAGATGGGGACCATCCAGCTCTACACAGCACACATTGGCTCAGGTTCAGTACCTAAGCGCCTACTACCTCCATCCTGCCTACAACTCTGCTCTTCAAAGGGCCGAAGACTCAAAGCTCCCACCAAAGCCTCATCACTGAGTCATTTTACCTCTCAGGAAAAGTAATCAACCTCCCCTGCAGGCATTCAGTCTCCTGGTGTTGACAATTTCATCGCCTTGAGAAAGCGATGCAGTTTGTACCCTTTTCACAAAAGGCTGGAGTGTGCTTCCATTACAACCGCCCTTATTTCCCCCAATTTCCTTTCAAAGCCAAGTTTACCAACCCGTGACACAACCCATGAGCAAAAGCCAGCTTTGCATGTGTATTGAATGAACTTTTTTAGGAAAGCAGGCTAATAGTTTGAAAACTGTCATTAAGAAATTAATTTTCAGGGATCCCTGGGTGGCGCAGCGGTTTGGTGGCTGCCTTTGGCCCAGGGCGGGATCCTGGAGACCCGGGATCGAATCCCACATCGGGCTCCCAGTGCATGGAGCCTGCTTCTCCCTCTGCCTGTGTCTCTGCCTCTCTCTCTCTCTCTCTCTCTCTCTCTGTGTGACTATCATAAATAAATAAAAATTTAAAAAAAAGAAATTAATTTTCACTTTGAAATTGATCCTTTATGGTTTGTTTTCATCAATGTGACACTTGCTCCTTTTCAGATATCATCATGCAGCTATGGGGAAGGGACCCTGGGTGCAGTGGTATAAATATACTTTTTGAATGCAATGAGCTGTACTCCACCTCCATCCCTGCCACACATACACAAAGGGTAGGTCTTAAGGGGAACGTTTGAATTCCCAACATTTACATGCCAGTATTTTAGACTCTAGAAATACATAAAGGGCTTCTACACACACTCTTGCTTTTAAAATCAAGGGAAACAGAAGATTGATAGTGGTGGCATTCAGGCATAGGTACATAATTGTTATGCCTAGACTCTTCTTTTCTTTTCTTTCTTTTTTAAAGATTGTATTTATTTATTCGTGAAAGACACAGAGAGGCAGAGTCATAGGCAGATAGAGAAGCAGGCTCCATGCAGGGAGCCCGATGTGGGACTCGATCCCGGGACTCCAGGATCACACCCTGGGCCGAAGGCAGGGGCTCAACTGCTGAACCACCCAGGCGTCCCTTCTTTTCTTTTCTTTTCTTTTTTTTTTAAGTAGGCTCCATACTCAATATGGGGCTTTAACTCATGACCTTGAAATCAAGATGCTTAGACCCAGGGGCACCTGGGTGGTTCAGTGGATTAGATGTTTGCCTTTGGCCCAGGTCATGATCCAGGGGTCCTGGGATCGAGCCCCACACAGGGCTCCCTGCTCAGCAGGGAGTCTGCTTCTCCCTCTCCCTCTGTGTGCTCACTTGCTTTCTCGCTCACTTTCTTTCAAATAAATAAATAAATCTTACAAAAAAGGATGCCTAGACCCATCCTAAGCACAGCACCCAGACAAAATTAGAGCCGCTATGTGAATTGCAGATTTGAAGCACAACATTCTCTTATTCCAGGCCCAAGGATCTTGGTTTAGGGGGGAAAAGATGGAGGCAAGGAAGAGTCTCTGTCCACTTCTCACTGGAACAAGGAAGGCAAAAGATGAAACAAAGGTTTTTTTTAAAAAGATTTATTTATTCATGAGAGACACAGAGAGAAAGAAGCAGAGACATAGGCAGAGGGAGAAGCAGGCCTCCCGCAGGGAGCCCTATCAGGGACTCAATCCTGGATCCTGGATCACTCAAGGCAGACACTCAACCGCTGAGCCACACCCAGCACCCCACAAAAGTTGTTTTTAAATAGAAAGTGGGGGGGCGCCTGGGTGGCTCAGTCAGTTAAGCATCTGCCTTCAGCTCAGGTCATGATCCTGTGCTCCTGGGATCCAGTCCTGCATCAGGCTCCCTGCTCAGTAGTGAGCCTGCTTCTCCTTCTCCCTCTGCTCCTCCCCCTGCTTGTGCTCTCTGTCTCTCTGTCTCTCTCTCAAATAAATAAAATCTTTTTAAAAAATTAGGAAATGGAAAAGGAGACTGTGGAGACCTAGAGGGGTAAGAAATCAAGGTCAACAGCTGGGCCCAGAGCTATTGATCAGGTTTCTGGAGCTAGGTGGTGAGGGGGCCTGGCAGCTCCGCACTTCCTCTGGGAGGTGTGTATGTAGGGGGGACAGGCACAAGGAGATGGCTCTGACCAGCTGGGCATATAAAAGAAAGGAAAAACAGAACTCAGGTTCATATGCAAATGAGTTCCTTACATCTCCTTTCATAGCCACCACCATAAAGTCAAGCAACAGATCTTTTTCTCACTAGCTTGCCCTCTTTTTAACTCAAATCGTCACCTTAAGGAATTTCATCAGTATTGAAATATTCATAAAGAAGCAGAAAAAGTCAAAACAGGGAGGGGGGAGGGGGGCTCACAATGGGATTGACCTAGTACAGGTCCCTAACTCCAACACCCTAAGAAAAATCCAAAAGGGTCCTATTCTTTTATTTTATGCAGAAAAAAATTCCAAGAATATTCAATGAATTCTCTAGGCCCACCCATCACATCAAAACCTCTTTTCCAACAGGGAATCAGACAACAATATTTCAAGGCAAGGAGCCTCAGTGGCTCAGTCAATTAAGTGTCTGTAAGTGTCCAACTCTTGGTTTCAGTTCAGGTCATGGTCTCAAGGGGGTGAGATCAAGTGAGCACCAGGCTCCATGCTTGGCACAGAGTCTGAGATTCTCTGCCTCTCCCTCTCCATCTGCCCCTCCTCTCAATAGTGTTCGCTCATGTGCATGCACTCTTTCTCTAAAATAAATTTAAAAATTAAAAAATTTCAAGGTGTTAAATTGGTTCTTCGGATATCTATTTAACACAGAGATTTAGGGGACACCTGGGTGGCTCAATGCTTCTCCCTCTGCTTATGTTTCTGCCTCTCTCTCTGTGTCTCTCATGAATAAATAATAAAATCTTAAAAAAAATAGAGAAAAATTTAGACCTAAGGGGTCTCCACAGCCAAACCGGTCCTCCTGTTAGATAAACACATTCTATAGTTTTCAAAACTCCACTTAACCTTTAGCTTAAAAGAGTGTTCAGTCCATTCATTCCAAGCAAGAAACAAGAAAGCTGACCACCATCCTGGTGGAGGTGGGGGTGTGAAAAGATGAGGAAAGAGAGCTCAGAGTTATGCGGTAGCTAAGTAGCAACCAAATTCAAGGCCAGAGATGAGGTCCATTAGCCTCACCCTGCTTCTTCTCACCATTCCTTCCCCTGAGAACCAAGTGAAGACCTTAACCCCTGGGCAATAGACAAATGATTTATATATATATAAATATATATATTATATATAAATTATATAAAAATTATATATAAATTATATATATAATTTATTTAAAAGAGAGGGAGAGCATGTGAATGTGTGAGCAGAGGGAGGGATGGAGGAAGAGAGAGAGAGAATTCCAGACTCCCCACTGAGCACAGAGCCTGACATATGGTTGGATCCCAAGACTCTGAGACCATCACTTGAGCTAAAACCAAGAGTCAGATGCTCAACCAACTGAGCCACCCAGGCACCCCCGACAAGTGATATTTTGAATAACTCTTAATAATCCTTTTTTAAAATTTTTTTTATTTATTCGTCACACACACACACACACACACACACACACACAGGCAGAGGGAGAAACAGGCTCCCTCCAAGAAGCCCAATGCAGGACTCAATCCCGAATCTTGGGGTCAAGCCCTGAGCCGAAGGCGGATGCTCAACCACTGAACCACACAGATGCCCCAATCCAGTTTTTTTTTAAACAACTTTTCCTTTTTCTTTTTATTGTATTGTATGCATCTTATATATTGCCTTAAATCCTAACAAAGAATAAATGGATAGATGAATGAATGAATAATAAAAAAGGTAGTTTAAAGCATAAAAAAGATAATCCATTTAAGTGGTGCAGGTACAAGAAGAAATGAGAAATACTTGGTTTGTACCTAATGCTTACTTTTTTTTTTTAAAGATTTTATTTTATTTATTTATTCATGAGAGACACTCAGAGAGAGGCAGAGACAGGTAGAGGGAGAAGCAGGCTCCATGCAGGGAGCCCGACGCGGGACTCGATCCCAGGACTCCAGGATCACAGCCCGGGCCGAAGGCAGATGCTCAACCGCTGAGCCACCCAGGTGTCCCTAATCATCTTACTGTTAATCTAGAAATGCTACATATAGATATATTAATGCAAATCCTTAATTCAGTGGAATTATTGGGATTAATGAATTATTGGATTATATGGGATTATTTTGGTTAATGAAATGTTAGGACGAACTGAGAATAAACACACAATTTACATTTTTTTATTTCTTTCCATCTTTTCTATTGAAAAGAAATGTGAAAACATGCACTAGTACATTTTTCTCTCCAATTTCAAGAATTTATTGTGAATTGAATATTTAATTCAATGAATTTCATTGTAGCCACTAGTCAGTTGTGTGATCTTGAGCCTGTTATTTAACCTCTCCCTGTGCTAGTTTCCTTGTCTGCAGGAAAGGCTTAGGGTAATTTGTGCATGTTGCTTAGCTCAGTCCAGGTACACAGTAAGCCCTGTTATAAAATTGTGACTGTTATTATTGCGTATTCGTTGTTGTTACATGTAAACTACCACCTAGCTATGTTGGGGGAAACAAAAGATGTAAAAGACTCAATATTGTGCAAAGGGCCTTGAAATGCCAAAGGAGTATTAAGAGTGGGATGCCTGGGTGGCTCAGCAGTTGAGCATCTGCCTTCGGCTCAGGGTGTGATCCTGGAGTCTGGGATCAAGTCCCACATCGGGCTCCCTGCATGGAGCCTGCTTTTCCCTCTGCCTGTGTCTCTGCCTCTCTCTGTGTGTCTCTCATGAATAAATAAATAAATCTTTTTTAAAAAAAACATATGCTGGAGAGACAAACCATCAGAAGCAGACTCAAATATGGGAGAAATCTTGGAATTTTTTTATCTGGAATTAAAATAACTATGAGTAATATACTAAAGGCTTTCACGAAAAATGTGAACATGCAAGAACAGATGAATAATGTAAGCCAAGAGATAAAAACACTAAGAAAGAATCAAAAGGAAATACTAGAAATCAAAAATACTGTGACAGAACAGAAAAATGCCTTTTTTAAAAAGGTTTTTTAAAAAGATATTATTTATTTATTCATGAGAGACCCAGAGAGAGAGAGAGAGAGAGGCAGAGACATAGGCAGAGGGAGAAGCAGGCTCCATGCAAGGAACCCAAAGCAGGACTCAATCCCGGGACCCCGGGATCATGCCCAGAGCTGAAGGCAGATGCTCAACCACTGAGTCACCCAGGCGTCCCCTTAAAAAGGTTTTTTATTTGAGAGAGAGAGGAGCAAGGAAGAGAGAATACGAGTCCGGGAGGGGAGTGGCAGAAAGAGAGGGAGAAGCAGACTCCATGCTGAGCAGGGAGCCTGATGTAGGACTCGATCCCAGGACCCTGGGATCATTATCTGAGCCGAAGGCAGAAGCTTAATCAACTGAGATACCCAGGCTCCCCTGAAAATTGCCTTTAAAAAAATTTTAAGTAATATAATCTCTACACCCATCATTCTTCTTTATGTTGTCATCCAGCTTTCCCTACACCATTTATTGAAGAGACTGTCTTTTCCCTTTTGTATATTCTTGCCTCCTTTGGCACAGATTTTTTTTAAGAGAGAGAGAGAGAAAGAGTGAAGAGGGGGAGAGGGAGAGAGAATCCTAAGTAGACTCCACACTCCAGCACAGAGCCTGACATGAGGCTAGATCTCACACCTGTGAGGTCATGACCTGAGCCAAAATCAAGAGTTTGGCACTTAACCAACTGAGCCATCCAGGCGCCCCTCCTTTGGCATAGATTAATTGACCTTTAGGCATGGGTTTATTTCTGTGCTCTCTGTTCTGTTCCATCTATCTGTCTATTTTGATGCCAATATCATACTGTTCTGATTACCATAGGTCTGTAGTACATCTTGAAATCTGGAATTGTGATACCTCCAGTTTTGTTCTTCCTTCAAGATTGCTTTG
This sequence comes from Canis lupus baileyi, assembly GCF_048164855.1. Taxonomy (NCBI): domain Eukaryota; kingdom Metazoa; phylum Chordata; class Mammalia; order Carnivora; family Canidae; genus Canis; species Canis lupus. The sequence continues at coordinate 32,076,297 of NC_132876.1, forward strand.
GCTATTAGGGGTCTTCTGTGGTTCCATACAAATTGCAGTATTATTTGCTCTAGTTTTTTTTTAAATGCTGTTGGTATTTTTTCTTTTTCTTTTTCTTTCTTTCTTTCTTTTTTTTTTTTTGAGAGACATGGAGGAAAGAGAGAGTGAGCATGAGCAGGAAAGAGAGGCAGAGAGAGAGAGAGAATATTAAGCAGACTCTATGCCCAGTGCAGAGCCTGACTTAGGCCTTGATCTCACACTCTGAGATCATGACCTGAGGCAAAATCAAGCGTGGACACTCAATTGACTGAGATACTCAGGCACACTGCTGTTGGTATTTTGATAGGGACCACACTGAATCACTATGTTGTACACCTGAAACTAATATAACATTGTGTGTCAACCATACCAAAATTTTTTTTAACTTTCCAAAAAAAAAAGAGAGTAATACTGGCAGAGAATTTTTCCAAACTCATGGCAGACACCAAACAACAGATCCAGAAAGTTCAAAGATCATCAAGGAGGATAAATAACAAAAAATACATATTCAAAAATTCTTGAAAGAAGCCAGATGAAAAATAAAAATACCTATACAGGAGCAAGGGTAAGAATCACATTAGACTTCTCTTCAGAAAAATATGCAAGCAAGAAGAGAGTGAAGTGAAATATTTAAAGCATTTGACAAGGAAAAATACCATTAATCTAGAATTCTGTATCCATCAAAATTATCCTTCAAACGTGTGGAGAAATGAAGACTTTCTCAAATAAAAAATTTTAGTTTGTCACCAGTATACTTGCTTTGCGAGAAATGTTGTAAGCACTTAGAGACAAGGAAAATAATGTAGGTCAGAAACTCAGATTTGCATAATGAAAGGAAAAGTGTTAGAGAAAGAATAAGTGAAGGTAAGATGAAATATTTTATTCATAATATTATGTTTTAAAAAGATTTATTTTTAGAGGGGAGGGACAGAGGGAGAGAGTCTTTTTTTGTTTTTAAAGATTTTATTCATTTATTCGAGAGAGACAAATCACAAGTTGGGGGGAGAGGCAGAGAGAGAGGGAGAAGCAGACCCCGCACTAAGCAGGGAGCCTGAAGTGGGGCTTAAGCCCAGGACTCTGGGATCATGACCTGAGCTGAATCCAAGAGTCGGATGCTTAACGGACTAAGCCACCCAGGCACCTTGAGTCTTTTTTTTTTTTAATTTACAAAATTTATTTATTTTAGAGAAAGAGAGAGCAGGGGTCGGGGCAGATGGAGAGGGAGAGGCAAAGAATCTCAAGCAGACTGCACTGAGCACAGAACCCAACATGGAGCTCAATCTCAGGACCCTGAGATCATGACCTGAGCCAAAGCCAATGGTCAGATGCTTAACTGACTGCAACACCCAGGTGCTCCTTATTTATAATATTCTTAATTGATCTAACAAATAACAGTTTGTTCAAAATAATAATAGCAAAAATGTATTCAGTGATTATAGTATACAGATAAGTGAAATGAGTGACAGCAGTGTTATAAAAGACAGGAGAAAGGAATTGGGAACACTGTGTATAAGGTACTTGTGCTACCCGTGAAATTATCTAGTGTCATTTGAAAGTGGATGTATATTGAAAACCACTAAAAAAGATTTCTAAGTGTCACTGATATGTTAAGAGAGAAAACTGAATCATAATCATTATAAAAAGATCAATTAAAACCAGAGAAGACAGGGGCACCTGGGAGGCTCAGTGGTTGAGTGTCTGCTTCTGGCTCAGGTTGTGATCTCAGGGTCCTGGGATTGAGCCCCACACCAAGTTACCCATAGGGAGCCTGCTTCTCCCTCTGCTTATGTCTCTGCCTCTCTCTCTGTGTCCCTCAGAAATGAATGAATGAATGAATGAATGAATAATCTTAGAAAAAAACAGAAGGCAGAGAAAGAGTGGAAGACAAAATAGAAACTAAGAACAATGACAATGAATAGAAAATTATTATAAAAATGGTAGATACTGGGACACCCAGGTGGCCCAGTGGTTGAGCGTCTGCTTTTGGCTCAGGTCGTGACCCCAGGGTCCGGGGATCGAGTCCCACATCAGGCTCCCCGCAAGAACCCTGCTTCTCCCTCTGCCTGTGTCTCTGCCTCTCTGTGTCTCTCATGAATAAATAAAATCTTTTTTAAAAATGGTAGATATTGGGGTTCCCTGGGTGGCTCAGCGGTTTAGCACCTGCCTTCAGCCTGGGGCGTGATCCTGGAGTCCCAGGATCGAGTCCAGCGTCGGGCTTCCTGCATGGAGCCTGCTTGCCCCTCTGCTTGTGTCTCTGCCTCTCTCTCTCTCTTTCTCTCTCTCTCTCTCTGTGTGTCTCTCATGAATGAATAAATAAAAATCTAAAAAAATGGTAGATATTAATTTGAATATATCAATAATTTTAAATGTGAATAGTCTAAATATGCCAATTAAAAGACAGAGACAGTAAGATTTAAAAAAATTTTATTGGGGCAGCCCCAGTGGCGCAGCGGTTTAGCGCCGCCTGCAGCCCGGGGTGTGATCCTGGAGACCCGGGATCGAGTCCCACATCAGGCTCCCTGCATAGTGCCTGCTTCTCCCTCTGCCTGTGTCTCTGCCTCTCTCTCTCTAGCTGTGTCTCTATGAATAAATAAATAAAATCTTTAAAAAAATTTTATTGGAGTTCAATTTGCCAACATGTAGTATAACACCCAGTGCTCATCCCGCAAGTGCCCCCCTCAGTGCCCATCACCCAGTCACCCCAACCTCCTGCCCACCTCCCTTTTCACTACCCCTTGTTCGTTTTCCAGAGTTAGGTGTCTCTCGTGTTTTGTCACCCTCACTGATATTTTCACTCATTTTCTTTCCTTTCCCCTTTATTCCCTTTCACTATTTTTTATATTCCCCAAGTGAATGAGACCATATAATGTTTGTCTTTCTTCGATTGACTTATTTCACTCAGCATAATACCCTCCAGGCTCCTTCCACAGTTTGGCTATTGTGGACATTGCTGCTATAAACATCGGGTGCAGGTGTCCCGGTGTTTCACTGCATCTGTATCTTTGGGGTAAATCCCCAGCAGTGCAATTGTTGGGTCATAGGGCAGGTCTATTTTTAACTCTTTGAGGAACCTCCACACAGTTTTCCAGAGTGGCTGCACCAGTTCACATTCCCACCAACAGTGCAAGAGGGTTCCCCTTTCTCCACATCCTCTCCAACATTTGTGGTTTCCTGCCTTGTTAATTTTCCCCATTCTCACTGGTGTGAGGTGGTATCTCATTGTGGTTTTGATTTGTATTTCCCTGATGGCCAGTGATGCAGAGCATTTTCTCATGTGCTTGTTGGCCATGTCTATGTCTTCCTCTGTGAGATTTCTGTTCATGTCTTTTGCCATTTCATGATTGGATTGTTTGCTGTTGAGTTTAATAAGTTCTTTATAGATCTTGGATACTAGCCCTTCATCTGATATGTCATTTGCAAATATCTTCTCCCATTCTCTAGGTTGTCTTAGTTTTGTTGACTGTTTCTTTTGCTGTGCAGAAGTTTTTTATCTTGATTAAGTTCCAATAATTCATTTTTGCTTTTGTTTCCCTTGCCTTCATCGATGTATCGTGCAAAAAGTTGCTGTGGCCAAGTTAAAAAAGGGTCACCCCTTTCTGCTTGTGTTCTCCTCTAGGATTTTGTTGTTTCTTTTTAAGTGATTTAAAAAATTTTATTTATTTACTCATGAGAGACACAGAGAGAGAGGCAGAGACATAGGCAGAGGGAGAAGCAGGCTCCATGCAGGGAGCCTGACATGGGACTTGATCCCAGGTCTCCAGGATCACACCCTGGGCTGAAGGTGGCGCTAAACCGCTGAGCCACCAGGGCTCTCCTACTCTAGGATTTTGATGGAAACTTTTTTTTTTTTTTTGATGGAATCTTGTCTCACATTTAGATCTTTCATCCATTCTGAGTTTATCTTTGTGTATGGTGTAAGAGAATGGTCTAGTTTCATTCTTCTGCACGTGGCTGTCCAGTTTTCCCAGCACCATTTATTGAAGAGACTGTCCTTTTCTCAGTGGATAGTCTTTCCTGCTTTGCCAAATATTAGTTGACCATAGAGTTGAGGGCCCATTTCTGGATTCTCTATTCTGCTCCATTGATCTATGTGTCTGTTTTTGTGCCAGTACCACACTGTCTTGATGACCACAGCTTTGTAGTACAACCTGAAATCTGGCATTGTGATGCTCCTGGCTCTGGTTTTCTTCTTTAATATTCCCCTGGCTATTCAGGGTCTTTTCTGATTCCACACAAATCTTAAGATGATTTGTTCCAATTCTCTGAAGAAAGTCCATGCATGGTATTTTGATAGGGATTGCATTAAATGTGTAAATTGCCCTGGGTAGCATTGACGTTTTCACAATATTTATTCTTCCAATCCATGAGCATGGAATATTTTTCCATCTCTTTGTGTCTTCCTCCATTTCTTTCAGAATTGCTCTGTAGTTTTTAGGGTATAGAATCTTTACCTCTTTGGTTAGGTTTATTCCTAGGTATCTTATGCTTCTGGGTGCAATTGTAAATGGGATTGACTCCTTAAGTTCTCTTTCTTCAGTCTCATTGTGAGTGTATAGAAATGCCACTGACTTCTGGGCATTGATTTTGTATCCTGCCACACTGCCAAATTGCTGTATGAGTTCTAGAAATCTTGGGGTGGAGTCTTTTGGATTTTTTTTCTTTTGGGTTTTCTATGTACAGTATCATGTCATTTGCGAAGAGGGGGAGTTTGACTTCTTCTTTGCCATTTAAAAGCTTTTTATTTTTGTTGTTGTTGTTGTTTGATTGCTGAAGCTAGGACTTCTAGTACTATGTTGAAGAGCACTGGTGAGAGTGGACATCCCTGTCGTGTTCCTGATCTTAGGGGAAAGGCTCCCAGTGCTTCCCCATTGAGAATGATGTTTGCTGTGGCCTTTTCATAGATGGCTATTAAGGTGCTGAGGAATGTTCCCTCTATCCCTACACTCTGAAGAGTTTTGATCAGGAATGGATGCTGTATTTCGTCAAATACTTTCTCTGCATCTATTGAGAGGATCATATGGTTCTTGCTTTTTCTCTTGTTGATATGATCTATCACATTGATTGTTTTACGAGTGTTGAACCAGCCTTGCATCCCGGGCATAAATCCCAGTTGGTCGTGGTGAATAATCTTCTTAATGTACTGTTGGATCCTATTGGCTAGTAGCTTGTTGAGAATTTTTGCATCTGTGTTCATGAGGGATATTGGTCTCTAATTCTCCTTTTTGATGGGGTCTTTGTCAGTTTTTGGAATTAAGGTGATGCTGGCTTCATAGAACAAGTTCGGAAGTATTCCATCTCTTTATATTTTTCTGAACAGCTTTAGTAGAATAGGTATTGTTTTTTCTTTAAACATTTGATAGAATTCCCCTGGGAAGCCATCTGGCCCTGGACTTTTGTGTCTTCGGAGGTTTTTGATGATTGCTTCAATTTCCTCCCTGGTAATTGGCCTGTTCAGGTTTTCTATTTCTTCCTGTTCCAGTTTTGGTAGTTTGTGGTTTTCCAGAAATGCATCCATTTCTTGTAGATTGCCTAGTTTATTGGCATATAGCTGCTCATAATAAGTTTTTTAAATCTTTTGTATTTCCTTGCTATTGGTGGTGATCTCTCCTTTTTCATTCATGATTTTATTTTATTTTTTAAAGATTTTTAATCTATTTATTCATGAGAGAGACACACACACACACACAGAGAGGCAGAGACACAGGCAGAGAGAGAGAAGAAGGCTCCATGCAGGGAGCCCGACATGGGACTTGATCCTGGGACTCCAGGATCACGCCCTGGGCCAAAGGCAGGCGCTAAACTGCTGAGCCACCCAGGGATCCCTATTCATGATTTTATTTTATTTTATTTTATTTTATTTATTTATTTATTTATGAGTCATAGGGAGAGAGAGAGAGAGAGAGAGAGGCAGAGACATAGAGGGAGAAGCAGGCTCCATGCACCGGGAGCCTGACGTGGGATTCGATCCCGGGTCTCCAGGATCACGCCCTGGGCCAAAGGCAGGCACTAAATCGCTGCGCCACCCAGGGATCCCTATTCATGATTTTATTAATTTGAGTCTTTTCTCTCTTCTTTTTAATAAGGCTGGTTAATGGTTTATCTACCTATTAATTCTTTCAAAGAACCAACTCCTGGTTTTGTTGATCTGTTCCACAGTTCTTCTGGTCTCCATTTCATTGAGTTCTGCTCGAATCTTTATTAACTCTCTTCTTCTGCTGGGTGAAGGTTTTATTTGCTGTTCTTTCTCCAGCTCCTTTAGGTGCAAGGTTAGCTTTTGTATTTGAGTTCTTTCCAGCTTTTGGATGGATGCTTGTATTGCGATGTATTTCCCCCTCAGGACTGCTTTTGCTGTATCCCAAAGATTTTGAGTGGTTGTGTCTTCATTCTCATTAGTTTCCATGAATCTTTTTAATTCTTCTCTAATTTCCTGGTTGACCCCTTATCTTTTAGCAGGATGGTCTTTAACCACCTTGTGTTTGAATTTCTTCCAAATTTCTTCTTGTGATTTAGTTCTAGTTTCAAAGCATTATGGCCTGAAAATATGCAGGGGATAATCCCAATCTTTTGGTATCGGTTAAGACCTGATTTGTGACCCAGTATGTGGTCTATTCTGGAGAAAGTTCCATGTGCACTTGAGAAGAATGTGTATTCAGTTGCGTTTGGATGTAAAGTTCTGTAGATATCTGTGAAATCCATCTGGTCCAGTGTATCATTTAAAGCTCTTGTTTCTTGGGAGATGGTGTGCTTAGAAGATCTGTCAATTACAGAAAGCACCATGTTTAAGTCTCCCAGTATTAGTGTATTATTATCTAAGTATGTCTTAACTTTGGTTATTAATTGATTGATATACTTGGCAGCTCCCACATTACGGATATAAATATTCATGATTGTTAGGTCCTCTTGTTGGATAGATCCTTTAAGTATGATCCTTTAAGTGTCCCTCTTCATCTCTTACTACAGTCTTTGGGATAAACTTTAATTCATCTGATATGAGGATGGCTACCCCTGCTTTCTTTTGAGGACCATTTGAATGGTAAAAGCCCCCAACCTTTTATTTTCAGGCTGTAGGTGTCCTTAGGTCTAAAATGAGTCTCTTTTAGACAGCAAATAGATGGGTCTTGCTTTTTTATCCAGCCTGAAACCCTGCGTCTTTTGATGGGATCATTAAGCCCATTCACGTTCAGAGTTACTATTGAAAGATATGAATTTAGTGTCATCATAATACCTATTCAGTCCCTGTTTTTGTGGATTGTTTCCTTGGACTTCCTCTTTCTTTTACAGAGTCCCCCTTAATATTTCTTTTTTTTTTTAGATTTTATTTATTCATGAGAGACACAGGCAGAGGGAGAAGCAGGCTGCATGCAGGGAGCCCGAAGTGGGTTTAGTGGGCGGCACTAAACCTCTGAGCCACCTGGGCTACGCCCCCCCCCCCTTAATATTTCTTGCAGAGCTGGTTTGGTGGTCACGTATTCTTTCAGTTTCTGCCTATCTTGGAAGCTCTTTATCTCTCTTTCTATTCTGAATGAGAACCTTGCTGGATAAAGTATTCTTGGCTGCATATTCTTCTCATTTTGGACCCTGAATATATCCTTCCAGCCCTTTCTGGCCTGCCAGCTCTCTGTGGAGAGGCCTGCTGTTAACCTAATGCTTCTCCCCATAAAGGTTAGGGATTTCTTGTCTCTTGCTGCTTTAAGGGTCTTCTCTTTATCTTTGGAATTTGCAAGTTTCACTATTAAATGTTGGGGTGTTAAACAGTTTTTATTGATTTTAGAGAGGGATCTCTCTATCTTCTGGATCTGAATGCCTGTTTCCCTCCCCAAGGTAGGGATGTTTTCAACTATGATTTGTTCAAATATACTTTCTGGTCCTCTGTCCCTTTCGGCGCCCTCTGGAACCCCAATTAAACGTAGATTTTTCCTTCTGAGGCTGTCATTTATTTCCCTTAACCTTTCCTCATGATCTTTTCATTGTTTTTCTCTTTTTTCCTCAGCTTCCTTCCTTACCACCAACTTGTCTTCTATATCACTCACTCGTTCTTCTACCTCATTAACCCTCATTGTTAGGGCCTCCAGTTTGGATTGCATCTCATTTAATTGATTTTTAATCTTGGCCTGATTAGATATAAATTCTGCAGTCATGAAGTCTCTTGATTCCTTTATTCTTTTTTTTCCAGAGCCACCGGTAGCTTTATAACTGTGCTTCTGAATTGGCTTTCTGACATTGAATTGTAATCCATATTCTGTAACTCTGTGGGAGAGAGGACTGTTTCTGATTCTTTTGTGGTGAGTTCTTCCTTCTACTCATTTTGCTCAGTGCAGAGTGTCTAAAAACAAGTTGTACTGGAAAAAGGAAGGAAAAAGGGGGGGGGAAGGGAGAGGAAACAAACAAAAAACAAAAACCAAGGAGGGGTATCCTCTGATTCTATATACTGTAAGTTCCTCGACTTCCCCTGGAGCTTTCCAGTGCTGATCAGTCAAGAACTTGCTCTTCCCCTGTCCTTCCAGCTGGTCTTCTGGGGGAGGGGCTGCTGTGCTGATTCTCAGGTGTGTGCACCTAGGGGAGCTGCCCCATCCCCTGCCAGGTGCACTGCTCAGTGGGAGCTGTTTATCCTGTGAAGCCCCTGCTCCCTGGCAGCCTGCTCTGTCCCAGGCACAGGGTGACACCAGGAGGGACAACCCCACTGGCGGCGGCCAGCTCTCCAGCCCTGGAGTCAGCTCTAGCAGGAACTACCGCAGCTCCCAGTCCACAGGGGCCTGGGTGCTCCAGAGGCGGGGGGCGCTGACTTGCAGAGCTTGGGGGCGCCCGGTGGCAAGAGTGTCCTCGCTGTCCTGGGTCCTCCCCACCTCCTCCTGTCCTGAGGGGAGCGCCCTATCCTGGGCTGTGTCCCCCCGCACCCTGGGCTCCAGGGCCTGCGATGCTGGAATCGCGCTCCCGGGGCCGCACAGCCCCCTCCGCGCGGAGCCGCCACCTGAGCTGCTCCCGCGACCCTGCCCGGCGCTCCAGCCCTTTATCGTGCTCGGCCCGCGGGGTGCGGGGCACTCTCCCCGTGGCGCCAACTGTTAGTGCCCCTGGGAACATGGGGGCTCCACTGCCCCTCCTGGGATCCTGCCCGATTTCCCTGCCAGCACCTTTCCCTCCGGGGAAGAAGTTAAAGTTCACGGCTCCCCGGGGCTGGGCTCCCCTGTCCTGGGGGCTCTCCCCGCCCGGCCTTAGGCTGTCTCGTCGCGGGGCCCCTCCCCCACTCGATTGATTGATTGATTGATTGATTTTTCTCCATCTACCTACCTTGATAGAAGCGCGAACTCTTCTCACTGTAGCGTTACAGCTGTTCTCTCTTTAAATCTCAGGCTGAATTTGTTAGTTTTCAGGATGATTTGAAAGTTATCTAGGTAAGTTGGTGAGGACAGGTGACTTGGGGACCCTACTCCACCATCTTGCAAGACAGTAAGGTTTGATTAAAAAAAATAAACAAGAGCCAACTATATGTCACATACAAGAAACGTACTTTAGTTTTTAAAGTTTTTTTTTTAATTTTTTTTGAAGATTGTATTTTTTTTTAATTTTTATTTATTTATGATAGTCACACAGAGAGAGAGAAACAGAGGCAGAGACATAGGCAGAGGGAGAAGCAGGCTCCATATACCGGGAGCCCGATGTGGGATTCGATCCTGGGTCTCCAGGATCGCGCCCTGGGCCAAAGGCAGGCGCTAAACCGCTGCGCCACCCAGGGATCCCTGAAGATTGTATTTTTAAGGAATCTCTGCACCCGACATGGGGCTCAAACTCACAACCCTGAGATCAAGAGTCATACGCTCCTCTGAGCCAGTCAGGCACCACAGAAACCTACTCTACTTTTTTTTTTTTTTTTTTTGAGGATTTTATTTATTTAGGGACACCTGAGTGACTCAGTGGTTGAGCATCTGCCTTTGGCTCAGGGTGTGATCCTGGAGTCCCGGGATTGAGTTTCACATCGGGCTCCCTGTGGGGAGCCTGCTTCTCCCTCTGCCTATGTTTCTGCCTCTCTCTGTGTTTCTCTCTCTCTTTCTCTTTTTTAAAGATTTTATTTATTTATTCATGAGCAACACACAGAAGCAGAGACACAGGCAGAGGGAGAAACAGGCTCCCTGCAGGGAGCCGGATGGGGGACTTGATCCCCAGACTGGGATCATGCCCTGAGCCAAAGGCAGATGCTCAACTGCTGAGCCACCCAGGTGCCCCGTCTCTCTCTTTTTAAAAAGCATTTTATTTATTTATTTATTTGAGAGAGAGAGCACAATCAGTGGGAGCAGCAGGCAGAGGGAGTGGAAGAAGCAGGCTTCCCACTGAGTAGGGAGCCTGACATGGGGCTCAATCCTAGGACACTGGGATCATGACCTGAGCAGAAGGCAGACACTTAACCAACTGAGCCACCCAGGCACCCCAGAAACCTACTTTGAGTATAAAGACACAGGTGCGCCTGAGTAAGACAGTTGGTTAAGCATCCAACTCTTGGTTTCCACTCAGGTGATGATCTCAGGGTCATGAGATCGAGCCCCACATTGGGCTCCACTCTCAGTATGGAGTCAGCCTCAGATTCTCTCTCCCTCTCCCTCTGCCCCTCCATGCTAATACTAAGCAAAAGAAAGCTAGAATGTCTCAGACAAAGCAAGCTTCAGAACAAGGAAAATGACCAGGGATAAAGAGGGGCACTATGTAACAGCAAAAGACTCAATTTTCCAGAAGACAGCAATCCTTAATGTGTACGTGTTTAACAATACAGCGCCGGGCAGCTCAGGTGGCTCAGTGGTTTAGTGCTGCCTTCAACCCAGGGTGTTATCCTAGAGTCCCGGGATCAAGTCCCACATCGGGCTCCCTGCATGGCGCCTGCTTCTCCCTCTGCCTGTGTCTGTGCCTCTGTGTGTGTGTGTGTGTGTGTCCCATGAGTAAATACATAAAATCTTTAAAAAAAAAACCAAAAAACAATACAGTGTCAAAATATGTGAGTCAAAAACTGAGAGAACTGCAAGGAGAAATAGACAAATCCACTATTGTACTTGAGGACTTCAATATTCCCTCTATTACTAAATGAGAAAGACAGGAGATAAAAAAATCAGTATAATTAAATATAATTGAACCCAGAGCATCATCAATAAACCAGATCTAATTGACATTTACAGAAGACTTCAACAACAGCAGAATGCACATTCTTTTCAAGCTCACATGGAGCATTCACTAAGGTAGGCATATTCTAGGTCATAAAACACACTTCTAAATAACACATGGATCAAAGAATAAATCTCAAGAGAATTTGAACAAGTATTTTGAACTAAATGAAAATGAAAACACAATTTGTCAGAATTCGGGGATGCAAATGAACTCGGTGCATAGGGGAACATTTGTTACACTAAATGCATATATATTAGAAAAGAAGAAACATCGAAAATTAGTATTCTAAGTTTCCACCTTAGGAACCTAGAGAAAGAAGAGCAAATTAAATCCAAGTAAGCAGAAGAAAAGATATAAAAATCAGAGTAAAAATCAGTGAAATTGGACAGCCTGGGTGGCTCAACAGTTTAAGCGCCTGCCTTCAGCCCAGAGTGTGATCCTGGAGTCCTGGGATAGAGTCCCACGTCGGGCTCCCTGCATGGAGTCTGCTTCTCCCTCTGCCTGTGTCTCTGCCTCTCTCTCTCTCTCTCTCTGTCTCTCTCCTCTCTGTGTCTATCATGGATAAATAAATAAAATCTTTTTTTAAAAATCAGTGAAATTGAAAACAATAGAAAAAAAATCCTGGAGGGTATTATGCTGAGTGAAGTAAGTCAGTCGGAGAAGGACAAACATTATATGTTCTCATTCATTTGGGGAATATAAATAATAGTGAAAGGGAATATAAGGGAAGGGAGAAGAAATGTGTGGGAAATATCAGAAAGGGAGACAGAACGTAAAGACTGCTAACTCTGGGAAACGAACTAGGGGTGGTAGAAGGGGAGGAGGGCGGGGGGTGGGAGTGAATGGGTGACGGGCACTGGGGGTTATTCTGTATGTTAGTAAATTGAACACCAATAAAAAAATTTAAAAAAAAATCAATGAAACCAAAAGTTGGTTATTTGAAAATAGTGATAAAGTGATAACTATCTACAGAGACTAACCAAGATAAAAAGAGAGAAGACACAAATTGCTACTATCAGAAATGAAAGGGGGACATTACTCCTCATTCTACTGACATTAAAAGGACAATAAAAGATTATTATGAACAACTTTATGACCACAAATTTGATAACTTAGAAACAATTGGCCAATTCTTTGAAAGACACAATCTAACAATACTCATAAAAAGAGAAATAGACTATATATCTATTTTATAGATATCTATATATCTATATCTATATCTATCTTAAAATTGAATCACCAATTAGTAACCTTCCAAAACAGAAAGCACCAGGCACAAGTGGGTTCATTGGGGGAATTCTACCAAACATTTAAGGAAGAAATGATACGAATTCTCTACAATCTGGTCTAGAAAATAGAAGCAGGGGGAATGCTTCCTAACTTATTCCATGAGGTCAGCATTGTCTTAATACAAAAACCAGACAATAATACATTATAAGAAAGGAAAACCAAAGACCAATATCTCTCGTGAATATAGATGCAAAAATCCTCAACCAAATATTAGTAGAAAAAATCCAACAATGTATGAAAAGAATTATATACTATGACCAACTGGGATTTATCTCAGGTATGCAAGGCTAGTTCGCACTCAAAGGTCAATTAATGTAATCCATCACATCAAGAGACTAAAGAAAAATGACACAATCACATCATCAGATGCAGAAAGAGCATTTGATAAAATCCAATGCCAATTCATGTTAAAAACTCTCAGCAGGGCAGCCCGGGTGGCTCAGCTGTTCAGCGCCACCTTTTAGCGCCATCTTCAGTCCAGGGCTTGATCCTGGAGTCCCAGGATCGAGTCCCACATCGGGCTCCCTACGTGGAGCCTGCTTCTCCCTCTGCCTGTGTCTCTGCCTCTCTCTCTCTCTCTCTCTCTCTCTCTCTCTGTGTGTGTCTCTCATGAATAAATAAATAAAATCTTAAAAAAAACTGTCAGCAAACTAGGAATAAAAAAGAAGTTTCTCAACGTGATAAAAGACAGCTATAAGAAACCTACAGTTATCATTATACTTACTGGTGAGAAATTAGATGATTTCACCCTAAGATCAGAAAGAAAGCAGGGATGTCCTCTCTAACTACTCCTATTGAACATCATGCTGGAAGTCCTAGTTAATGCAATAAGACAAAGTAAAATAAAAGGTATGTAGATGGGGAAGGTGGAAATAAAACTGTCTTTGTTCACAGATGGCATGATTGTCTAGGTAGAAATTCCCAAGGAATTGTTTAAAAAACAACAACACCAAATCCTCCTGGAACTCATAAATGGCTATAGCAAAACTGCAGGACACAGGTTAATATACACAGGTCAATCAATTTCCTATAAACCAGCAATGAGCAATTGGAATGTAAAATTTAACACACAACATAATTTTTAAAAAATATTTTATTTATTTATTTATTCAAGAGAGACACAGAGAGAGGCAGAGGCAGAGGGAGAAGCAGGCTCCTCGCAGGGAGCCTGATGTGGGATCACACCCTGGGCCAAAGGCAGACGCTCAACTGCTGAGCCACTCAGGCATCCCTATACAACGTCATTTATATTAGCACCAAAAAATGGAAATAAAAGGTCTAAACCCAACAAAATACGTGCAATACCTCAATATCTGTATGTGGAAACTATAAAACTCTGACTTACGAAATCAAAGAAGATCTAAATAAATAAAGAGATAGCCTAGCCTCATGGATAATGTGTGAGAAAATCTAGGTAACCTAGGCTTTGACAAGAAGTTTTAAAATTTTTTCTAAAGATTTGTTTATTTATTTGAGATAGAGAGAGAGCGTGCACGTGAGCAGGGATGGGCAGAGGGAGAAGGAAAGAGAGAATCTCAAGCAGAATCCAAGTGGAGCAGAGCTCCACCCAGGAGCCCAAGGCAGGACCCAATCTGACAACCCCAAGATCATGACAAGTCAAAACCAAGAGTCAGACACCCACCCAACTGAGCCACGCAGAAACCCCCAGCAAAGGGTTTTAAATACAACACCAAAAGGGGTGCAGTTGGTTGAGCGCCTGACTCTTGGTTTCAGCTCAGGTTGTCATCTCAGAGTCTGCTGAAGTTTCTCTCTCCCTCTCCTTCTGCCCCCCTTCCCCCTCCATGCTCTCACTCTCTGTCTCTTTTTTTTTTCTGTCTCTCTTTCTAAAATAAATAAATCTTAAAAAAATACAATGCCAACAGCACAAGACATAAAAGAAAAACTGATACCTTGGACTTCATTAGAATTGAAGATATGTGCCCTGGGTGGCGGATCAAGATGATAGCGTAGGAGAATCCTGAACTTACCTCCTCCCATGGACACAACAAGCTGTGTCTACATATAGAGCAACTTTCTCTGAGAACAATCTGAGGACCAGCAGATCAGCTCTTGCACATCTGAAGCTGTAAAGAAAAAGCCACATCAGGAAGGGAGGGAAGGACAGAGATGCAGTCTGTTCAGGACCTCCACCCTCAGTACCTGCATGTGGGAAGTCATCACAGGTGCAGAGACCCTCTATGAGGAGAAGGGGGTTAAGCCACACATAAGGCACCCCCTGCCCTGGAGACTTGCAGCAGAATGATGATCCCATATGTCTGGCTTTGAAATTCAGAGGGGCATAAGTCCAGGGGAGCCAGAGGGCTATAGAAAAGTGAGGCTCCACTAGTAAAGGGCCTGCGCATAAACCCAGAGCCAGCACAGGGGTAAGTTTGGAAAGCACCCGGGCCTTACATGAAGGAGATTTATCAAATAATTTTAGAGTGTGGGCTGGAAGGGTAGGAATCTGTAGGAACTTTCTTCAGGACAAAAGCATCATCAGAGGAAGTAAAAAATACTTTGAGACCAATCAAAGTGAAAATATAACATTAAAAAAATCTTTAGGGCAGCCTGGGTGGCTCAGCGGTTTAGCGCCTGCCTTCTGCCCGGGGTGTGATCCTGAAGACCCGGGATCGATTCCCACGTCGGGCTCCCTGCATGGAACCTGCTTCTCCCTCTCTGCCTATGTCTCTGTCTCTGTCTCTGTCTCTGTGTGTGTGTCTCTCATGAATGAATGAATAAATAAGTAAATAAATAAATAAATCTTTTAAAAAATCTTTAGAACACAGCAAAAGCAAGTTCTAAGAGAGAAGTTTACAGCAATACAAGCCTACTTCAAGAAATAAAAATCTCCAATAAACAATCTAACCTTATACCTAGAGGAACTAGAAGAACAAACAAAGCCCAAAGTTAGTAGAAGGAAAGAAATAATAAAGATCAGAGTAGAAATAAATGAAATAGAGACTAAGGGGTGTTTGGGTGGCTCAGTGGTTGAGCATTTGTCTTTGGCTCAGGTGGTGAGTCCAGGGTCTTTGGACTGAGTCCCACATCAGGTTCCCCGCAGGGAGCCTGTTTCTCCCTCTGCCTGTCTCCAACTCTCTCTCTGTGTCTCTCATGAATAAAGAAATAAAATCTTAAAGAAATAGAGACTAAAAAAAACAATAAGGAAAGTAGTGAAATGAAGAGCTGGTTCTTTGAAAAAATAAACAAAATTTATAAACCTTTAGCCAGACTTGTCAAGAAAAAAAAAAGAGAGGGGACTCAGGTGAATGAAATCAGAAATGAAAGAGAAGTTACCAGTGACACCATGGGAACATAAAGGACTGTAAGAGAGTACTACAGAGAATTATATGCCCACAAATAGCACAATCTGGAAAAAAAATGGATAAATTCCTAGGAACATACAATCTTCCAAGACTGAATCAAGAATAAATAGAAAAGATGAACAGGCTGATTACTAATAATCAATGAAAGAATAATGAAATTGAATCTGTAGCCAAAAAACTCCTAACAAACAAAAGTCCAGGACCAGATGGCTTCACAGGTAAATTATACTAAATGTTCCTTTTTTATTGTTTTTTAGTATCATGCCAACCAGAGACGCTGGGGTATGGGTTTTATTATTGGAATCAAAGTGCATGCCTACCAGCCATCGGGCAGGTAGACCAAGCGCTGTTGCAAAGTTGGTTTTTATAGGCAGTAGACGTGAAAGTGTACAGCCTGGTGTCACAAAAGTTGGGTGTAGGTTTCCCATCCAAAACTTTCTTGTTAGAAATTTCTCCAAATCCCCATCCCAAATCATATAATTTCTCCTACTCAATTTAGTCCATAGCCCTCATCCAATGATTGACTGTTTTTACCTAGAAGATACCCAATAGTGTGGTCCACTTTTTCCATTTACATTATGTTAGCATCTTTCCCTTAAATTCTAAAAGAGGAGACTTCCAATAATCTATGGCATTAGTGTTCATGGTCTCATAAGTTGCTTTTTAGGAGGAAAAGCCCAAGAGGCCATCTGACTACTAGTAGACTGGATTCTGAATTTCCACAGCGAACTCATTGTACCCTCAAAAATTAAAGTTCGGGGCAGCCCAGGTGGCTCAGTGGTTTAGCGCCGCCTTCAGCCCAGGGTGTGATCCTGGAGACCTGGGTTCGAGTCCTGGGGCCAGCGTCAGGCTCCCGGCATGGAGCCTGCTTCTCTGTCTCTCTCTCTCTCCTCTCTGTGTCTCTCATGAATAAATAAATAAAATCTTAAAAAAAATTAAAGTCCGTAGAATTAATGTTCATATGTTATTTTATTTAAAAACAGTAGAAAATAGGGCGCCTGAGTGGCTCAGTCAGTTAAGCCTCCGCCTCCAGCTCAGGTCATGATCCCAGGATCCTGGGATTGGGGCATGGGATTGAGTCCCGAGGGGAGCCCCTGCTCAACTGGGAGTCTGTTTCTCCCTCTCTCTCTGACCATCCCTCCCTCTCTTTCTCTCTTTTAAATAAAAAAGATAAAAACAGTATAAAATGAATAGAATAAATAAGTATTAGCCATGTATTGCTGAGCTGCCTTATGATGGGACTCGTCTACAGGGCTGGACAAGTAGGGGCACATTAGCGGAGATGAATTTCTGGGGAATAAATAAGCAGTTTTCTCTGGGCCACAGACTTAACTGTGGTGTATCAGGCTCAAGTTATTAACAAAGAATTTGTGCCCTCTAAGTTAACTGGTCAAAATAGGGCTTAGACATCATAGCTCATCACCAGTTTTGATAGATGCTCCTTATTTTGTTTGAGATTAGAGAGAAAAAAATTATGGGGGCGCCTGGGTGGCTTAAGCCTCTGCCTCCAGCTCAGGTCATGATCTCAGGGTCCTGGGATGGAGCCCACCTTGGGCTGCTTCTCCCTCTCCCCTCGCCCCCTTGTGCTCCTGCCTGCGCTCTCTGAAATAAAAATCTTTAAAAAAATGCGTGTGGGGGTGGGTATGCTCCTACACACAGCGCCATACAAACACATATATAGAGAGAGTTACACTAACTTTTGTTATTCACACGGCCGCTGTGGCCTATCGCCCTTCCCTTCAGGTATTTCAATTGAACGCTGCAGAAAGGACAAGCTCCGCAGTCCGGGTTAGATGTGAGCAGCCTCACTCAGGACCGGAAGGATGAGTGGACCCGGTTGCCCCACGACCTCTTTATACCGCTACACCCATCACAGTCCCGTGGGTAGGACTACCTAGGTCGGGGGAAGGGATTTGCCGACGTACCCGGAACTGTTTCCAAGGTTTCCCCAGGTTAGGGTGGCGGCGCCACGGCGGGTCTGGGGACCTAAACCAACCGAGATCTCCCGAGGCTCGCGAGAGCGCCCGCTTCTCTAGCGGCTTAGGGGACCCAGTGCCTGTGATGGCTCCAGTGTCGGGTTCCCGCAGCCCAGAGAGGGAGGCCTCGGGCTCCGGGTCGAAGCGTCGCAGCTCGTCAAAGAGCCCTAAGCCCAGCAGATCCGCCCGCTCCCCGCGGGGCCGCCGCTCGCGCTCGAGCTCTCGCTCGCACTCCTGCTCTCGCTCTGGGGACCGGAATGGTCTCAGCCATCAGCTGGGTGGCTTCAGCCAAGGGTCCCGAAACCAGTCCTACCGATCCCGCTCCCGATCCCGCTCCCGGGAGCGGCCCTCTGCGCCGCGGGGTAACCCCTTCTTTTCTGCCTCCTCGACTGCGTATTATGGCGGCTACTCGCGTCCCTACGGAAGTGACAAGCCGTGGCCTAGCCTTCTGGACAAGGAGAGGGAGGAGAGCCTGCGGCAGAAGTGAGTGTGACGGGCACGCCTTCTCTTGCAGGAGCCCACCCGACTTCCGTGTCTGTCTCACCGTTCATCCCCCTTCAGACTATTCGGTTTTCACTCTCTGCCTCGCGCCGCTTTCAGCCCCACCCCTTTCCCTGTCAACGCCCCCCCCCCCCCACTTTCTATCCCTTCAGCCCCTCCCGCCTTCCCTGTCAACGCCGTTTTCAGCCCTTTTCTATCCCTTTGGTCCTACTCCCCCGCCCCCCGCAAGTTCTTCCCACCCTTTTCTGTCCCGTCGGACCCACCCCCCTACAAGACCTTTTCTCCCCTTTTCTATGCCTTCAGTCCCTCCCATGCCTTTTCCCACCTTTTTCTATCCCTTCTGTCCCCCTCAATGCCTTTTTCAACCCTTTTCTATGCCTTCGACCCCACTTCTCCCCCAACCTCTTCCCACCTTTTTCTATCCCTTCAGTCCGCCCCCTGCCCCCCCGCAATGCCTTTTCTAGCTATTTCTATCCCTTTGGACCCACTCCTTCCCAACCTGTTCCCACCTTTTTCTACCACTACCAGTCCCCCCATAACCTTTTTCCCCCTTTTCTATCCCTTCATTCCCCAACCACAACACCCTTTCCCCCCTCCTTTTCTAGCTCTTCAGTTCCCCCCATACCTATTTCAAACCTTTTCTATCTCTTTGGTCCCACTCCCCCTGCAACCTCTTCCCATCCTTTTTTCTATCCCTTCATTCCGCCCCAACACCTTTTCCCCCCCTTTTCTATCCCGTCAGTTCCCCCCCGCCGCCAATTCCTTTTTCAACACTTCTCTATGTGTTCAGTCACACTCGCCCTCCAACCTCTTCCCATCCTTTTCTACCCCTTCAGTCCCCCCCATAACCTCTTTTTCTCCCTTTTCTATCTCTTCAGTCACTTTCCACAGCACCTTTTCCTCCCTTTTCAATCCCTTCATTCTCCACCACAAAACGTTTCCCCCCTTTTCTATCCCTTCAATCCCCCCAATGCCTTTTTCCACGCTTTTGTATCCCTTTGGTCCCACTCCCCCTTCAACCTTTCCCACCCTTTTCTATCCCCTTCAGTCCCCTTCCAGTGTCTTTTTCCACATGTTTCTATGCCCTCAGTCCCTCTCCCCAACTAACTTCTTCCCACTCATTGCTATCCCTGTAATCCCACCCCTCCACAACACCTTTTTCTGCACTTTTCTGTCCTTCAGTCCCCCTCCAATGTCTTTTTCCACTGTTTTCTATGCCTTCGGTCCCTCCCCTCCCACTCTTTGCTATCCCTTCAGTACCTCCCAACACCTTTTCTTCCCTTTGCTATCTATCCCTTCTGTCACCCGCCAATGTCTTTTTCCATGCTTTTCTATGCCTTCAGTGCCTCTCCCCCCTCAACCTCTTCCCCCCTCCACTTTTCTGTCCCTTTAGTCCCCCTTTTACCCACTTTTCTAACCCTTTTACTCCCCCCAGTGCTTTTTTCCATTTTCCAATGCATTCCAAAAATGCATGTTTTCTATCCTTTTGGTCACACTCCCTCTTTTTTTTTAATAATAAATTTATTTTTTATTGGTGTTCAATTTGCCAACATACAGAATAACACCCAGTGCTCATCCCGTCAAGTGCCCCCCTCAGTGCTCGCCACCCAGTCACCCCCACCCCCTGCCCTCCTCCCCTTCCACCACCCCTAGTTCATTTCCCAGAGTTAGGAGTCTTCCATGTTCTGTCTCCCTTTCTGATATTTCCCACACATTTCTCCTGCCTTCCCCTCTATTCCCTTTCACTATTATTTATATTCCCCAAATGAATGAGGCCATATAATGTTTGTCCTTCTCCGATTGACTTATTTCACTCAGCATAATACCCTCCAGTTCCATCCACGTTGAAGCAAATGGTGGGTATTTGTCGTTTCTAATGGCTGAGGAATATTCCATTGTATACATAAACCACATCTTCTTTATCCATTCATCTTTCGATGGACACCGAGGCTCCTTCCACAGTTTGGCTGTTGTGGACATTGCTGCTAGAAACATCGGGGTGCAGGTGTCCCGGCATTTCATTGCATCTGTATCTTTGGGGTAAATCCCCAGCAGTGCAATTGCTGGGTCGTAGGGCAGGTCTATTTTTAACTCTTTGAGGAACCTCCACACAATTTTCCAGAGTAGCTGCACCATTTCACATTCCCACCAACAGTGCAAGAGGGTTCCCTTTTCTCCGCATCCTCTCCAACATTTGGTCACACTCCCTCTTAACCTCTTCCCACCCTTTTCTGTCGCTTCAGTCTTCCCCCAACACCCTTTTCCATCCCTTCAGTCCCCCTCAATGTCTCTTTCCACCCTCTTCTGTGTCATTGGACCCACTCTCCCACCAGTCTCTTCCCACCCTTTTCTATCCCTTCAGTCCCCCTAATGCCTTTTTCCACCCTTTTCTATACCTGTAGTCCCACTCTACCCCCCAACCTCTTCCCACTCTTTTTTATCCCTAAGTCCCTCCTACAACACCTTTCTCTTTTTTCAATCCCCTCAGTCCCCCCAATCCCTTTTTCTACTCTTTTCAATCCCTTCAGCCCCCCAACACTTTTTCCCCGTTTTCTATCCTTCAGTCCCCCCAGTGCCTTTTGCAACCCCTTTCTATGCCTTTGGTCATACCCTCCGCCCCCAGTCTCTTCCCACGCTTTTCTCTCCCTTCCTTCCCCTCACACACCTTTTTCCCTCTTTTCTCTCCTTTCAGCCTCCCCCAATCCTTACCCCCCCTTTTTTATCCCTTCAGTTCCCC
Source organism: Canis lupus baileyi (assembly GCF_048164855.1). Lineage (NCBI taxonomy): Eukaryota > Metazoa > Chordata > Mammalia > Carnivora > Canidae > Canis > Canis lupus. The sequence continues at coordinate 32,097,287 of NC_132876.1, forward strand.
TCAGTGCCTTTTCCACCCTTTTCTATGCCTTTAGTCCCCACTTGCCTTTTCCCATCCCATTCCATCCCTTCAGTCTCCCTCAATACCTTTTCTGCCTTTTCCATCCCTTAAGTCCCTCTCCCAATGCCTTTTCCTACCCTTTTCTATCCCTTAGTTTCCACTCCTCCTCCGCAACCTTTTCCCAGTCTTTTCTACCCCTTCAGTCTCCACCCCACAACCTCTTGTTCCTCCTTTTCTCCTCCTTCAGTCCCACCCCCCTGCCTGCAGTGCCTTTTTCGACCCTTTTCCATCCCATAGGTCCCCTCCACACACAATGCCTTTTTCCACCCCTCTCGTCCCTTGGGTTTTCCCTCCTCCTCCTCTTCCTCGAGTGGCTTCATAGGGAGCACCCTGGTGTCTCACTGCTTTCTTCTGCCTTCTGGCTTTTAGGGGTTCTCTTCTGAACCTCACACCTATGAGAATTACAGTACTTGCTTGGTTGTGTCATTATTTTTTGTAAGCATGTTTTTATTTCACACTAGAGACTGAGCTCCTGGAAAAGAAGAGACGTATTTTAATTGATCACAAAATTAGCAGAGCCTAGCACTTTGTAGGCGAACAACCGTTGCTTGTTGGATGATCAGACAGGCTTGAGGTAACAGGTTTTGTAAGTGGAAATGTTTCCTACCAAGTTTGGAAGGCTTGAGATTAAAAGTTTAAATTGGTTATAAAAAAAAAAGTTTAAATTGGAGGGGAGAAAAACCTCTGAGACAAGATGGTTCAGTGGAGCAAAAGTGATCTGCTAAACTGTTGATTAAGCTACATTGAAAAAGGTCTTGTTAAATGGTCTCAGCTTGACCATGAAAAATGAGGTCAGTGTGAGATCAGGTGTCCTCTCATGAGTTTTGGAGTGGAAAAGTGGATAGTTTAAGAAGGATTGAAAGGAAATGGATTATAATTATTGCTGTGTAAGTCATAATATCTACAGCTTATTAAGTGTCCTGTCAGGGACTGTATAAGTGCTTTTGTGTTCTCTATGTTAAAAATGAAATTTAAGAATATCACAAGCTTTGAGAGGTGCAATAAGATTCCAACAGCTCAGAGATGTCTCCATAAATCTTTTTCTTTCAGGAATGGGAAATAATAAAGCATAGCGAGCAATGAAGAGGACAGGCTCCAGAATCAGACTGCCTGAATTTGAAGCCTTGCTTTGCTGCCTGTTAGTTGTGTGACCTTGAGCAAGTTTCTTAACTTCTCCCGAGCTTTATTTCTTAACCATTTAAAAAGGGATAAAATTAGTGTCAAGGCTTTTAGAGTTGTAATGATTTAGTTCCTGGAACATAATAAATAGTCCTTGAGTGTAAGCTGTTAGGCCTTCCTGAATGGAAGCAGAAACAAGAAAAACAGAACTGAGTTAGGTTGGAGACCTACCTCTCCAAATTAAATTTTTCATATGTTACTCAAAAAGCAACCAGTTTCCTATTGGACAATCCTCACCAAAAAATGTTGGAACTTTTTGGATGAAATTTGCATTTGTACATCCAGAAGATGAGTTACAGATAAAGCTGGGGGTAGCAGGGATGAGAACTTGACTGTTCTTATAGCCTGTCATACTTCCACCTGTATATATATTCCAAATTGAGTTATAAGTATGACCCTTTTAGGCTTTTCTTTAAGGGGGAAACCTGAGTCTAACTCTGCATGATTATAATACCTTTTCTCCTGAATAAAGAAGTAAAAATTAGTATATTCAAACAATCATACCAATTTATTTTGTAAGAGTTTGTTTTAACAAATGGAATCACAAGCAGGTAAACTTTAAGGAATTGAGCCTTTGTTTTTTGTATTTTATGAGCAAAATTTTTAAAAATGTCACAAACATAAGAAAAATTTTCACATCCTTCAAGAGTACATAGAGGATATAGTCCTTTTCCAAAAAGGAACTAAAGGAACTAAAGGGAAAATGGAGAAAACGAACCCCGTATCTCATTGAGAACAATTTTTGTCAAATAAAACTTTTCTTTCATTTTCAGAGCTCTCTTTATTTTCTATTTCTAATGGTTCATTTTTATTTTATTCCTGAGTTTCTGAAAATGGGTTGACTAAACCAAAAGTAGAGGCTGCTCTTTATTCTCATAATTGTGTGTAAACAAAGAAGTTATTTCCAAATATAAAACTGTTTGTGCCACATATTTCAGAAGACAAAATGAGCAATTAGGAACTATGTTATGCGTAAGGCAGAGGAGATGCACTTGACAAGCCTTTTAGTCTGGATTTCTCGCCCGGCCTCTCAGGCTGCCTATAGTCTGTACTATTTGGTAGTACTATCAAAGAACATCAGATTATAATGAGTATACTTAATTTATTAATTTAAGTTTTAAAATATAAAGGGAAAACAGGACTTAACTAGACTCCTTTGAATTGATTATATATTTAGGAGACAATTTAGTTATGGAATTCTAATTTATATGCCTGTATCTTCTAGGAGATTAAGTGAGAGAGAAAGGATTGGAGAATTGGGAGCTCCTGAAGTATGGGGACTTTCTCCAAAGAATCCAGAACCAGAGTAAGTGATTAAAAAATACACTTTAAAAATGTAACATTTGCTTAAATTCAGAGACAATTGTCAAAATTTTTGTTAAGTGAAGAACTTTTTAAGTATAGCTCATGTTTTTTTTCTCCTTTTTGTGATTTATGATATTCTACCCCTTAAAATTTTTAAACATTGAACATACCTAATGATGAAAACATGTTGCTAGGGATGCCTGGGTGACTCAGCAGTTGAGCTTCTGCCTTCAGCTCAGGGCATGATCCTGTAGTCCCGGGATCGAGTCCCGCATCGGGCTCCCTGCATGGAGCCTGCTTCTCCCCTATGTCTCTGTCTGTGCATCTCTCTCTCTCTCTCTCTGTCTCATGAATAAATAAATAAAATCTTTTTTTTAAAAATGTTGCAAAATAAATAAATAAAAAAATAAAATGTTGCTAATGGATTTTAACATAGTTTTCTTTTTAAATTATAGTTCATGGGATGCTAATTTCCTATTCATAGAAGGGTGCAGTATTAAGACAAATACATTTATATTATTTTGAATTATTTTTCTCAACATAATAGATTGCATATCACATGTTAGCCTTACAAACGGATTTTTTTTTGATGTATGATTGACAAACAACATGGATGGTAGATAGAGTCTTTAGGGTTTCTATATATATTATTTGCAAATAGTGACAGTTTTACTTCTTCTTTACCAATTTTACTACTTCTTTACCTTTTATGTTTCTTGTCTTGTGGCTAGGCCTTCAGTATTATGTTGAATAAAAGTGGCGAGAGTGGTCATCCTTGTCTTGTTCCTGATTTTAGGATGAAGCTTTCAGCTTTTTACTGTTGAGTGTGAGGTTAGCTATGGGTTTGTCGTATCTGGCCTTTCTTAAGTTGAGGTATGTTTTCTCTATATTCACTTTGTATCTTATTTGAATGTTGAATTTTGTCAAATGCTGTTTCTGCATCTATTGAGATTATCATAGAATTTTTATTCCTTTATTTTGTTAATGTGGTATATTAACACAACACACAAAAAATGTTTAAATTCCTTTAATAAATTCCTTTAGGGGCAGCCCGGGTGGCTCAGCGGTTTAGCGCCGCCTTCAGCCAAGGGCCTGATCCTGGAGACCCAGGATCGAGTCCTGCGTCGGGCTCCCTGCATGGAGCCTGCTTCTCCCTCTGCCTGTGTCTCTGCCTCTCTCTCTCTCTCATTCTCTCTTTCCCTCTCTCCCTCTCATGACTAAATAAAATCTTTAAAAAATAAAAATAATAAATTCCTTTAAATGTGTTAATGTTGATTGATTTGTGGATATTGAATTATCCTTGCATTTCTGAAATAATTTCTAATTGAGTATGGTATATGATCTTTTCAATGTATAAAATTTGGTTTGCTAATATTTTTTGTTGCAGATTTTTGCATATAGATATATCAGGGATATTGGCTTGTAATTTTTTTTTATTTGTGGTGTCTGGTTTTGGTATCAGGATAATGCTGTCCTCAGAGAGTGAGTTTGTTCTTCAATTTTTTTAAATAATAAATTTATTTTTTATTGGTGTTCAATTTGCCAACATACAGAATAACACCCAGTGCTCATCCCGTCAAGTGCCCCCCTCAGTGCCCGTCACCCATTCACTCCCACCCCCTGCCCTCCTCCCCTTCCACCACCCCTAGTTCATTTCCCAGAGTTAGGAGTCTTTATGTTCTATCTCCCTTTCTGATATTTACTACCCATTTCTTCTCCCTTCCCTTCTATTCCCTTTAACTATTATTTATAGTGAATGAGAACATATAATGTTTGTCCTTCTCCAATTGACAATTCACGTTGAAGCAAATGGTGGGTATTTGTCATTTCTAATGGCTGAGTAATATTCCATTGCATACATAAACCACATCTTCTTTATCCATTCATCTTTCGATGGACACCCAGGCTCCTTCCACAGTTTGGCTATTGTGGACATTGCTGCTAGAAGCATCGGGGTGCAGGTGTCCCTGCGTTTCATTACATCTGTATCTTTGGGGTAAATCCCCAGCAGTGCAATTGCTGGGTCGTAGGGCAGGTCTATTTTTAACTCTTTGAGGAACCTCCACACAGTTTTCCAAAGTGGCTGCACCATTTCACATTCCCACCAACAGTGCAAGAGGGTTCCCTTTTCTCCGCATCCTCTCCAACATTTGTGGTTTCCTGCCTTGTTAATTTTCGCCATTCTCACTGGTGTGAGGTGGTATCTCATTGTGGTTTTGATTTGTATTTCCCTGATGGCAAGTGATGCAGAGCATTTTCTCATGTGCGTGTTGGCCATGTCTATGTCTTCCTCTGTGAGATTTCTGTTCATGTCTTTTTCCCATTTCATGATTGGATTGTTTGTTTCTTTGGTGTTGAGTTCAATAAGTTCTTTATAGATCTTGGAAACTAGCCCTTTATCTGATACGTCATTTGCAAATATCTTCTCCCATTCTGTAGGTTGTCTTTTAGTTTTATGGACTGTGTCCTTTGCTGTGCAAAAGCTTCTTATCTTGATGAAGTCCCAGTAGTTCATTTTTGCTTTTGTTTCTTTTGCCTTCGTGGATGTATCTTGCAAGAAGTTACTGTGGCCGAGTTCAAAAAGGGTGTTGCCTGTGTTCTCCTCTAGGATTTTGATGGAATCTTGTCTCACATTTAGATCTTTCATCAATTTTGAGTTTATCTTGGTGTATGGTGCAAGAGAGTGGTCTAGTTTCATTCTTCTGCATGTGGATGTCCAATTTTCCCAGCACCATTTATTGAAGAGACTTTCTTCCAGTGGATAGTCTTTCCTCCTTTGTCGAATATTAGTTGACCATAGAGTTGAGGGTCCACTTCTGGGTTCTCTATTCTGTTCCATTGATCTATGTGTCTGTTTTTGTGCCAGTACCACACTGTCCTGATGACCACAGCTTTGTAGTACAACCTGAAATCTGGCGTTGTGATGCCCCCAGCTATGGTTTTATTTTTTTAAAATTCCCCTGGCTATTTGGGATCTTTTCTGATTCCACACAAATCTTAAAATAATTTGTTCTAACTCTCTGAAGAAAGTCCATGGTATTTTGATAGGGATTGCATTAAACGTGTAAATTGCCCTGGGTAACATTGACATTTTCACAATATTAATTCTTCCAGTCGATGAGCATGGAATATTTTTCCATCTCTTTGTGTCTTCCTCAATTTCTTTCAGAAGTGTTCTGTAGTTTTTAGGGTATAGATCCTTTACCTCTTTGATTAGGTTTATTCCTAGGTATCTTATGCTTCTGGGTGCAATTGTAAATGGGATTGACTCCTTAATTTCTCTTTCTTCAGTCTCATTGTTAGTGTATAGAAATGCCACTGACTTCTGGGCATTGATTTTGTATCCAGCCACGCTGCCAAATTGCTGTATGAGTTCTAGCAATCTTGGGGTGGAGGCTTTTGGGTTTTCTATATAGAGTATCATGTCATCGGCAAAGAGGGAGAGTTTGACTTCTTTGCCAATTTGAATGCCTTTAATGTCTTTTTGTTGTCTGATTGCTGAGGCTAGGACTTCCTATACTATGTTGAATAGCAGTGGTGAGAGTGGACATCCCTGTCTTGTTCCTGATCTTAGGGGAAAGGCTCCCAGTGCTTCCCCACTGAGAATTATATTTGCTGTGGGCTTTTCGTAGATGGCTTTTAAGATGTCGAGGAAAGTTCCCTCTATCCCTACACTCTGAAGAGTTTTGATCAGGAATGGATGCTGTATTTTGTCAAATGCTTTCTCTGCATCTAATGAGAGGATCATATGGTTCTTGGTTTTTCTCTTGTTGATATGATGAATCACATTGATTGTTTTACGAGTGTTGAACCAGCCTTATGTCCCGGGAATAAACCCTAGTTGGTCATGGTGAATAATTTTCTTAATGTACTGTTGGATCCTATTGGCTAGTATCTTGTTGAGAATTTTTGCATCCATGTTCATCAGGGATATTGGTCTATAATTCTTTTTGGTGGGGTCTTTGTCTGGTTTTGGAATTAAGGTGATGCTAGCCTCATAGAACGAATTTGGAAGTACTCCATCTCTTTCTATCTTTCTGAACAGCTTTAGTAGAATAGGTATGGTTTCTTCTTTAAACGTTTGAAAGAATTCCCCTGGGAAGCCATCTGGCCCTGGACTTTTGTGTCTTGGGAGGTTTTTGATGACTGCTTCAATTTGCTCCCGGGTTATCGGCCTGTTCAGGTTTTCTATTTCTTCCTGTTCCAGTTTTGGTAGTTGGTGGCTCTCCAGAAATGCGTCCATTTCTTCTAGATTGCCTAATTTATTGGAGTATAGCTGTTCATAATATGTTCTTAAAATCATTTGTATTTCCTTGGTGTTGGTAGTGATCTCTCCTTTCTCATTCATGATTTTGTTAATTTGAGTCTTCTCTCTCTTCTTTTTAATAAGGTTGGCTAATGGTTTATCTATCTTATTAATTCTTTCAAAGAACCAATTCCTGGTTTTATTGGTCTGTTCCACAGTTCTTCTGGTCTCCATTTCATTGAGTTCTGCTCGAATCTTTATTAACTCTCTTCTTCTGCTGGGTGTAGGATCTATTTGCTGTTTTTTCTCTAGCTCCTTTAGGTGTAAGGTTAGCTTTTGTATTTGAGTTCTTTCCAGTTTTTGAATGGATGCTTGTATTGCGATCTATTTCCCCCTCAGGACTGCTTTTGCTGCATCCTAAAGATTTTGAATGGTTGTATCTTCATTCTCATTAGTTTCCATGAATCTTTTTAATTCTTCCTTAATTTCCTGGTTGACCCTTTCATCTTTTAGCAGGATGTTCCTTAACCTCCATGTGTTTGAGGTCCTTCCAAACTTCTTGTTGTGATTTAGTTCTAATTTCAGGGCATTATGGTCTGAGAGTATGCAGGGGACGATCCCAATCTTTTGGTATCGGTTCAGACCCGATTTGTGACCCAGTATGTGGTCTATTGTGGAGAAAGTTCCATGTGCACTTGAGAAGAATGTGTATGCAGTTGAGTTTGGATGTAAAGTTCTGTAAATATCTGTGAAATCCATCTGGTCCAGTGTATCATTTAAAGCTCTTGTTTCTTTAGAGATGTTGTGTTTAGAAGACCTATCGAGTGTAGAAAGCACTAGATTGAAGTCACCAAGTATAAGTGTATTATTATCTAAGTATGTCTTAACTTTGGTTATTAATTGATTGATATATTTGGCAGCTCCCACATTCGGGGCATATATATTGAGGATTGTTAAGTCCTCTTGTTGGATAGATCCCCTAAGTATGATATAGTGTCCCTCTTCATCTCTCACTACAGTCTTCAGGGTAAATTTTAGTTTATCTGATATAAGGATGGCTACCCCTGCTTTCTTTTCAGGACCATTTTGAATGGTAAATGGTTCTCCAACCTTTTATTTTCAGGCTGTACGTGTCCTTATGTCTAAAATGAGTCTCTTGTAGACAGCAAATAGATGGGTCCTGCTTTTTTATCCAGTCTGAAACCCTGCGCCTTTTGATGGGGTCATTAAGCCCGTTCACGTTCAGAGTTACCATTGAAAGGTATGAGTTTAGTGTCATCATGATATCTATTCAGTCCTTGTTTTTGTGGATTGTTCCACTGGACTTCTTCTTAAAGGGGAATTTTAAGAGTCTCCCTTAAAATTTCTTGCGGAGCTGGTTTGGAGGTCACATATTCTTTCAGTTACTGCCTGTCTTGGAAGCTTCCATTCTGAATGAGAACCTTGCTGGATAAAGTATTCTTGGTTGCATGTTTTTCTCATTTAGGACCCTGAATATGTCCTTCCAGCCCTTTCTGGCCTGCCAGGTCTCTGTGGAGAGGTCTGCTGTTACCCTAATACTCCTCCCCATAAAAGTCAGGGATTTCTTGTCTCTTGCTGCTTTAAGGATCTTCTCTTTATCTTTGGAATTTGCAAGCTTAACTATTAAATGTCGAGGTGTTGAACAGTTTTTATTGATTTTAGGGGAGGATCTCTCTATTTCCTGGATCTGAATGCCTGTTTCCCTTCCCAGATTAGGAAAGTTTTCAGCTACGATTTCTTCAAATACATATTCTGGACCTCTGTCCCTTTTGGCGCTCTCGGGAACCCCAATTAAACGTAGATTTTTCTTCCTCAGGCTGTCATTTATTTCCCTTAATCTATCCTCATAGTCTTTTAATTGTTTGTCTCTTTTTTCCTCAGTTTCCTCTTTGCCATCAACTTGTCTTCTAGGTCACTCACTCGTTCTTCCACCTCTTTAACCCTCTTCGTTAGGACTTCTAGTTTGGATTGCATCTCATTCAATTGATTTTTAATTTCTGCCTGATTAGATCTAAATTCTGCAGTCATGAAGTCTCTTGAGTCCTTTATGCTTTTTTCTAGAGCCACCAGTAGCTTTATAATAGTGCTTCTGAATTGGCTTTCTGACATTGAATTGTAATCCAAATTTTGTAACTTGACTGTTTCTGATTCTTTCTTTTGAGGTGAGGTTTTCCTTCTAGTCATTTTGCTCAGTGCAGAGTGGCCAAAAACAAGTTGTATTGGGAAAAGGAGAAAAAGAGAGGAGAGAAAGAAGGAAAGAAAAGAGAAAAAGAAAAAAGAAAAAAAGAAAGAGGGGGGAAAAAAGGTGGGGGAAGCAAAGAGAAATCAAAAAGCAAAAAAAAAAAAAAACATGGAGGAGTATCTTCTGATTCTGTATACTTTAAGTCCCTTGACTTCCCCTGGAACTTGTCCGTCTCGCCGGTCTTCTGGGGGAGGGGCCTGTTGTGCTGATTTTCAGGTGTTAGCACTTGGGGGAGCTGCTCTGCCCCCTGCCTGGTGCAGGGCTCAGTGGGGGTTGTTTACCCCGTGAGGCCCCAGGAGGAACAACCCCAGTGGTGGCGGCCAGCTCTGGAAACCTGGATTCAGCTCCCGCAGTAACTATGGTCTGCAGGGGCCCGGATGCTCCGGGGGCGGGGCCACTGATCTGATCAGCTTGGGGCAGGAGCGTCCTTGCTGTCCTGGGCCCTCCCGGCCTCTGCCTGTCCCGGGGGGAGGCCGGATCCTGGGCTGTGGCCCCGGCGCCCTGTGCTCCTGGGCCTGCGCTGTTGGGTTTGTTAGATTTGCGCTCCCCGGGGGGCAGCCCCCTCTCTGCGGAGCCGCCGCCCGAGCCCCTCCAAGCTTTCCAAGCTGCTCCCTGGTCCAGCCGTGCACGCTGCAGCCCTTTAGGGAGCTCGGCGCGCTCTCCCCAGGACGCAGTGTCCCAGGTAGCCTGAGGGCATCCCCACCCTCCTGGGGTCCTGCTGTAACTCCCTGCAAGCGCCTTTCCGCCCGGGAAGATTGGTGCAGCTCCTGCTTCTCCGAGAAGGAGCTCTCCTGTCCTGGGGGTACTCACCCTGGCCTTAGCCCGGCTCCTCGCGGGGCCCCTCCCCCTTGGATGCCTTTTGTTTCTTTATTTCTTTTTTCCCCTGTCTTCCTACCTTGATAGAAGTGCGAACTTAGCATTCCAGCTGTTCTCTCTTTAAATCTCAGGCCCGTAATTCAATTTTTAAAAAATATTTTATTTATTTATTTATGAGAGACACAGAGAGAGGGAGAAGCAGGCTCCATGTAGGGAGTCCAACGCAGGACTCTATCCCAGTACTCCAGGATCACACCCTGAGCTGAAGGCAGACACCCAACCGCTAAGCCACCCAGGCGTCCCGTCTTTCTTCAATTTTTTGGAATTGTTTAAGAAGTATAGGTCTTAACTCATTAAATATTTGGTAGAATCTACCTGTAGAGCCATCTAGTCCTGGAGTTTCTTTTGTTGGGAATTTTTTGATTACTGATTCAATTTCATTAGTAGTAATCAGTCTGTATTGTAATCTTCCTGACTTGGATGATTGTTGTTTCTAGGAATTTTATTTCTTCTGGAATGTTCCATTTGTTGTCAGTTGTTCTTAGTAGTCTCTTAAGATTTTTTTCTATTTCTATAGTATTGGTTGTAACTTATCCTCTTTCATTTCTGATTTTATTTATATGAGCACTCTTTTTCTTGATGAATCTGGCCAAAGGTTTTATCAATTTTATCTTTTCAAAGAACCAACTCTTAGTTTCATTGATCTATTGTCTTTTTAGTCTCTTTTTCATTTATTTTTCACTCTGATCTTTACTCTTTTCTTCTTTCTACAAACCTAGGGCTTTGTTCCTTTTCTAGTTCCTTTAGATATAAGATTAGATTGTTTATTGGAGATTTTTTCTAGGTTCTTGAGTTAAGTCTGTATAAAAACTTCCCTCTTAGAATTTCTTTTGCTGCATTTCATAGATTTTGTGTTGTGTTTCCATTTTCATTTGTCTCAAGGTATTTTTAAATTTCTTCTCTGATTTCTTCATTGACCCATTGTTTGTTTATTTATTTTTAAAGATTTATTTATTTGAGAGAGAGTATACAAGCGAGAGGGGTAGAGGGAGAGGGAGAGAGAACCTCAAGCAAACTCCACACTGAGCACAGAGCGTGATGTGGGGCTCCATCTCACGACCCTGAGATCACGATCTGAGTTGAAACCAGGGGTCAGACCCTTAACCAACTGTGCCATCCAGGCACCCTGACCCATTGGTTGTTTAATTCCATGTTGTTTTTCCTTTACATGTTTGTGTTTTTCCAGTTCTTATAATTGATTTCTAGTTTCCTACTGTTGTGGTCTAGAAAGGTGCTTGACATGATTTCAGTCTTCTTAAATTTATCAAGACTTGTTTTGTGGCCTAACAAGGGATCAGTCCTGGAGCATATTCCATATGCACTTGAAAAGAATGTGTATTCTGCTGCTTTTGGATAGAATGTTCTGTATATAACTGTTAAGTCCATCTGGTCGAATGTATTGCTCAAGACCACTGCTTCCTTACTGATTTTCTGTCTGAATGATCTATCCACCCATGTAAGTGAGACTCCATACAGGGAGCCTCCTACTATTATTTTTTTGAAGATTTTACTTATTTATTCATGAGAAACGCAGAGAGAGGCAGAGACATAGGCAAAGAGAGAAGCAGGCTCCCCGCAAGGAGTCCAATGTGGGACTCGATCCCGGAACCCCAGGATCACACCCTGAGCCGAAGGCAGACGCTCAACCACTGAGCCACTCAGGCGTCCCCCCTAGTATTATTGTATTACTGTCAATTTCTTCCTTTATGTCTGTTAATACTTGGTTTATGTATTAAGGTGCTCCTATGTTGGGTGCATAGATATTTCCAAGTGTAATATTGTTTTGTTTTTTAAGATTTTATTTATTTATTCATGAGAGACACAGAGAGACAGAGACACAGGCAGAGGGTGAAGCAGGCTCCCTGCGGGGAGCCTGATGTGGGACTCGATCCCAGGACCCCAGGGTCATGACCTGAGCCAAAGGCAGACACTCAACCACTGAGCCACCCAGGTGCCCCCCAAGTGTCCTATCCTCTTATTGGATTGGTCCCTTTATCATATGTAATATCCTTAGTGTCTTGTTACATGCTTTGTCTGATGTAAGTATTGTTACCCCAGCTTTTTGTTTGTTTTCATTTGCATGGAATATCTTTTTTTTCCATCCCTTCAGTTTCAGTCTCTATGTGTCTTTAGATCTGAAGTGAGTCTCTTGTAGGCAGTATATAGATGAGTCTGGTTTTTTGTTCTTGGGTTTTTTTTTTTTAAATATGTATGTATGTACAAGAGAGCAAGAGAGAGCACAAGCAGAGAGAGAGTCTGAGGCAGAGGGAGAAACAGACATGGGGCTCGATCCCAGGACCTTGGGATCATCACCTGAGGCAAAGGCAGAGGTTTAACTGACTGAGCCACCCAGGCACCCCTCGTTTTTAAAATCTATTCATCTACTGTGTGTGTTTTGATTGGAGCACTTAGTAAGTTTACATTTAAAGAATTATTGAGGGCAGCCGGGTGGCTTAGCAGTTTAGTGCCACCTTCGGCCTGGGGCGTGATCCTGGAGACCCAGGGTTGAGTCCCACATTGGGCTCCCTGCATGGAGCCTGCTTCTCCCTCTGCCTGTGTCTCTGCCTCTCTCTCTGTGTCCTTCGTGAATAAATAAATAAAATCTTAAAAAATAAACAATTATTGATAAAAAATAATTATTGATAGGTATGGACTTGCTGCCATTTTGTTAATTTTTTTTCTGATTGTTTTTGTAGTTCTGTGTTCCTTTTCCTCTCTTGCTCTCTTCCCTTGAGATTTGATGATTTTCTTTAGTGTTATATTTGTATTCTTTTTTTATAAAATATTTTAGTTATTTATTCAACAGAGAGAACATAAGCAAGGGGAGAGGGAGAAGTAGGATCCCTGCTGAGCAGGGAGCTTGATGCAGGGTTTGATCCCAGGACCCCGGGATCATGACCTGAGCTGAAGGCAGATGCTTAACTGACTAAGCCACCCTGGCACTCCTGTATTCTTTTATTTTTTGTTTATCTATTATAGGTATTTGGTCGGTAGTTACCATGAGGTTCATATATAACATCCTGGGTATATAGCAATCTATTTTAAGTTAATGCTCACTTAAGTTCAAATGCATCTAAAAGCACTATATTCCCCCCACGTTTTATGTTTTTGACATCATATTTTATATCTTACTATTTTATGTTTCCATTGACTAATTATTGTAGGTCTAACTGATTTTACTACTTTTGTCTTTAAAACTTCATACTAGCTATGTAGGTGGCTGATTCCCCTACCTTTACTATATGCTTCCTTTACCAATGAGACTTTTCCTTTCATAATTTTCTTCCTTTTTTTATAAAGATTTTATTATTAAGTAATCTCTACACCCAACATGGAGCATGAACTCAGAACCCCAAGATTAAGAGTCACATGCTCCACCAACTGAGCCAGCCAGGCTCCTCTTCTTTCATAATTTTCTTACTCATAGTTATGGTTTTTCTTTTCTACTTAAAGAAATCCCTTTAACATTTCTTGTAAGGCTGGTTTGGTATTAATGAGCTCCTTTAGCTTTTGCTTTTTTTTTAGAAACTCCTTATTTCTTCTTCACTTCTGAGTGATAACCTTGTTGGGTAGAGTAATCTTGGTTGTAAGTTTTTTCATTTTATCAATTTGAATATATCATGCCATTCTCTTCTGACCTATGAAGTTTCTGCTGAAAAACCAGCTTATCTACTTAGGGTTCCTTGGTATGTAACTAGTTGTTTTTCTTTTGCTGCTTTTAAGATTCTCTCTTTATCTCTGTCAACACTTTGTAATGTGTCTTGATCTCTTTTGGTTCATCTAATTTGCGGGTGTTTGCTTTCTGGACTTGGATGTCTCTCTCCTTCCCCATAGGGAAGTTTTCAGCTATTACTCTTTTTTTTTTTTTTTGCTATTACTTCTTCCAATAAGTTTTCTGTCCTTTTCTCTCTCTTCTCCTTCTGGGACCCCCTGTAGTGTGAATATTAGCATACTTGACGTTACCCCAGAGGTCTCTTAAACTTAACCTCACTTTATTCAGTTCTTTTTCTTTTTGCTGTTCGGATTAGGTAGTTTCTATTACCCTGTATTTCAGATTATTAATCCATTCTTCTACATCCTGTTATCTTCTGTTGATGCCCTATATTTTTCATCTCAGTTATTGTGTTCTTTGTTTCTGATTGATTTAAAAAGTATTTTCTGGGATGCCTGGGTGGCTCAGCGGTTTAGTGCCTGGCTTTAGCCCAGGGCATGATCCTGGAGTCCCAGGATCAAGTCCCACATCGGGCTCCCCGCATGGAGCCTGTTTCTCCCTCTGCCTGTGTCTCTCTCTCTCTCTCTGTCTGTGTCTCTCATGAATAAATAAAATCTTCAGAAAAAGTATTTTCTGTCTTTTTGTTGAAGTTCTTACTGTGTTCATCCATTCTTCTTTTGAGTTCAGTGAGAATCTTTATGACCATTACTTTGAACTCTTTATCTGGTAGATCTTAGTTTCATTTAGTTCTTTTTCTGAGGTTTTGTCTTGTTCTTTCACTTGGAACACATTGTCTCCTCATTTTGCCTCACAGTGTTTGTTTCTGTGTTTTAGATAGATCAGCTATTGTCCCAGTGTTGGAGGAGTGGCTTTATGCTGCAGGTGTCTGGGGCTCAGTAGTACAAACCTCCCTGGTCTCCCAAGCCAGGTACCCCATGAGTGTCTCCTTTGTAAGCTGTGTGCTCCCTCTTGTTGTGGCTGGTCATGGTTGGTGCCAACTCACTGATATGTAGGGCTGTTTCCTGGTGCAGCTATCTGTTAGGCCTGGCTGTGACTATTATGGGTATGCTGGTGAGTGCGGCAGGCTTCTGGCCCATCTGATTGACAGGCCTGTTTTCAGCTGATGTGGATATTCTGGTATGTGGGGTTGGCCCTTGGTACAGCTGGCTATAAGGCCTGGTTGCGACAGCTGCATTAGCACTATTGAGTAGGGCAGGCTTTCAGTGCAGCTCGCTGCAAGGTCCAGCTGCAACTGATGCAGACATTCTAGTGTATAGGACTGGGCCTCCAGGGCAGGAGCACATGGGCAAGGGGTGCTGGTGCTGGCTGAGGATGCTAGCTGGGTGGGTAGGGAGCTGCTAGAGAGGAGTGTCAGGCCAGGGTGAGCAGTTCAGGTGAGGGCAGTTTGCTTGGGCTGTGCACATAATGCTAGCACGGTAGATGAGAATGTCAGAAATACTGCCCACCAGTGCTGGACCAGCTAGATGTAAGGGAAGTAAAAAAAAAAAAAATGCCTGCCAATGCTTCTTTCCCTGGAGAATGTTCAGACAGATCTCTGCCCCTCCACACACATCCTTAACTTAGTCTCCTTGGATCTCCTTCATCTCTAACCCAGGTACTTTTCAAACTAATGCCTCTGCATTGGTGTGCCCTTTTAGGAGAGAAGTCTTTATTTCCTACTACCCTCTGGCTCTCCCAGACATAAACCCCACTTTTTTTCAATGCCAGACATCATGGGTGCTCGTCTTTTTGGTGCATGTCCCTCAGGCTGTGGAAGCTGATGTGGAATGCAGATCTCTTATTTCTCAATGAGGGCCTCCACGGTTATGATATCCCTTCTGCTTTTGGTCTCCATGCCAAGGGGGTGGGTCCTGACCAGACTGTCTCTGCCTCTCCTACCCTTCTCAGTGTGGCTTTTTCTTTATATCCTTAGTTACATGTGATCTGTTCTGCTAGTCTTCATTTCATTCTCAGAGATAGTTGTTCTATATGTAGTTGTAGATTATGGTGTGTCTATGGAAGGAAGTGAGCTCAGGATTTTCCTACTCCACTATGTTGATATCCTCTCCTATACTACATTTTCTTCATCTATTCATCTCTCCATATACACTTGGGTTGTTTCCATGTTTGGCTATCGTAAATAAATAATGTTGCAATGAGCATGGGAGAGCATATATCTTTTAAGTTAGTGTTTTTGTTTTTTGGGGGGATAAATACCCAGAAGTGGAATTGCTGGATCATATGGTAGTTATATTTTTATTTTATTTTATTTTTTTTTATTTTTATTTATTTATGATAGGCACACAGTGAGAGAGAGAGAGGCAGAGACACAGGCAGAGGGAGAAGCAGGCTCCATGCACCGGGAGCCTGACGTGGGATTTGATCCTGGGTCTCCAGGATCGAGCCCTGGGCCAAAGGCAGGCGCCAAACCGCTGCGCCACCCAGGGATCCCGGTAGTTATATTTTTAATTTTTAAGGAACCTCCATACTGTTGTCCATAGTGCCTATACCAATTTACATTCCTACCTACAGTGTGCTAGGGTTCCCTTTCCTCTACATCTTCACCAACACTTGTTATTTCTTCTCTTTTCAAGACTAGCCATTCTAACAGGTGAGGTGATATCTCTTTTTTATTTTGACTTATACAATCAGGGGGTGATTAGTGATGTTGAGCATTTTTTTTCATATACCTGTTAGCCATTTATAGGTCTTTGGAAAATGTCTATTTAGATCCTCTACCTTTTTTTTTTTTTTTTTTTTGAGAGAGAGAGAGAGAGCGAGTCAGAGCATGCTTGTGCAGGGGCTGGGGTGAAGAAGGGCAGAGGGAGAGAGAACCTTTTTTTAAAGATTTTATTTATTTAGGGGATCCCTGGGTGGCGCAGCGGTTTGGCGCCTGCCTTTGGCCCAGGGCGCGATCCTGGAGACCCGGGATCGAATCCCACGTCGGGCTCCCGGTGCATGGAGCCTGCTTCTCCCTCTGCCTATGTCTCTGCCTCTCTCTCTCTCTGTGACTATCATAAATAAATAAGAATTAAAAAATAAAATCTTTAAAAAAAAAAAAAAAAACAAAGATTTTATTTATTTATTCATGAGAAGCAGAGACAGGGGGAGAAGCAGGCTCCTCGAGGGGAGCCCGATGCAAGACTTGATCCCAGGACCCTGGATCATCCTGAGCTGAAGGCAGATGTTCAACCGCTGAGCCACCCAGGCGTCCCGGGAGAGAGAATCTTTTTTTTTTTTTCTGGGAGAGAGAATCTTAAGCAGGCTTCATACTCAGCAGGGAGCTCAAAGCAGAGCTCCATCTCACAACTCTGAGATCGTGACCTGAGCTGAAATCAAGAGTCAGACGCTGAACTGACTGAGCCACCCAGGCACCCCTATTACCTTTGTTTTTAATGGGAAATCTAAAAACCATTGCCACAACCGATGTTAGGGTGCTTGCTCCATCTGTTTTCTTCTATGTGTTTTTTGTTTTCAGGTCTTTAATTCATTTTGAGTTATTTTGATATAAGATAGTGGTTCAGTTCTGTACTTTTGCAGGTGGCTGTCCAGTTTTCCCAGCATCGTTTATTAAAGAGGCTGTCCAGGCAGCCTGGGTGGCTCAGCAGTTTAGCACCACCTTTGGCCCAAGGTGTGATCCTGGAGACCTGGGATCGTAGTCCCCATGTCGGGCTCCCTGCATGGAGCCTGCTTCTCTCCCTCTGCCTGTGTCTTTGCCTCTCTCTCTCTCTCTCTCTCTCTCTCTGTGTGTGTGTGTCTCTCATGAATAAATAAATAAAATCTTTTAAAAAAGAGAGGCTGTCCTTATTCACTGTATATTCTTTACTCCATTGCCATAGGTTAATTGCCCATGTATGCATAGGTTTATTTTGGGGTTCTCTATCTGTTCCCAAAGGGATTTTTAAAAAATGAATATACCAATACAATTTTGTTTATTTTCTGGGTTTTTAAAAATATTTTATTTTTTAATTTATTTTAAAAATATTTATTTGACAGAGAGAGAGGAGTGCACAAGTAGGCAGAGTGGCAGAGAGAGGTAGAAGCAGGCTCCCTGCTGAACAGAGAGCCCAATGCGGGGCTTGATCCCAGGACCCTACGATCATGACCTGAGTTGAAGTCAGACGCTTAACCGACTAAGCCACTCTGGTGCCCCAAGATTATATTTTTAAGTACTCTTTATACCTAGCATGGGTCTCAGACTTAAAACCCCAAGATCAAGAGTCTCATGTTCCACCAACTGAGCCAGCCAGATGCCCCTAGTTAGTTTTCTTGTGTTAAATAGTATCTGAAGGCCTAATTCATTTTTTTTTCCTTTGGTGCTATTCATAAGGTTCTTCTTCCCTCTCCTCTGTTGCTGAGTCTTCTTTGAGTTGAAACAATGTGCTTGACAGGTATACTTGGGATTTGTTATAGTGATAGCATTATTATTTGAAACTTGTTCCTATAGGTACCTTCAAATATGATCAAAGAATCTGAACTGAAAAAATGAGCTGGGAGGAATCTTAACAAATAATTTTCTAGGCAATACCTAAATTATTCCAAATGTAATTTTCAGATTAAAAGATTATATGATATGAAAATTCCTCTTCTAAGCTATTTTTTTGTAAAGATGTATTTATTTTAAGAGAAAGAACAAGTGAGGGGAAGGGGCAGAGGGAGAGGGAGCAGGCTCCCTGCTGAGCATGGAGCTGGATGTGGGGCTTGATCCCAGGACCCTGAGATCATGACCTGAGCCAAAACCAAGAGTCAGCTGCTCAACTGACTGAGCCACCCAGGGACCCCATCCTTTTTGAAACTATTATAGAATTTTAATAGTACTTCTTTTCAGAATTGTCTACAATAGAATGAAATCTTTTTATATTGTAGTGTGTTAGGTTCTTTTTGCTTTGGGGAGAAAGAATGGTTGCTGCTCTACCATATGTACTTTATACACATAGAATAAAATCATGAAATCTTCCCTCAGTCTTCCTATCTCTAGTTTTTTCCATCTTTCCTTATGGTTCCATACATTTGCCCTGTGGTTTCTTCTGAAAATACGAATCTTACATGTTGCTTTTAGTTTGAGTAGTGTTTTGTAAACTCTAAAGCATTGTACAAATGTGATTATTATGTTATTTTGAAAATGGTATACCCTCAAACTATATACCCTTACAAAGTTATTCCATTGTTTGCTTTTAATGGTTCTTGGACAATTGGTTTCATTGCTGAAATTTTTTGATTCCATATTTTTACACTCCACAGTTCATACTTTATCACTTTTCTGATTCTTACAACCATCTTATTTAAATTCAGCTCTGATGAACACACACCAGTAGAGGATGATGAGCCAAAGAAAAGCAGCACTTCAGCTTCTACTTCAGAAGGTATTTTTTAAAATACTACAGAGCTTCTTTATTGAGAAGCTGAAAAAAATGTTTATAAATAGTTGAACAATAGACTATGCTTTTACTCAAGTTGCCTGTCATCTTGTTCTTTTTCAGTATTTCAAATACAATAAAACTGATCACTGTAATACTTGCTTAGAAGTTAATTTTATGTTTGTACTTTATGTAGAAGAAAAGAAGAAGAAGAAGAAGTCTGGTCATTCGAAAGAAAGGTCCAAGAAAAGGAGAAAGAAAAAATCCTCTAAAAGAAAACACAAGAAGTATTCCGATGACAGTGACAGTGACTCTGACTCTGACACAGACTCCAGTGGTAAGAATTCCAGCATCACTTTGCAAGCCTGGCTTCCAAATTCATTTTACTTGGGAAAACTTATTTCAGAGGAAGGTTAAACACAAAAACAGTAGCCGAGAGTTGTTGAGCACTCACTGACTTTATGCCTGGCACCCTGCTCAGTGCTTGGTGTCCATTAGTGCTGTTTATTCCACATAGTAACTGCAGAACACATCTCAGAGTTAGGGAAACGGGGCACAGAGCAGATTGCAAGTACTGCACTCAGGCTCACACAGCTGAGATTCACCCCTGAGCAATGTGACTCCACATGGGTTGTGTCTGGCTGTGCAAGGCATGTGGCAGCGAACCAAGGCAGAGTTGGGCTGTGAGACTATGTGGCAGCAAAGCAAGCCATACAGGGCTCTATCAGCCCATGGAGCAGTTCTCTTGTGTCATTCTCACACTCATTGGGCACCTCTGGGCCATTTTCAAAAAAGCACACCATAAAGGACCCCCTTCAGGCTGGCATGTGATTTATGGAAGACACTCCCTGTGGAGTGGTGGCTCATAGAAAGCCACCTTTTTGTGCCTTCTGGCTGGTGATTGATAGAGGGTGCTGCCTCTGGGGACACATTACGTAAAGGTGTCTTTTCCTCTGATGTCACCTGGGTTTCCTGGCTCCTGTTGCTACTTTTCTTTCTCACTGTTGGAATGAACTTTCTTAAAGCACAAATGTGAGTATGTCTGTCTCCTACTTAAAATCCTTAAAAAAAATCCTTCAGTACTCTGTAGTTTCCAGGGTAAAGTCCAAACCCTGATTGATCCTTCTCTAATCACACATATCCTGTCACTCTTGCAGCATCCTCTGTAACCTGAGAACTATCTTCTATCTCCTCAGTATTTTGCGTTCTTTCTCTTGCTTCTGTCACTTGATACAGAGTCCATCTGTGTACAGTGCCAGTCTCTCCCTGCATGTGGCTTGGCTTACTCACTTCAATAATGGTCATGTAGTACTTTTGTAATAAAACTGATTTTAAAAAGAACTAGCTTAAGGGTAGTTCTCCCTAGGCCAGCCTGATAATGAGATTTTTCTGTACACTCAGAGCACCCCATGCTTCCCTGTATCACTCTGGATTCTGTTTATCTCTTTATGTCTGCCTCCTCCATTAGACTGAGCCCCTAGAAAGCATGTCCCTGGGCCCAAACACATAGGATTTTTGCTTTCTTCATTATGAAAATACTCAAACATTAGAAAGTAAGGAAAATAATATAATACAATGTACACATATCACTTAGATTTTAAGTTTTTAGTATTTTGACATTTGCTTTAAATAGCTTTTTTTGCTGAGATATTCAAAGTAAATTAGAAATATCACACTACTACCCTAAAGATTACTATATATACCTCTAAAAAACAATGACATTTTCCTACTTACCCCATGCCATTATCTCACCCAATAAAATTAATAATACTCTGTATCACTGAAGACTTAGTGTGACTTTAATTTCTGTGTCCCTGGTACTGAACACATATCCAGATGAGTAGCAATAAATGTTTCAATTAATAGCTTTCTCGGGGATCCCTGGGTGGCTCAGCAGTTTAGCGCCTGCCTTCCGCCCAAGGTGTGATCCTGGAGTCCCGGGATTGAGTCACCAATGTCGGGCTTCCTGCATGGAGCCTGGTTCTCCCTCTGCCTGTGTCTCTGCCTCTCTCTCTGTATCTCTCATGAATAAATAAATATAATCTTTAAAAAATAAATTTCTCTGTAACAACTAATAGGGCAGCAATAGGATATTTATCTACTAAAAATTCTGGGGTTTTAGAGTTAAATTTTTGTTTTTAATTAAAATGTGCTTTAATTTGCAGATGAAGATACAAAAAGAAGATCAAAGAAAGCCAAGAAAAAGGAAAAGAAGAAGAAACATAGATCGTCAGTTTTCTCTTTAATTTTTATCATGGAAAAGTTAAAATATATATAAAATAAAGTAATAAATAATGATAAATAGTGTAATGAACCCCTGTGTAACCATCACCTAGCTTAATAATTTCAACCCTTGGACAATCTCCACTGCCCTCCCATTATTTGAAAACCAATCCCAGGGGATCCCTGGATGGCTCAGCGGTTTGGCGCCTGCCTTCAGCCCAGGGCGTGATCCTGGAGTCCCGGGATCGAGTCCCACATTGGGCTCCTTGCATGGAGCCTGCTTCTCCCTCTGCCTGTGTCTCTGCCTCTCTCTCTCTCTCTCTCTCATGAATAAATGAATAAAATCTTTAAAAAAATGAAAACCAATCCCAGGTATCATTTTGTCCATAAACCAGCATGTTTCTCTAAAAGTTAGCCATTCTTTTTTAAAAAATCATAATTGTTATTGTGATCAAAAATCACAATATTGTTACTGTGCCTAAGATATTTAGGAATAATTCCTCAATTCTCAGCAGGTTTTTATATAGTTTATTTAAATCTGGATTCAAATAATGCCCATAAATTGTGATTGGTTGATACATTTCTTACATGTCTTTAAATCAGTTGGTTCCCCTTCCCTTTTTTCTTGCAATTTATTTGTTAAACCAAATCATTTACCTATCGAGTTGCTGATTGTATTTAATTTTTTTCTTTATTTTTAAAGGTTTTTTATTTTTATTTTTTATTTTTTAAAAAGATTTATTTTTAAGTAATCTCTATACCTAGTGGGCTCAAACTCATGACCCCAAGATCAAGAGTTGCATGCTCCACTGTCTGAGCCAACCAGACACACCTGACTGTGTTTTTATGGTGTGCTTTTAACATGTTCTCTGTCTTCTCTATTTCCTATATATTGACAGTAAGGTCTAGAGAATTGATGTTCAGATTTGAGTCTTTGGCGCACATACTTCATAGGTGCTGCTGTGTACTTTGTCAGGAGCCAGATAATGTCTGGTTGTCTCTTTTTGTCATATTAATAGCCATGGATTGTCATTACTTAGATTCCTTATTTCATTAGGGA